>NC_054598.1:28242179-28555304 GCF_004785595.1 Juglans microcarpa x Juglans regia | reverse complement strand
TTTTTTTATTAAAATAAATGCATGAAACAAACATAAAGTTTAGGTACAGTTTGGATAGTGAATTGATGTTATGAACCTTGCTATTCTTCACTGGGTTGTAATAAGGAAATGGTATGGAAATGGAAGATGGTTGTTGTGATGAATAAACTGACTGCACACAACATGTTTGATGAAATGAGAAAGAGAATCACAGTAAAGAAGAAGATAAAAATGTCTATGCCTTGGGGTATTCGAGGTCCCCAATTCCTCCAAGTTTAAAGTTCATACAAGCTGGAAATTCTCATAATAAAAAATCCTCCCATCTGAGTTCCCTTCAAAATTAAAATAACAGAAAGCATTAAAATAGAAATAAAGGAGTAACCAACTTCTATTCTAGAATTAACCAATAAAACGACCACATATTAGCTCCACCGCTTAATCCGAACGATGTGTTGCAAGCCAAGGCTTTCCAGCAACGGCGCCGCATTACTATAGGGTCATAATAAACTCTTCCTCTTAAAGAACCTTGTCCTCAAGGTTCAGAGCATGGATTATTCTCCTAACTCACTAGATAGCATAAAAACACTAACGCACTACCTCACTTGTGAAGCAGAGTAATAAAAGTCTCTTGTATGTACTCTTCCATGGTTGTAAGAAAGGATAATGAGTGCTCTCTAAGACAGGAACTTTTTTTTTTTTTTTTTTTTTTGCAAGTCCCAATTTTGTTGCAAAAATAGCTTGACTTACTGGGTGAGAATGATCCAAAATACCTTGGATTCCAGCATGTTTACAAACAAATCTGTCCACATGTTTCACCTCATGAATAATGAGTTCTTGGTCATCCATGTCCAAATCCATTGATTTTACCATTCCTGGGACCACCTTGGTATATATCCATGATAATCTTTTGGCAATTCCACTTTTATCCACGTCCTTTAATGCACTTTCATCACCACTTGCAACCCTTGAATGGCATAGCTCAGACTCAATCTCCTCCATTTTCTTTTCAAGCTCATATTTTAGAATCTGAGTGGCTAGATAATTGAAATGAGGATCGCGCACGAGAATAACACTTTCGAGCTCTATAACATAAGACACCTCACCATGGACTTCCTTAAGATCAGCATTAAGCAAGGTATTAATTGCTCTCATGTATACAGGAAATGCTACTTCACTAACAAGAGCTTGGTCATCTGGATCAGGTATTCCATTCTCATGAAGGATGACAAAGCTTGGTCAGTGATGCTGAGCTAAAAACTCCAAATTCTAGTGGCTGCAGTGGATTCCCTTATACGTAAGGTCACGCGAGTTCTATTCCACCCTAACACTTGATAATGGGCATGTAATAAGCTCTTGAAGATAACCACGTTTCATCATCAATATTAGAGACTTCCCCAGTTGATGCATTGGCTCTTATCTTTGTCCAATCTAGATCCTTCATACACATTGTACTCTGCCAAGCTTTAACTAAGGAAGAAATTGTACTCAAAACAATCACTTCTGCATCCTGAAAATTTTTTCCAAAGCCACGGCCAAGAGTTGATTCATGGTAGAGTGCAAGAGTTGCTCCACCTAGGAAGGGATTGGCCTTTTATTGGATCTTACAATTTGTTGCCACCATATTTATGTCTCTTCCTCGATCAAAGGGCCTAAAAACCATTGTAAGGGGCAAAACATCAAGCAATTGGGGGATAAATACCACTAGATTGCCATGCTTCATGCTTTCCTCTATGTAAGTTGCAACAGGCTTCGAATGTTTTCATTGGTCCCAACGATAATAATATCCCAAAAAATAGACCACCATTCAAAAAGAAACCCATCAAGAGCATCCATTACTACAGGATCCAATGCAACCTCCCTTTAGTCATGAAGGATTTCACTTTGGCATGCAATTTTTCCTTCACCAAGTAATCATATATATAAACCTCAAGCATTTTATCTGCTTCCCAATTGCTTTGTGCCATTGTTTCCAATCCAAAAGAAGCCTGAACCCTCAAGTCCTCCGCAAAAATGCAAATCTCTTGGGCCATGCCATTAATTGTGGAGAGTGCAAGAATTCGCTTGACTGTGACACCATTACCATTCATATCTGCATTGGCTTTAATTGCAATAATTACTTATTCTCTCACGTCTGTCGCTGACTCACTAGCCAGAACCAACGTTTTCACTCCATCATCACCTTGCACAAGTGTGGCTACTATCCGGTCCGTGAAAGAGATTGTAATTACCATCACAATGCTGGTTGTAGCTGGTGTATTGGTACTCGCAGCTCTCACAGCAATAGACAAGTAGATCTGATAATGGTCCTTTGTAAAGAGAAGCAACCCACATGCAACCGACTCCGGCCAATAAAACCTCAACATGGCAATATTCTGACAATGGCATCTAACAGTCCCAACATCTTCTTTAAGTTGAATAGGTTTTGAATCCTTGAGAAAATCAGTTCGAATCGCCGAGCTCCACCCTTTTTGCATTTCGATGCTCGCCTGCTAATAATTCGGTGTCCCCGAACTTGGAAACGTACCACACTTGCGAGACGTGACCACCAAGCTTTTCTTCAAGGTTGCCAGCCTCGGCAAGGAGAAGTAACCGACGGTAACATTGTTTAGATCTAGCAAGGCGGTTCTTCCTCTATCTAGCTTCTTCGCTAGAGATTCAGATCTGGATCTCTGACCCTAGCATTCTAGCAAGAGCTCACCCATGGCCAAACAAACCCAAATTCTCCCAAGCCAACACCCTGAGTGTTGCATTTTGGCCAAGGGGGATGCCATACGAGGCATACAAAAACATCATTGAATCTACGACCATTCAGCCTCATAGCATCGAAGATACTATTGGTGGGCTTCACGGTAACCTGGTACGTGGCCCCATCACCGATTGATTACTTCATCTCAACGAGGTGAACATTGGATGAGGTCTTGATGGAGGAATGAAACGAAAGACAGTGAGGAATGTTTGAAGGTTGAGACAATAAGATGGGATTGTCGAAAGAATTTTCGTGAGCAAAGGAAAGAGAAATTTCTTTGGGATCAGCCTCTGTGGGCACCACAGCCAACTCTTCCACCTTTGCTATCCTTTTTACGCCCTCCTCTACAAGACCAAGCTGTTCTCTGTGGACACCGCCACTATCTCTTCCACCTCTACTGCACTTTCTTCTTCTTCCAGCATAGTTTGGTCTTCAACAAATATTGGATTTTGTTTCCTAACCTTTAATCTCACTAATTTCTCCATAATATCATACCGATTTGGAATACTTTTCTGCTTTACCACCCAATTAAGTAGCATATCTGTCAACTCGTGCAAGTTGTTTTTAAGCTCTTGAAGACTCTTTGCATTAGAGTCTATCCCATGTTGTAGGGCTTCTCATTGTTGCTCAAAAGAATATTTCATCCTCCATGGATCGTCGGCTCTGGATACCAATTGTTATGAATCTTGCTATTCTTCGTTGTGTTGTAATAATGAAATGGTATGGAAATGGAAGATGGTTGTTGTGATGAATAAACAAACTGCATACAAGATGTTTGATGAAATGAGAAAGAGAATCACAGTAAAAAAAAAAAAAGATGAAAATGGCTACGCCTTGGGGTATTCGAGATCCCCAATTCCTCCAAGTTTAAAGTTCATACAAGCTTAAAATTCTCATAATAAAAAATCCCTCCCATCTGAGTTCTACTTCTTATATATGGGATTGTGTTGCAAGCCGAGGCTTTCCAGCAACAACGCCGCATTACTACAGGGTCATAACAGTTGAGATGAAAGTTGAAAGTTGAATAAAATATTGTTAGAATATTATTTTTTAATATCATTATTGTTTTAGGATTTAAAAAATTTGAATTTTTATTATATTTTATGTGTGAATTTTAAAAAAATTAATAATTAGATGAGATGAGATGAAACGCTTATTATATCTAAATGGAGCCTTAATCTTTCTTCAACCAGGAGCTCAGAGCCAGTAGTCTTTGGAAAATTAAAAAAAAAAAAAATCTCAAAGCTATTTTTCTAATTTTTTTTTTTTAAGAAAAGCAAAAAAATGGTAAAAAGAGAGGAAAAAAAAAACATTGCTTTGGTCACACAACTACCTGGGCACGGCCCAATGTCTTTCCTCTTCAAAATTCGCATCCAAATCCATATTTATGGACTATTTGGTGGACATGTATCCTGAAGGGGAGCTACTTATAACATTTTTGGCACATCTTTTTTTTTTTTTTTTCCAACTCTTTACTTTAGAGTCTAAGGTTAGGATTTATAATTGTTAGTATAACACAAAGTCAAAACAAATATAACACGTAATAATAAGATTAGAGTTGAGTATAATCGGTATCAAATCAATTCGGGTCAACCCAAAAGTAAGCTGGTTACCAATAGAGTCATTGTTAGGTTAACTTGTAGGTTTGCAATTAATCCAAGTAACCAGATTAGCTTTCAGGGAAAAGAAAAAAAAAATCCATCGAACATGATATTAGGCCATATGAAAATGCTAGGAATTTTTTCTTAAATCCTCACTAGCTCTTGCGTTCTTGTTTAATACGTATGAAATGTGTCTATGTGCATTATGCACTACTGAAATATTTTTGTTGAAGCGTGTTTTGTAATCACCAACTTTGAACCACGTTGAGTGCCTGCTACAAAAGAGACTGTGGTGGTCCGGTGTGGCTGTGACACTTCTTATGCCAAAGTTAGAATACATTTATATTGGAAAAAAGAAAAAGAGTTTAGAGTTTGTTTAGAGTGATTCACCTGTCTCCTTTGCCTGCTTCTTCTTGTTAACCTTCTGTCCATTCACGTTGGGGTCTTGTTGCTTAGGTTACCAGACTTAAATGCAATAGTCCCTTGTCAGAAACAAGATCTTCTGTCGAGATCCCATGCTTGCAATCTATGCCTACGCATTTAATGCGGTGTGACCTTTTTGGGCATTACTCAAGCTAGAACGGGTTGGCGCATACTTTGGCCTGGGCCTTCTCTCCAGGATATTAGAACATATTAGATATGCCTAGTCCCCAGACCCAAAAGCACAATAGACACAGACCCAATCTTTTTTTTTTTTTTTTGGGGGGGGGGGGGGGGGAGGGAGGGGGATATCCCTTCCAATCTAAGTGGGGGCGCTGCTCGAGAGGAAGTTGTTTGTGACACGGCCTATCAACTTAAATGAGTCTTATCTCTGGTAAGTTTCTTCCACAGGCCTTTTTTTTTTTTTTTTTTTTTTTCCTTCGTTTGTTTTTGTTTGTTTGTATGTTTCTTCTTCTCTCTTTTCCTCCTCTTTTTTGTATGGTTCTGCTGCTTATGTGTCCTAGGGAATTGATCATCTGGCAGCTTGGATTGTTAATGGGATAGCCAACTTCGATTGGGAGCCCTGTGGGCTACGGGCTTTTGCGGCCCAAGCCTACGAAAAGGTACTCCAGGCAAGGGCCTTCATCAACATCTATCAGCGATGGGGCAAGAAGCAGAAGGGGTACTCCCACCTTTGCGACAAAGTGGACCACCTAAGGGGTGAGCTGCTTGAGAAAGGTGAAGAGATAAGTCGTTGCCGTCTTGAGGCCAGGAAACTCAGAGAAAAGCAAGATACCAATTAGGACAGGCAAGATGTCGAGCTGGCGAAGTTAAGAGAGCACTGCCAACGACTTGACGAGGGAGAGATTTGGACACTTAGGAGAGGTGTTCCCTTTTATAATTGCCGGGGTGTGAGCGTGAAGCATCGGCTTAGATAATCAAATGGAGATGGATTCGACCGTACTGGGTGGCAAGGAGAGACATGGATACTTGGGAAAGGTGTTCCCTTCTATAATAGTCTGGGTGCTAGCGCGGAGTGTAGGCTTAGATAGCTAGGAGGGAGATGAACTCGACCTCGCTGGGTGGCAAGGAGAGACTAGGACACTTGGGAGAGATGTTCTCTCCTACAATTGTCAGGGTCCGAGTGCGGAGCATCGACTTAGATAGCCAGGTGGGAGATGAACTCCACCGCGTTGGGTGGAAAGGATAGACTAAACACTTGGGAGAGGTGTTCCCTCTTATAATCCCCAGGGTGTGAGTGCAAAGCATCGGCTTAGATAGCCACTGGGAGATGGACTCGACCTTGTTGGGTGACGAAGAGAGACTGAGACACTTGGGAGAGGTGTTCCCTCCTATTAATTATCGGGGTGCGAGAGCGAAGCATCGGCTTAAATAGCCAGGCAGGAGATTGACTCGATCGTGCTGGGTTCCGAGAAGAGACTGGGACAATTAGGAAAGGTGTTCTGTCCTATAATAATAGGGGAGTGAGCGCAGAGCATCAGCTTAGATAGTCAGCGGGAGATAGACTCGATCACACTTGGTGGCAAGGAGAGACAGGGACACTAAGGAGAGGTGTTCCCTTCTATAATTGCTGGGGTGCGAGTGCGGAACATCGACTTAGATAGCCAGCGGGAGTCAGACACCACTGCGCTGGGTGGTGAGGAGAGACTGACACTTAGGAGAAGTGTTCCCTCTTATAATCGTCGGGGTGCGAGCGTAGAGCATCGGCTTAGATAGCTAGGCGGGAGACAGACTCAATCACGCTAGGTAGTGAGGATAGATTGGCTTGGGAGTTATGTTCGTTCCTATAATTGTCGGGGTGCGAGTGCGGAGCATCGGCTTAGATAGCCAGGTGGGAGATGGACTCAACTGTATTGGGTTGTAAGAAGATACTGAGACACTTGGGAGAGGTGTTCTCTCCTATAATCACCGGTGTGCAAGCATAGAGTATCGACTTAGATAACTAGGCGGGAGATGGACTTGACCGCTCAGGATGCCGAGGAGAGACTGTGACAGTTGGGAGAGGTGTTCCCTCCTATAATAACTAGGGAGTGAACGCGGAGCATCAACCTAGATAGCCAGCGGGAGATGGACTCAACCACGCAAGGTGGCAAGGAGAGACACAGACACTTGGGAGGGGTGTTCCCTCCTATAATTGTCGGGGTGTGAGTGTGAAGCATTGACTTAGATTGCCAGTGGGAATTGGACTCGACTACGCTGGGTGGCAAGGAAAGACTAGGACATTTAGGATAGGTGTTTCCTCCTATAATCACTGGGGTGCAAGCACGGAGCATCGACTTAGATAGATAGGCAGGAGATGGACTCGACCGCGCTGGGTGGTGAGGAGAGATTAGGACACTTGGGAGAGGTGTTCCCTCCTATAATTGCTGGGGTGCGAGCTCGGAGCATTGACTTGGCGGGAGATGGAATTGATCGTGCTGGGTGGCAAGGAGAGACTGAGACACTTGGGAGAGGTGTTCCCTCCTATAATAGCTTAGGTGCAAGCTCGGAGCATCGACTTAGATAGTTAAGAGGCAGATGTACTCAATCTCGCTAGGTGGTGAGGAGAGACTGTAACACTTGGGAAATGTGTTCCCTTCTATGGTTGCCGAGGTGCGAGCACAGAACATCGGCTTTGATAGTTCATGTGACACATTAGCAGAGAAGGAATAATAGAGCATTCTATGAGCGTGGTAGCTCCTTTCCCTTTGCGTCCCTGAGCTAGTATGTTCTAGGTCGCTAGCAAGTCGTTACCACGTATGGTCCTTCCCACCTTTGTGCATCCTTCCCTACTCCTGTTTCCTTTAGCACTAGATCTCCTTCTTTGAAAGATCGAGGTTTGACCCTTCGGTTTAGGTATTGTTCTGTCGTCCTTTTGCCGGCTTCTATTCTTATCTCAACCTCATCTCTCTCCTCTCTTCCACTAAATCCAGATTTCCACACAGGCCTTATTCATTTGCTCTTTTGTGAAATGCTGGACTCAAATGCTTGGCATGCCTACCTCCACTAGGATGATTGCCTCACTCCCATATACTAGCGCAAAAGGAGTCTCCCAGATAGGGGTTTTAACCGTGGTACGATAAGCCTACAAGACCCCAAAGAGCTCTTCTGCCCCTGCTCATTTTTTGGCTATTAACCTCTTTTTCAATATTCCTACCAAGGTCTTGGTTGTTGCCTTGACTTGTTCATTGGCTTGGGGCTGTCTCGACTCCTGGGGATGAATACCTAGCCTTTATGCCTAGCTCGTTGCACCAATGTCTGTAATGGTCAGAGTCAAACTTTCTTCTATTTTCCATAATAATGACCCAAGGTATGCCATACTGGCAAACCATGACCTTCTATAGGAACTGAGTTACATTGGCGGCAGTTATTGTCGCGAAGGACTCTGCCTCGTGAAGTAGTCCACCGCTACCAGGATGAATTTTGCGCCACCCTTTCCCAACGGCATTGGACCAACAATGTCTAGTCCCCACTACGTGAATAGATAAGGGGAAGTGAAAGATGTCATCTCCTTGGGCGGGCAATGCGGAGCCGGCACGTGCATTTGGCATTTCTAGCATCGCACTTTTAGACGAATTCCTCCACACTCTTGAGGGCTTGGAATAAATAGTAACCAGCTCTCAATGCCTTTCCTGCTAGGGTTCTCCCGCTTAAGTGATTTCCACATATCCCTTTATGTATTTTCACCATGATGTATTGAGCATTTCCTTGAGAGATACACCTAAGGAGGGGGGTGGAGAAACCTTGTTTGTACAGCTTCCAATTTGCAAGGACAAATCGGGTAGCACTATTATTTACTCTCCTTGCCTCCTCCTTTTGGTTTGGAAGCTCTCTAGTGGTTAAAAATCGATTTATCTCGCAAGCCCACTTGGGTACAGCACCCCTATTTCTGAGATCTCGATTTCCACGGCTGGTACCTCCAATATCTTGGTGATTGCCGCCCACGGTAACTAGGTGTCATCCATGCCTGATGTTACCCGTGCTAGCCAGTTTGCCTTTCAGTTGTCCTTCTAGGGAATTCATTCAATGATGAAGCTCTAGAAGTGGTCGCGTTCTTCCCATACCCATTGCAGATAGAGCTGAAGCCTTTCTCTCTTTGCCACCCTTTCCTGGTTCACCATTACTTTGAAGTCCACCTTTACTTCCACGTTTGCCGCCTCTAGAGCTCTCATGATGGCGAGGCCCACCAGCAAGACCTCATATTCTATTTCATTGTTGGTTGTCTTGAACTCTAGCCTTATCGACTAGTAAGCTCCTCACCTTCGTCGGAAACTACATATACCCCCAAACCCCCGCCTTTTCGACATGCAAGCCATCAACATAAACATGCCACCAGTTGCCCTCTGGAGGGGCAGGTGCATCTTCAGGGGGTCCAATCATCTCAGAAACGAAATCTACCAGGACTTGATCCTTGATGGTCATTCGAGGGGACACAATTGATGTTGAACTCACTCAGCTTGATTGACCAATTCACCAAGCGCCTAGACGTGTCTGGGCACTAAAGGACCTTCTTTAGTGGTGCTTCCATCAAGCTTTTATAGGATGCTCTTATAGTATTTTGTGGGTTCATTGAGATGTGTTTAAATGTAAATAGATTGAGATATGTGTTTGAATTATAAAGTGGTTGAGATGGATTTTAACTTTTTATGGAAAGTTGGAAGAGTAGTGGGTCCCATTAATGATTGGTTTGAGATAGATTGTGGTGATTTCATCTTCCAAACACAGCCTTAGCGCCCTACTAGTGTAGTAAATAGGCTTCTACACCTTGTCCTCCTCCTGGATCAATGCCGCTAAGACAATGGTCGCGATGGATAGGTAAACATACAAGGTTTCCCCCAGTGCCGTTTGGCTTAGAAGGGCGGGTTAGTGAGATATTCCTTGATCCTAGTAAATACCTCTTTGTAGTCATCATTATACTCGTGAACTTTCCGTAACAGTTGGAAGAACGGAGAGCATTTTTCAGTCAATTTAGAAACAAATCGATTGAGTGCCACAATTCTCCCGATGAGTCTCTGCACTTCGTTAATGGTCTAAGGGGATTTCATGTTGATTACGGCTTGAATATTCTCCGATTAGCTTCGATGCCTCTTTCCGAGAACATGAACCCAAGGAACTTTCTTGATCTTACCTCGAAAGTGCACTTCGCAGAGTTGAGCTTCATCCTGTACGTCATGAGGATTGCAAAAGCCTCTCGCAAATCATCAATATGCACTTTGGGCTCCTTGCTTTTGACAAGCAGATCATCGATGATACGTCTACATTGTAACCGATTTGTCTTTGAACATCTGGTTAGCCAGCCCCTGGTAGGTAGCCCCAGCATTATTGAGGCCAAAGAGCATCACTCGGTAGCAGTACAGGCCTCAGTTTAGGGCTCAGTTGGATTTGGTTGTGCTCAAAGTAGGTGTCCATAAAGCTTACCATTTTGTGCCCAGCTGTCAAGTCGACGATCAAGTCGATGCGTGGCAAAAGAAAATCGCCTTTTGGGCATGCCTTGTTCAAGTCGGTGAAGTCAATGCACATCCTCCACTTGTTGTTTGAATTTCATACTAGGACCACATTGGAAAGCCATTTTGGGTAATGGGCTTCCCGGATGAACCCTGCAGTGAGCAACCGGTTTACCTCCTCTGATATCGCAACATATTTCTCCACATTGAAACTCCCATTTTTTATCGAACCTTCTCGGCTTCAAGAGGTGCTTGATCACATTCCTTTCTATCTAGGGCATGTCTGCGTCAAGTGAGTACATCTTGATGTTCAGCGAGGAACCATATTAACTACGATCTCATCTCACAGCTCATTTTTGTTATGATTCTCACCCTCTTCTCTAAACGTGTGGCGTCTAGTGATACTAGTTCAAGAGGTTCATCGGCTTCTCCTTGTTTCAGATTTCACTCATTTCGAGTCTCCACCTCCCGATCAATGAGTTCAAGGGGTGGAGGCAAGACTTGGGAGGCGACTTGAGGTGGTTCTGCTGCACGGGTCTCCGCTTTGGTATTCTTAAGCTTCTCTACTTCCGAAGTTGCTCTTGCCTCTCACTTTTTTGTCTCTACGGGTACACCTCCCTGGTCAGTTGAAGGGGCTTCTTGAGTGTGGGCCATTCAAGAGCGGATCGTAGCTGGTACACGAAAGGCACGCTAATACTGTTAGATGAAAATAACTATCGATCTCACAGACGGTGCCAATTCTTGAAGCGTGTTTTGTAACCACCAGCTCCGAACCACGCTGAGGGCTTGTAAAAGAAGAGAAAGTGGTGGTCTGGTGTGCTTGTGATACCTCCGATGCCAATGTTAGAATATATTTCCACTAAAAAAAATGGAGAAAGAGAGCTAAGAGTTTATTTAGAATGGTTCACCAGTCTCCTTTGCCTGCTTCTACTTGTTTATACTCATGTCCCCTCACGTTGGGGTCTTGTCTGCTCAGATTGTCATACTGCTACATTTAATGTGGCAATCCCTTGTTGGCAACGAGACCTTTTGTCGAAATCCCCTGCTTGCACTCAATGCATGCGCATTTAATGTGGCATGACCTTTTCGCACATTACTCGGGCTGGAACGCGTCGGCGCATACTTTGGCCTGGGCTTCTCCCCAAGATATTGGGCAAGGTTAGGTACTCCTGGTCCCCAGACCCAAAAGCACTACAAACATAGGCTCGGTCCTATGAGGGTGGAAAATATCCCTTCCAACTCTGTTGTTACCAAAAGCACTACAAATAACAGTTGAGCCATCATGTCTTTCCCTCCCATTTTGAGTCAAGGTAAATTTTACTTATCTTATGATTTTTGTTTGATTAGTAAGAGTATGAAGGCCCATTCCCCTTGTTAATAACTATAGGTTAATTGCTAAGCATACAACTTGTCAAAATTCTTATGTTTCTTAGAAAAGTTTTGCTTAATGAGTGAGAAAGCATACATCTTGACAAAGCACATGAGACTTGAACCATTCCATATTTTGTTCTTCTCTTTCTTGTGAATTATACATTTTTAGTAATTTTTCAAAGTGTAGATGAGTGACAGAGCAAGCAAGGAGATGTTTTATGAAGGCGATGTTAATGATGTGACAGAATTTAATCTATCAAAAAATGCATCTATGGAAAAGAAGGCAGAGCCAAAGCACGACAAGACAGAATTTTGGAAGTAATATATGTTAAGGGATCACAAGGAAGAGACTAATTTATATATTTTTTCAATTCCATGAATTTAGTGCTACTTATGATATCATATATTTTTGGCTTGTTTTTATAAAGCTACTAATGATTTTTTTGATACCAAGTATCCCATGATTTATGGGAACTTGAAGAAATTAACAGAGTGACAATGACTATAAAAAAATCAATGAAAAATAAATGCTCTCAAAATCTTAGAAATATTAGTTAGGGCTTAGTGTAGTTGGGTTGGCCATAAGAAATCAATGATAAATCAATTGCATTCATTATGAACCTCAATTTATAAGAAATATTAATTAGGGTTTAGTGTTGTGTGGTTGCATGCTGTTCTAAGTATATAGATAGTGTATGCTTTGAAAGAGTGTAGCCTTGATAAAGGTTCCAGAAATGACATCATTTAAGCGAGGATGGCCAGAAACACCTCTAGATTGCCAAAATTCATGATGCAATACGTCTTCTCTTGTGGAAAACAACTTAGAGGCCCGTTTGAAACTTGAAGTTCAGTCTAATTTTAATCTAAGTCTAACATCCAAACACCCAACTTTCGAATCACTAAACTTATTTCAACTCGAAACCTCTTTACATATGAGACCTACAACCTCTTTCAACTCAACACTTTACACACGAGACTCACAACCTTTTTCAACTTTTTAAAAATACATCTAAAATCATCTTAACATCTAAAATCATCTTTGGTGGACTCTACAAAACTTACTCCACCATCTCAACTTATTACTATTTATAAAGAACTCAACTTATCTCAACTCAGTTCAACATCTAAACGGGACCTTCCCACCCTCTGACACTCTAGCCTTGTTTGATGAAGTTGAAAAGGCTCACAAGGAGCACCTTGAAGCATTGCAGCAATCCACATCCCTACCCTCACCACAAGGAAAGAATAAGCATTGGACGCCTACTTCTTCACGAACTCTCAAGCTTGAATTTGATTAGCCAGTTGAAAAGAATTCCTCGTGTTAGTTGCAAGAATGTCACAATTTTTATAAACTGGACTCCTCCATTTTGGACTGAAAATTACTCCTCCAGACAAGATAATGCCAATGAAGCATATACAACCTTCCCTTGTAGTATCCCTGCCCTGCGTCTTTGACTCTAGCCAAGTTTTTGACCCCCTGATTCCACCCATGTATCCTCTTACTCTTTTTTTCTACTCTTCTAGAAAAGTAGTCTCCCTTCTTCGAAGAAGGTATATGAAATGATAAAAGGATGGATTGGCTTTCTTGGAAATTCTCGTTTAGAAAAGCTGCTTATCTCTATCTTTCCCTTTAGGCAAAAGATTGATTTTAGAGCTTTTTTGGCATTTTCTAATCAAAATTAGGAGATAAGGACTTAAAAATTTAACCTTTTTTATATAAAGGGACTAGGTGATGGACCCCTTACAAACGCCCTAAACCAAACAAATACAGTGTCAGAAAAAAAAAAAAAAAAAAAAAAAAGGGAAATGGAGCCAACAAATTGGCCCGCTTCCATGATTTTCTTGACAAAAAGGCTAAAAAAAAGTGCCGCATAGATGCTGATTTGGAGAAAAGATAGATTATTATCTCTTCTAGTGAAGGTCCATGGGGACCTTAAGCACATAACAAGAGTGCACTGATGATAGGCCACGACGTTGGGAGAGTGGACGTGAAAGACAGATGGACTGGGTCATTAAGCACTCAAAGAATGAACGCAAGAGTGGATTGGGTTGTGGCTTAACGTGCAAAAGTGGAATGGATTGTTGAGAGTTTTACGTCGCATTTTATGCTCTTTTTTAAATGCTCTATTTTTAGTACGTGTGTTTATGCTTTCTGTTACTAGCTGATAGGACTCTTTTATTTCGGCAATATGTATATGGGTTTGCTTATTTAAGCAGCTAATGCTTTCGTTAACGGAAGTCAAGTATTTGCATTCAAATTGTGGTACGTTTCTCCTCCAAAGAGAAGATAAATTATCTTAGCATTTTTACTCTCTAAGTTTGGGACCTATCATTGGCCTCAGAGCCAGGTTATTTATGGGAACCAATAAAGAACGTATTAAACAGTTGGAGACTGGGCTTGGTAGAGTGCAGGATGGGTTACACAGGATGGAGCTCGGCATGGCCGACAGGCTTCGTCATGTGGAAGAAACTCTCAACCACCTCTCCGATGTCTTGCTTGCAAACTAGGAGAACCCCAATCATGACAACCATCACCGAGAAGGCAATGATGATGGATAGCTGGTTGTATTCTCCAAAACAACGAAGCTTGAATTTCCTCGATTCTCAAGAGATGATCCGACGGAGTGGTTCAATCGTGTGAACCAACATTTTGAGTTCTAGAATACTCCCGAAGCCTAGAAAGTTTCTTTGGCCTCCTACCACTTGGAAGGAGAGGCCAACCAGTGGTGGCAGTGGATTCGCAGGACATTCTAGGAAGAAGGACGCGTTCTCTTGTGGACAAATTTTGAAGACGAACTCTGGGCTCGCTTCGGCCCTTCAGAGTGCGAAGATTTTGACGAGGCACTTTCACGAATCGGACAGGCATGTTCTCTACATGATTACCAGCGTGAATTCGAATGTTTGGGCAATAAGGTACGAGGATGGACTCAAAAAGTGCTGGTTGGGACATTTATGGGTGGTTTGAAGTCAGAAATTTCGAATGGTATCCGAATATTTAAACTCCAGACATTAAAGGAGGCTATCAGCTTCGTACGAATGAAAAATGATCAACTATTGAGACAAGGGACGTGTGTACATCCTCCACCACCAGTGAGAGCCCCGTTAGCTCTTCGCTAGCAACTCGAGCAGCACCAGCCGCACCTATAGCTCCTATTCGGCGATTGACTTGGGATGAAATGCAGCAGAGGCAAGCTCAAGGTCTATGTTTTAATTGTAATGAGCATTTTACTGCAGGTCACAGGTGTCAAGGGCCACGACTACTCATGCTAGAAGGATACGATGGCAGTGGCAACATTATTTGTGAAGATGTCATTGAAGAGCAACCAACTCAGGGGGGATGTGTTGTTCAAAATCGGCAATATGGTACTTTTGAAGCTGCATCCATACCAGCAACAAACAACCTTCAAACAAGTCTGGGTCCACCGGAAAATGGCTAGAATGGAAATATTCCCAACTGTGGACCTTGAGGACAAGGATCCAATTGATGGGGAGAGTATTGATAGGCCACGACGTTGGGAGAGTGGACGTGAAAGACCAGTGGACTGGGTCATTAAGCACGCGAAGAATGAACGCAGGAGTGGACTGGGTCGTGGCTTAATGTGTAGAAGTGGAATGGATCGTTGAGAGTTTTACTTTGCATTTTACGCTCTATTTTTACATGCTTTGTTTTTAGTACGTGTATTTATGCTTTATGTTACTAGCTGATAGGACTATTTTATTTCGGCAATATGTACATGGGTTTGCTTATTTAAGCAACAATGCTTTCATTAATGAAAGTCAAGTATTTGCATTTAAATTGTGGTACATTTCTCACCCGAAGAGAAGATAAATTATCTTAGCATTTATACTCTCTGAGTTTGGGACCTATCAACTAAACCTTGTTGGGTGTCTTGTGAAGTGATAGCTGAGTTGGTTAAGTGCTTACAACTGTATACATAGAAATCCGTAGTGAAAAGGGCAGGTAGGCATGTTGAATTGAAGATAGTCATTTTCTTGTAATAAGGAGATTGAAGTTGTGTTTGGATAGTGACATGATTTCAGATGATTTGTAAATAATAATAATAAAATAATAATAAAATAATAATAAAATATTAAATAGTAGTAAATAGTAATAAAAAATAGTAAAAATATGTTAAAAGTAACAATAAAATAGTGAATAGTTGTAGAGTGATCTGAGTTTACAATCTGTTCACCCTGAGTTTCCCCCACAGAAGCTCGTTTCAATAGAAATCATTACACAGTTCTTTTTCCATTCATCTCTTTCTTTCATTATTTACAATCTGTGTAACAATAGGGTTTGTATGTTACAGGCAGCAATGAACAAGCAACGATAAATTTTGTCTTCAAACTCATCTGAAATGGAGAGAAAATAAGCATAAAAGAAAGAAACAAGGAAAAAAAAAGCAAATCTCTTTTCAGGCAAATATGGGTTTAATTAGGTCTCTTTTTTCTGGTGCAAACTTCACCTGTTCAATTGGGTATCCAAGCTTAATGGACGTTTAATGCTGCAAGGAATTAATGCACCACCTCTAAATTTCGTACATAGAAACAAGAAGAAAATGTCGTACAAAGTATTGATCATCTAATACATCACTGCAAGATCTCAGAATAATACATCATATTACTCATGATGAATTGCTTGTGGGTGACAAAAATAAAATAAGTACTTCGCCGTATAAATCTAGCGGTCAGTATTCATCCAAGTAGGTGTATAGCATGTCATCTTTCTTTGACTTGCGTCGACTAAGCAAAGCTTTCAGGAGACGTTTACTTTTGCTAGGGTATTGTTCTACCTCTTTGCCATTTTCTCTTTCTGCTGGTAATCGCATTGAAGCTGATTTCCGGGGCTCTGAAGGGTACTGGCACAAGCATAACAGATTGCAACTTTTCAATTTAGAGTAAAACAGGATATATATATATATATATATATATATATATATATATATTTCATTTTTCCTTTCTGTTTTCCTTCTTTCCAATTCACGTGTTTGTTGAAAAGATGTGCACATTTCAGATGGTGAGTAAAGTGGCATATTAATTGCAGATATAAATTGCATGGAATTTAGGAAATGTAAATGTGTACTCACACGCCGTCTTGCATTAGGATTTGGTGTGGTTGGCCTACTTGAGTTTGGAGTAGTGGGCCGCCTTGAATTTGGAGTCACTGACCTACTTGAAAGAGATCCAGAACGTGATAGCGGAAACCGATGTGGTGAAACGGTTCTCTTCTCTGATTTTTGTATAGACATCATCAGCAGAATGACAATAGACATGTATACATATATGTACGATCATCTTCATAAGGAAAAAAAAAAAAAAGAAAAAGAAAAAGAAAAACAAAGTATAGAATAAAGTGCATTAACATGATTCATAACTTTCATAGTTCAACATTCTGCATTCATACAAACCTAATTCTTTTTTGGGCAAAGATGCAGTAAAGGAAAAAATTGCAGATCGTTGGGAAGGATGTGGAGAAGGCGAACGGGAATGCCGATGCCCTCTACTGCATGAATCATAACTTAGTTTATCATGATCCACGTAAAAAGAAAACAGAGTTTATCAGCCTAATGCATAAGAAGATATAACAATAGTACCTGCTTGTAGAAGTTGGGGTTTCTCTTATTGTGGATTGAACAGCTTCATTAAGTCAATTAGATGAGAGAAATTAGATTATGTTAAAGTATTGCCTGCGTGGTATGATTTGGACCAAAACAGAAGATAAAGTATGCTACCATTCCTAAATTGATGCCGCTCATTTTCATCAACTAGGCTGCAACCCTGGTATTTTGATTTAATACGGTTGGCACCATGCATGGTCTCCCCAACTGCAACGAATTTGGGGAATAGTAAGGGTCAAAAACTATTATTTCCAGAATTCTAGAAACAAAAATTGGAAAATATGTAGAAGATATATCAAAATTAAAAGAAAAAATGGAGAGAAGTATATATTTGCCTGGCAAGATGTACTGCTTATGGTACTTCGGAGTATTTATCGCCAGTGACTGCTGAGAAAGGCCCCCGTGATCAATATACTCTTGGCATGTCCGTAATCTCTAACATACCACATCAAAGTAACAGTGAAAGTAAGTAATATGTGTACCTCAATAGAGTGAGAAGCTTAGCTACAAACAAGTATTTAGTATGGTGCAATCGTCAATTCACTTAGTACTGATATGGTGCAATCATCAAGTCACTTGTGTCCAGTAATAGCAATATTGCTATGTGATACAAACATTGGCACCTAATGGCTTATGCCTCACATATTCTAGGACAACATTTTTGGGCAACAATAATCCAAAATCTGTCTCTCAAATCCCACATCTGAGGGCTGCTATCAATGTTTTGGTAAGAGAACCAACAGTAGAGCCCCATTACCAAAATAAAATGGTCATGGTCCATATGTTTAACTACACTCTATCCAGGTCAGCTTCAATTATTAATGGCTCGGACTAAAAGAAAACAATGGTTTGGTGGCCAAATTTAATTTAGGTAATGGGTTAGACTATCTGCAAACAGGCTTAATGGCCGCGTTCAGAATATGTACTGACACCTTAAGTAGGACAATGCCCTAAATATTTACAGGAAAAGAAAATATTAATTGCCTTTATATGATATATCTTTGCAGAGTACAGTGAGCATAACCCTTTATAATTTTTAAAGTAAGAAGGAACTATTTTCCAGTCTGAGCTAGTCTTGGGTCATTGGGCTATTATAAGTTGGCCTACATATCTTCAGATTATGAGACTTGCGTTTTAGATTGTCGAGTATATATATAGCAGGATACAATTTAATATCTTAAAGGAGTAACTTAAATAGAACATGAAGAAAGATTGTGTTTGATGTGATATCGCTTTGCTTTTAGAAATATACAGGACATGAATCCCCCAGGGGAAAGAACTTCTCTTTGCTAAATAGTAGGTTTCACTAAACCTAAACACCAACTAAAAAAGTATTTTTTGAGCTGCTCTTTTTGTCTTCAACTCTTCCAAACCGACTATTTTGTTTTTCTTTGATTTATATATTCCTAACTTTCCTCAAAATAGGAACTATATTTTTCTCTAGAATTGCCTTTTCCCCAAGTAATGGCTGAAGGAGGAAATACAAGAAGAGAACCGACTTACAAGATCATCCTTTTTATATAACGAGAAATAATTTAATTTTCACTAAAACCCAGCAAAAACATTTTCACAAATTTAGAAATCAAATCTTATCAATCTGAGCTGGTTCAAAATAATGTCAAGGTAAATTTATAGGTCTTTATCTTAATGATTGCTAATGGGAATCCCTATCATAAACGTTTATACAAGGTTCTTACAGATATCATACTAGTTAAAAAATTAATCCAAGCTCACCTGTTCAATGCAAGATACACGGAGCTCCGTTCCAGAAACTTCATCGACCTTCTCATCCAAGAGATCATCAACCTTATATGTAACAGAACCCAAATGGTCCACAGTATTTACAATGGCTTTAGTAGCATAATCTTTTAACGTTTCTATCACTCTGCATGTATAGACAATTAGTTTCTTTAAGAAATGTTAATAAGAGAGAGAATAGAAGGGAAATGCCACTTCAAATTACCAACAGTAATGAATCAGATTAACTCACATCTGTTTATGGTCATCAATGGTGTATGATAGTTCAAAATACTCGGCAGCTGAATATAACTGTGTACTCAGATTTTTCAGATCCTGAATAACTTTGTGATATGAGAAAAAGAAGTTGCAAAAATTAAAGTTAAAGAGGCCTAACTTAATAAAGATTAAATTTCTGGCAAGGTTCGACAGACTGCAGCAAATTCAAATCCCCAAAAAACTAAAGGCACAGCACCTAAAATCCAGTCTTTGACTAGATTGAAATAATTTGCAAGCCTGATCGCCAATTGATAAAACCGCAAAAAGGAGCAGGAGTACCATTAGACTATCGGAGAAAAGCAAGCTCTGCTGCATCGAAACCTCATCAAAATTAGATGCTTCTTGAGGGACGGGCAGCGTAGAAGATGTACTCATTGTCCCCATGAAGGAGAAATTGGAACTCAAGTTTCCTGATCCTGCAACAATCACGATGACCAATTTAGTAAACATTAAAGAAAAAAATAGTAACAAGTGATTGAAAAAGCAAGTGCCAGAAGATAAACCACTCCGGTTTTGAACTTCAACAAACTGTTGTTTCTTAATTTTGAAGAAAATAACCTGATTTCTTCTACGAGCTCAACATCAGAAATGCATTAAAATCGTGAGAACTTGATTAAGAAAACCACAATGAAATCAATGATAATAAAAGCAAATGTGACTGTGTATAGAGGGGGGGAGAGAGAGAGAGTACAAGGCTGCTCTATTTTAATGATAATATTCGGCTGTTCTGAGATGATAGAAGATAAACAAACAGCATAAAACAGGTAGTGCTTTTCCACACTACTGCAACCCTTCGAGACAGGAAATCAGCAGACTTAATAAATTAAACACTGAAATTCCCTATCATCTCAAAAAGTGCACTCTGTCTGAATCTTCACCAATACTCAAATTCTATTAAGATTAAAAACGAAACCATCATAAAGTAAACGACAAACCAATCCTTAAAAAGTTAAAAACGAAAAAGCTGTAAAATTTCGATACCCTCTTTTAAACTGAGAAAACAGAGGCAAAGAACAAGAAATTCTTGCACTAGAGTGAAAAAATTGATGTATGAGGTTCAGTTGAGAGACGGATGTTGCACTCTTGGGTTAATCCACTTCCTTTCCTTTCCCATGGTTTCCCGGCAACCAAACAGAGATAAAACGAAACGACAACCGAATGTGTAAGCGAAAATGAAGAGACAAACCTTATCTTGCTAATACGAAACCCACTTCCAGACCATAACACGAAACCCAGTTCAAAAATTCAAACTTTGAGGACCAAACGTGAAACCCAAATGTTGAAGGGTGTCCAAAAAACTAACAGTGCATAATAAATAGGACACTCATTTGACAGCGACCAGAATGTAAGGTTTATGATTTTGACCAATAGTAGACAAAAACTTCAAATTGTAGCAATGGGAGAGGGTTGAAGAAGGGAGGGACAGGCATCAGGGACCAAGGTGACCATGTCAGTATAGGCAGGGAATCCGGAGCATTTCGATTTTGAAGGGAGCAAAAAGACAGCTTCTTTCGGAAGCAAGAACTGGTCCTATTTTTTTTTTTTTTTTTTTTTCGACAAGCAAAAACAGGTCTCAGTTGTAAGCTCAGGTAATTCATCATTGCCATTAGAGTGGGTCCTGCATTGGTTTTTTCTTGGTATGGTGGGTCCACAATTTCTTGAAGCTGATCCTGAGCTACACAAAACAATGAAAAATTCGTTGGATCTTTACCAAGAAAACAGAGATTGGCTCTGCAACAGCTGGAGGGACTTGACGATGGATTGATTTTGAGAGTTGGTTCTGGTGGGTTCATCAACTTCAGATCACAAGTAATTCCCAACTATTTTAATTTTTGTTAGCTAATAATCGGATAAGAATAGCTAAATTTATTAGATAGAAAACATTATATATGCATTGAGTTAACTATGTTTTGCATGACTATATCGAACTTTTTAAAGAGCGTAATTTCTTCAAATGATTTATAATTTATATAGTGCATCAAAGTAACTTTGATCATCAAGAATCATAAGTTGGGAAAATCAGAAGACACGAATTAGAAGATCACTAATTTAAATAAATAAACTAGTAATTTAATTGAATATTTTACTTTTCTTATAATTACTTTAATCTAGTGGCACATATTCTGTTCTTAACCTTAGAGTTAGGGGTGGTATATTTTAGGGTTCACTCCTCCAAATTCTGGAGTAAAAACTCCATGGCTACCTTAGCAAAGAATTATGGAAAACTCCCTTGCCAAATAATCCGGGTTTTTTTTGTTTTTTGTTTTTTTTTGCTTTATTAGAAAAATGTTATTATTATTTTTAAGTCATCTCGTTTGGATAGTGAGATGAGATAAGATGGTTTTATATAAAAGTTGAATAAAATAATGTTAGAATATTATTTGTTAATATTATTATTATTTTAGAATTTGAAAAAATTGAATTGAGATTTGAAAAAGTTGAATTGTTTGTTAAATTTTATGTAATAATTTAAGAAAATTATAATGATGAGATGAGATGAGATGATTTCTCAATCCAAACGAGACTTATAAATTCTTTTAGGATCAAATAATCACAATGCAACATTGCATAAGGACCATAATATGAGGTTTGATTAAAGTATTACGTTTTTATATAATAGGATTAGATCAAAACGAGTTAACCCGATTATACACAAATAATAAATGAGATAAATTAATCTACAAGAGTCCCACATAATCTATCTAATTAATTAAATTTTTTCTTTAAAAAATGAAAAACCCTAAGACCACATTAATAGTTAATAATCATTATGTTAGCAAGTTAATTATGTTTAATTGTTATTAAACATCAATTGTCACGCTAGTAAAATAGAATTGATTTAACTTGCCATGCGTTGGATTATGTTAAATCATACCTCGCATGCTATCTACTTTATCATATCCATAATTCTTCCATTCACCAAACCCTAAATCTGGCTAATAGATAATATTTGACTAAATCGATGTCATTTTAAATTGCTGAAGAACAGAGTCAAAATTCTTTTAAATTTTATAGAACATGTGACAAATTTTGAAAGACACGAAAATCTTTTGGGTTATTATTTACTAGATGAAGTGAAGAAGTTGACAAGGATATGGATTTAATATATGTAGCACATGGTAGCATTGCCATCATTTTATTAATAGATTTACTATACATCAGTTACTATTCATTTTTACACCTCACACCTATATCTTTTTCATAGGGTGTGAGAGTATTTTTCATATGATATTTGGGTATTTTTCATAGAGTGTGAAGTAGTGAATAATGACTGATGAGAATAATTTTTTTTTTTATTAATTGGTATAATCAATTTTTTATGCATGACATTTTTTATTAATTCTTTTTTGAGTCCTTCAAGGCCTCTGATTTATTTATTGAGTCCCTCACCGTAATCGTTTTTCGATTCTTTTAAGAGAAAAGAAATACTTGATCACAAGTAGAACTTATGAAAATAAATTTGAAATAATTTTATATAATTGGTGAGATTTAAAAAAAAATTAGAATTTTCTATAAAACACATTAATTCACTTCAATTTATAAATTTATTTTCTTGAATAATTTTTTAACAAAACAAATAAGGAAAAGATAGCAAAAGCATTTAGCCGTTCAATTAAAATAAGAGAACATCTCTCTGTTTTAGTTTACAGTGGTAAAAGGAAAGACAGCCCCAGGCGCATTATGCAAACTTGCCCTTCAAAGGCATGCGGACTTGACAGAATGGATGCCAACTTGCAAAATTCCCATGATCCATATATGGCGTAGGGTGTCGTTTTGGATATGCCAACTTGCAAAATTCCCATGATCCATATATGGCGTAGGGTGTCGTTTTGGATACACATTTATGCGACTCAATTTTAATTTCATTCTTTTTCATTTAGAGTTTTTTTATGCAACTACGGGAGTAATTCACGGACATGAAATTAGGCTTTTTTTTTTTGGAAATAGATTTCATTTTATTCAATGAAACTGAAATTACAGGTATGACTTATCAATATAGGAAAAAATACAGACTACAATCCAAACTAGGCATCTGCTCTGGGGTACCCTCACACATAAATTTCTTTATAACGGGTATTATCTTAATTTCTATAAACTCTTTCCTAACAGAGAAGAGCGTTCTGTAAAAGCAAAACTAAATTACCCCTCTTCCAAAAGAAGAGAAGTATTATCAACCTTCATCCTCCCAAAGAGGAGGATTACTATCTCTCTTACTCCTCCCAAAGGAGGAAAGAGACTTTGCTGCTATGGACACCAGTCCAATAACCTATTTCTTTTATTATAACACAAACAGATAAACAAAAGTACAAACACTAAAAAAAACTACCAAAATGGTGAAAACACTACACAAAGAGGTTGCAGGAGCACGTGCAGGACACACGCCAGTCGAGAAAGAAACCGGGTAGACGATCGTAGAGGTGTTGGAGGCACTAGATCCAACGGCGCCGTGCGTGATAACAAAAAACGAAACTGCACAAAGGAGCGTGACGGCCACACACGAACTTCAATCTGCTCGTGTAGGAGACACGTTGCTCCTTTGGACGCCGCGTTCGGTATTCTGATAGATTAATAGCCTTTGAATCTCCCTGTGGGGTGCATGGTGTCCTCCGACCATTGAAAGGTCTCCAACCGACACTCGTCCCTTATTTGGCCTCAAGAAACCAAGAAAACAAAAAAATAACAGAAACATAGAAAAATAATGGGCTGAGAGGAGAAGGAGGAGGGGGTGGGACATCCCCTGATGAGTTTTCTAGAGAGAGGTCAGAGTTTCTCTCTCTAGAAGTGCTGTTGACAGTTACCCCTAGAAAGTGAAATTAGGCTAATCTTGCTTATGTGAATAGTGATGAATAGTAAAAAAATTTTGCAACATACAGTCATTTTTGCATAATCCTTGTGCAATTTACTGATGTGATTGGTCAAAGCATTTATGTTATATTAAAAGAAGTGAAGCAACCAATCACATCAATACAATGCGCAATGAATATATAAAAATGACTGCTCATAGAGTTTTTGATAGCAAAAACATTTGATTCATTCATAGAAATGTTTTAGTTATAAAGATATGACACAAAAGTAAACTTACAAATTAACGTACCTTGATGTGGTATGTAAAGTTATAAAAGTATCAAATGAAATAATGTCAGTTTATAGATTTATTTTTGTGAGATCTCTTTATAAATGTAACATTTCTCATTCAATTAATTAATGATTCTATCATTTTTATTTGATTAAAAGATTCTAACGTAATGCTTTTAGCAAGATCCATTATATAAATGATTTGAGTTGTATTGATTAACATACTCGAACATGTTATATTTCATTTGTTTCGACCTGTTTGATGCAATAGCATAAATGGATTCAAATGATTGATTTGGATTAATTAACAAAATTCCATATCTTATTTACATATATTATACCCGCAAATGAAGAAAAAAAAATAGTAACCCAACCATGTTACTACTCATGCTGAGTTATTAGCATCTAGAGATCCCTTTCTAATAAGCGGTGAAAGAAATTTAAGTATGCAGTTTGCATGTATAATATTATAAGAAATCTAGTAAGTTGATAAAAAGATTTCGTAAAAATAATTTCGCGTATTGATATGGCTGAATATAATATGTTAGTAATAGATAACTTTACAATCTAATGCACTATAATGAACCATATCAGCTTATAGAAATTTTCTAAAATCCAAATATTTCTTCTAAAAAAACCTTTTTTTTTTCTCAAAAATAAAATCAACGAAAAATCATAAACTCCCTCCCCAATTCCAACTCCCTCTCATCCCTTAACAAAAAACTTCTATAAAGTTTTTCATAGACAAACCTCTCAATTATCAATTTCGGCAATCGTCCCCTAAATTACTGAGAAGGAAAATGCTAAGGGTTCTGACAATGGGTCTCGACAGTTTTTTTTTTATTTTTTATTTTTGTACTTAATAATTAAGAAAATATTTTTTAATAATATTGTGATTTTTTTTTTTAAAATGTTTAAGGAAATTAAAAAAATGCGTAAAAAAAAAAAAGAATGCACGTATTGGGAGGATTTCTCGGTAGGAATCCAAGGTAGTTGTAGTGCTACCTTATGCTATGTTTGGTTGTCAAAGTGATCTCAACTAATCTCAAATCAATCATTTATGAGATTCACTATCTTTTAAACTTATCATATATCTCAACATACTTACATTCAAACACGTTTTAATAGAATCACAAAATATTATTATTTATAAATCAATTCAAATCATCTAAAATCACATCAATATCCAAACGCAACTTATATTCCATCTTCTCTTCATAAAGACAAATTACCCCTTACAATTTCTTAAAGAGACAAAATACTTTATTTACTTCCATAAAACTAACTTTTCAAAAGTGATATTTTTTTAAATATACTTTTAAAACTAAAACACAGTTTTTAAATATCAAATTATCAAAAAATTAAAATTACTTTTAAGCATGAAAATCATTTTTTAAAATATCTTTTACTTTTTTAATTTTAAATTTTTTGATAGTTTATTAATTTATTAATTCTTTTTATCTTTTTGGTTTGTTTAAATCGTATTTGTCAGTTTTTGAGTTTCTTTTTAATTCTTTAATATTTCTTTTAAAATCGTTTTATTTTATTTTTAGTAATGTTTAATATTTTTATTTTTAAGTATTTTGGTTTTCAATTTTTTTTTTTAATTTCCTATCTAGAGCATTGTGTCAAATTTTTATGGAGAGAATAGATTACAATTTTTGGAAAGAGGATTTTATGTATTTTCTCAAAGAAAATTGGTTTGAGTAGGAATACAAGTTTTGAACCTGAAAAGGGATTTTGCATTTTATAATTTCTTTTCCAACCAAACTAAAAATGTTAGATTTTATTTTAATGATAGACTTACTCTTTTTAAAAAAAAATACACGACGAGTATATAACCTGTGACTGTATCTAACATTATTCGTTGAATAATTCCCAATCAATCTTCAAAGTTCCATGGACCATGAGGCCATTGCATTCCCACCAATCGGACCAACTATTATTATTATTATTATTATTATTATTATTATTATTGCAATTACTTTTATGATTCCAATTAAACTAACGTTGTCACTGTAAAATGTAAACCATGGGTTCAAAAAGGTTAAAATCTCAATCCACTTGAAAAAGTTATTTATTATTTATTTTCTTGTCTCTCCTAAATCTTCTGAGGACCCACAATTAAGATTCTGTTGATTTTTTGACTCCCAAAGTCCGTGACTCCGTTAGAGCCGATGGAGTTTTTTTCATAAATGAAAAATGATTAAAGATACTTTTACTGTTTTACATTTAATTTTACGCTCAATCAATATATTGGATCTCTTAATTAAATATAATTTTAATTTTAATGATATTTACAGTCATAAAATAAAATATACAAACGTCACGATCTTTTTAAAAAAAATAAATAAATATAACACATACTTGAAAATTTTAATTTTTTAATAATATATTTTTTTTTTCCAAAAAGAATATGTAGTGTTTGTATAACGTATAACTGTATATAACTACTCTTTATTTAAAATAAAATTTATTACAGAAATCTTAAATTTCTTAACTTTACGCATCCATATTTTAAGATTATTGATAATTATATGATCCAATGACCCATGCAAGGAGATGAAGATGTCCTTGCGTGAGAGAAAAAAGAATGCATGCACAGTTATGATTGGAGAGACTGTTTTTGGGACCTGCAATTTTGATGGAGTGCGATGCAATTGACACGGTTGCACGGCAAGACCGCAAAACTATGGGCTGGGGGTTCTTTATCTATTTTGTAAGGTTTCGTTTGGTTACCAAACTCACCTCAACTCATCTTAACTCATTATTATAACTTTTTCAAATTTTAATACAAAATATAATAAACAATTCAACTTTTTCAAATTTCAAAATAATAATATTATTAAAAAATAATATTCTAATAATATTTTATCATCACAACTCAACTCAACTCAACTCACTTCAACATTCACACACACCCTAAGTCTAGGTTTTTTAAGGTCTCGTTTGTTTTTAAAAAAATCTTATTTCATCTCATTTAATTATTACAATTTTTTTAATTTATAATATAAAATAAAATAAACAATTTAACTTTTTTAAATCTCAAAACAAAAATAATATTAAAAAATATATTCTAATAATATTTTATTTAACTTTTTAACTTTAATCTCAATTCATCTCATCTCATCTTCAAAAACAAACGGCCCATTGTGTTTGATTAGTAAAGTGACTCCAAGATTATTCTATTATTATTTTTTATTTAGTTTTTACTATTTTTTATTACTATTTATTATTTTATCATCATTTTTTTACATTATTTAAGATCATTTCACTATCTAAATGTAAATGTGACATATGTGATATAACTCTTGATACCAACACGAACACAACACGAAATTAGCAGATTTGAGTTTGATATTAACGTATTCGGGTCAAAATGGGTTGATTCGTTAAGACACGATTTATAAACGGGTCAATAACGGAACAACCTGCTTAACATGAAATCCACTTGTTTTGACCTGTTTAAAATTTATTTCAAAATTAAAATTTTATTATTGTCAAGTTGTAATATTGGTATTTCTCAATACGCTTATATTTTTATTGTTTTTATTGTTGGAAATTTTAGACCTATGCTCATATTTGTTATTGTATGGTTTGTAATATTAGTTTTATCATCTGTTAAAATTTGAAAAATATTTATATATATTTTTTAAGATATTGTGGTTATTAATAAATATCGATTTTAACTTTTATGTAAAATTATGTTAATTAGCTTAAATGAGTTATGTATTTTAGTTAAACTCATTTACATGAAACAAAGGAATTTAAATGAGTCGTGTCGTATTAATATATTTCTAGTTAATTCTTAAACGGCTTAAAATGGATAACACGACCCGTTATCTAAATGGGTTGAGTTAAGATTTGAAAATTTGACACTTTTAGATTAACGGATTGGGTTTGGATTGACTTATATAGTAAATGTTCATAACTTGACATGACACGAACATGATCCGAAAACAAGATTTGCTACCCCTACATAAACGTAATCTTACCCACATGGTTGCTTTACCTTCTTAAGAAGGACATGCACTCAAGCTCTGCCACCAAAGACCGAAAAAGTGAATAGAATAAAAAAAATAAAAATAATATTTATAGTCATGAGTATTAAGCACGATACATTTCTTTAAAAAAAATAAGTAAATATAAAACTCGTATTAAATTTTTTAATAGTAGACCATACCATTTTTTAAAAAGAGTGCAACGCTTGCATAACCCATGAATATATCTATCATTCTCTTATTTATATAATTTTGGAGTGTGTAAGATCTGCACACTTATTTTAAAAAAAATGACAACTATGAGATTTATATGAAAAAATTTACTTTCTAATGGTGGGTCATATGTTTTTTTCAGGAGAAGTAGGTGGAATTTGCAAATCTTAAAAATGTATTTAATTACTCATTATCAAAATTCTATATTGTATGGGCATACATGCGTTTTAATAATGGTCATACTTTTTTTTTTCAAAAGAAATGGGTGAAATTTGCACAATTTAAAATATTTAGTATTACTTATTATCAAAATTCTATACAAACGTTCTAATGGCGGGTCATATTTTTTTTTCAAAACAAGTGGGTAGAATTTACTTTCCTTAATATTGTATTTAGTATTACTCATTATCAAAATTATATTTCATAAGGACAAATATCTTTGTCTAGAGCACTTCTCCTAGTTTCGGCCTTTAACTAGGACCTTTAGAGTATCTTTATAATATGACGTATAATATCAAGTTATGTCAATTCGCTAATTTATTTTTGTAAAATACCTTTGTAGTTAAAAGCATTTCTCCTCTTTTTATATTACAAGTTAGTGATGGACTTGGCCTTTGCATTGATCATTTGGTGCTAGAAGTTATGTATTGATTTTTTTTTCTCTTTTCATTTATCATGGTAACATTTCTTCAAAGCTCATGTGCCTAAAAAACATAACACGTAGAGGTAATGTTTTTCTTTTCTTAATTCCCTGTTTCTCTAAGATTTCTTGTAAGAGCATACATGCTGATATAAAACCTCAATGACAAAAAGAGATTGCACTAGTTAAATTAAATCTGCTTTCTATGGTTTATTTTTTATTTATTTTTCATTAATAGATAAAACTCATATTACAAATGAGATTGGTCCAACCAAACAAATTGAGAAACAGATGAAGGGACTGAGCCCATCCACATCTCCACGTTTGGTATCCTCCAAGCATATCTTGCCATGTAGTGAGCAACTTGATTTCCCATACGCCTTACATGTGGAATCCTGTACTCATCAAACTGCTTGAGCAAATTCTGCACTTCTGATATCAGATTCCCAAGTACAGACAAGGACTGCTCTCTTGCTTGTAATGCCTCCACCATAAGCAAACTGTCACTTTCTAAAATAATCTTAGAAATACCCAGATGAGAACTAAACTGCAGACCACGAAACATAGCCAATAATTCCACAGCTTCAGGTTCCCAAACTTCATGCTCAGATTTGCTAACTGCCATAACTATCCTCCCTTCCTCATCTCTGACAACAACACCTATCCCAGCTTATTAGAGGCTGAAAAAAAATATTGCAGCTCCAAAGGATGATTCACAACTTGCATAGGTTCCAGTCTAACATTCAATACCCATTTTATAATTTTTATTACGTCTATACCAAAAAGCCCAGGCTATAAGGAAGAACCTGTCAAGCTGTGAGTGGCCTTCCTTCTCCAGAATTACCCCTGTTACACCTTTAGCAGAAACAGCTAGAGGTAGAGCACTCATAATAGGCAAGAAAGACAGCCAACATGCTTGAATATCAGGGCACTGTAGAATTGCATGAGTCAAGTCCTCAACTTGGAAACCACAGAAATCACATTGTATATTCTCCAAAACCTTCCTTTTATGAAATTCTGTTTTGAAGGTAAACCTTATCTACACACCCTCCATGCAAAGACTTTAATCTTATTTGGAATTTGCATTTTCCACAGATGTTTCCACAACTTCTTGTCTTCCCAAGCTGTAGAACTCTCTCAGCAGAATCCTGAGTTGCAGCAGTTCTCAATAATCTGTAAGCACTTTTCACACTAAAAATACCATTCCTTTTATATTTCCAAACCCAAACATCATTATACTGGCCAGGACTCAACAATTTTCAAAATATCAGAAGCTATTCTTGGATTGAAGATGACTCTAACTCGTCCCACATCCCACCACCTTGATTGCATATCAATTAAGTTTGCAACCTTTTCTGTTAAATCTGTCTCCTCATTAGTAGTCACTTCTAATTTTAAGGCCTTGTATCCAGGGACCCAAACATCTTTCCAAATTCTAGAAGAATTACCATCTCCAATCCTCATTTGACATCCACTGATCAAAACATCCCTAGCTTCCCACATTTCTTTCCAAGCATAGGATGAGTTATAACCCAAGTTTGATTCAAAAAAAGAACACTGAGTAAAATTTTGGCATTATACAATTTGTGAAGCAGATAATCCTCATTTTTAAAACCTTACAGGCTGCTTTGCTAACAAGGCAGTATTAAAAAGCTTCAAGTCTCTAAAACCCATCCCACCCCTAAATTGGATTCACACAACTGATCCATCTACTCTAGTGAATTTTCCTTTCATCAACTTTCTAACCCCACCAAAACTGAGCCATCATCCTTTCCAAGTCTTTGCATAAACAAGTAGGCAAACTTAAAGCAACTCATGGCATAAGAGGGAATAGAGAGAGCCACAGCTTTTATCAGGATTTCTTACCCCTAGAGACAGAATTTTCTCCTCTCAGCCCTGCAATTTCTCCCATACCCTCCCTTTAATCTCAGCAAAAGCAACTTTCTTAGACTTTCCCAGAATAGGGGCAAACCCAAATACTTTTCATACTGATTAATAGAACTACAACAACCCCCCCCCCCCCCCCCCCCCCCCCCAACCCCACATGGCATAATAGCATTCTTAACAGATTCTGAGACATTTGTGCTAAACATTATTGAAGTTTTCTCTCTTTATTAATTTTTTGACCCGATGCCAATTCATATTTATTCAAGAACAATTGAATATTAGCACTAGTAGCCTCATTTGCCTTACAAAATACAACTGAATCATATGGAAATAGCAGATGATTCACTCGAGGTGCCCCCTTGCAAATTCTTATCCCAGCAACAGTTTTGGACTCCTTAGCTTGCCTCAATAAACTTATCGCATAACAGAAACAGGCAAGGGGACAAGGGTCCCCTTGCCTAATCCCTCTAGAGGGTAAAATAGTCTCTGTAGCCACCCCATTTACCAACACTGAAAAATAAACTTATCTAACACACTGCATTATCAAGCTCACCAAATTATTAGAGAAACCAACTTTACCAAGATCCCTTCCAAAAAGTCCCACTCCACCCTATCATAAGCCTTTGACATGTCCAATTTCAAAGACATGAACCCCTTCTTCCCCTTTCTCTTCTGTTTTAAATCATGAGCAATCTCATATGCCACAAGGACATTATCAGTGATTAGTCTTCCTGGTACAAAAGCAGACTGTGTAGTAGAAACAATAGAGGGTAAAACTCCTTTTAACCTATTTGTAATAACCTCATAAATTAGCTTGTAAATAACATTACATAAGCTAATTGGCCTAAAGTCAGAAACATGTATAGCACATTTCTCCTTAGGAATCAACACTAACAGTGTATGGTTTAAGCCATCAAGAAACACACCTGTGTTCAGCACATCAAGAACTGCAACAGTCACATTGCCTCCAACAATGTGCCAATATTTTTGAAAAAAAATATTGGGGACATGCCATCTGGTCTAGGGGCTTTATTGGGATGCATTTGTCTTAGTGAGAGGACCACTTCATCAGTTGTGAACACTCTTTCCAACTCAGAGTTCATTTCAGGTGTAATCCTGTTTTCCACTCCCTCCGATATCTCCATTGAACCTCTCTCAGAAGAAGAGGTAAATAGAGACTTAAAATAATCTCTAATCAAACAGTCCCTAAGAGACCCTTCTCTCCACCTGCCAGCTTCATCTTGGAGCTTTAAAATAAAATTTTTCTTTTTTCTTTGTGAGGCTTTAGAATGGAAATATTTAGAGTTTTGATCTCCACTCTGCAGCCACAGTACCCTTGACCTTTGCTTCCACATAAGCTCCTCTCTTTCCAACCAAAGTTGCACCTCTTCCCTAGCAGCAATCTGTTCATCCATGTTCTCACAATTAGTGTCCTCTTCCTGCAAGCTTTGTAATTTAAATTTGGCTCGAGATAACTGCTTGTGAACCAGACCAAAAGACTTTTGATTCCAAGTGGTCAGCTTAAACTGCACTCCTTTATCCTGCTCATTGTATCAGCCATAATACTTCTCTCTATCCTCCCTTGCCAAGAGTCCCCAATAAGTTGTTCACATTCTGTATGGCCAACCCATATAGATTCAAACCTGAACATTTTCTTTCCTCTCCTTTGCTGAAAAACACCCTCTGTACATAACCAAACAAGAATATGGTATGAGTAAGAAATAGACCCATACTGGACCTCAAAACTAGGAAACATCTCCACCCACAAGGAAGATGCTAAATACCTATCCAATCTCTCACAAATTCTGTCAGTACCCTTTCTTCTATTACACCAAGTATAACTAGGGCTCCCACCAAATCCCAAATCCTGCAATTCACAATCACTCATAACAGCTCTAAAGGCTTCCATCTGAACTCCAGGTCTCATCCTACCACCCCATTTCTCCTTTGGTTCCAAGACTTCATTAAAGTCTCCAAATACTAACCATGGTTTATCAACAATAAGAAACAGAGAACGAATTAAGCTCCACGTCTCATGTCTACATGCTGTCTCAGGGTTACCATAAATACCAGTTAGTATCCATTCCTTTTTTCTATCCACATCATCCTTAATCATGGCATGAATATGATGAGAGGAAAAATTAATAATATGCAGTTTGACCTCTTGTTTCCATATTAACACTAAGCCTCCACTTACCTCTACAATCTACTGTTAAGGAATTAACAAAATCGAGACAAAATTTATACCTGTCCATGACTCGGGATGTCACTTTTGTCTCTTGCAAGAAGACAATTTCAGGGTCTTTCTTCCTGAGAAGATCAAGAAGGGTGCGAATTCCTCGTGGGTTCCCAAGCCCACGGGAATTCCAGCTTAGCAGCTTCTTGGCTCCAGGCAGGGCTGACTCTCAGCCACTGCCGATACTTCATTGTCACACCCAATGATCAAATCCTCAGGTAAGTTCAAAGAGACTTTCTTCGGAGCCCTCTGGTCTCCCTTCGCCAACAGTAAAGCTTCCCTCTTTCGTGATTTCTTGACCGTTGCAACGCTGCCATCACCCGTTGTGATTAAATTGATCTTGGGCTTTCGGCCTCTACATTTCAAACTGAGCCCATGGATAGTATCCACTGCAGAAAAAATTGGGCCAGCACTGCTTCCACTCATAAGGTGTGGGCCTTCAGCTTTATCCTTAGAGGAATCTAAATCAACTAAAACAACATCGTTAGTGGAGTAGCCGTTAGCCCTTCATCTCTTAGATTTGAAACTCCCCCTAACTCAATAGTTGCCCCAAGTTGCGTAACCAACTCCCCCTTATCCAGACTCCTGTCTCGTTGAAACTCAAAAGATTTCAGGACCTGATCTGTCACTTTTGAAACACTAGTTGGTTTTCCCACCAAAATCCGCATCACTCCCCTCTTTTCTAGCAGAGTCAGTTGAATTCGACAACCCAACCCCAGCACGTTCTTTTTGCACCATAGGACGCTTTCCACCACCCCATCCAGAAGGCAGCGCCGCCTTCAACCATTGACCATACGGGAAATAGTCAGAGGCATCAGATTCAGGCTTGGCCTTCCATATCACACAATCACGGTGGCCATGGCCCAGGCAGCCACACTGATAATAGAAATTAGGCAATCTTTCGTAAGTAAAGTGAACCAAACAATCCCTCTGCGAACCCAATGCTATCTTCTTACGGCGCAACAAAGGCTTAGTGATATCTAAACTAACCTTGATCCGCATGTATTCTCCCCAGGCTAAGTCGTCCTGCTTTAGGTCAACTTCAACAACCCTTCCCATCGACTCCCCTATACACCTTCCCACATACTCATTGCAAGCCATCAATGGCAGATCATGTACTCAAACCCAGAAAGCCACTTCTGTCAATTGAATTTCATGCACCTGTAGGTGACCCTCATAATCCTTTGTGAGTACCAATTGTTTGTCGAAAGTCCAGGGCCCATCCCATTGCACCCTGTCCTTGTCGCTGCTTTCCTCAAATTCAATCATCATAAGGGTTGATGTTAGATCCCGCAACTTGATACTCTTCGCAAGACGCCAAATGCGTCGCATAGTCTGCTTAAAAGCCTCTCTATTAAAGTGAGTTTCAGTGAGAAGCTTAATAATCAAACATTGTTCCCCTCAAATGATCACATCTTCTAATAAATCCGGTTCCACTAACACTTTGGTTGATTCTGCCTCCGTAAGAGACATCTTCTCACACAAAGCACTTAAATCTTCAGCCATCATCCAATTGCCAACACCAGATGACAGGAAAAAGACCCTACACGACAGTAGGAAGAAAACCCCTAAATTAAGATAAGGGACCTCGCTTTTTTTTGTTTTGTTATTTATTTATTTATTTTTTTGCTTTCTATGGTCTTAATGAAAGGAGGAGGGGTGAAAATTTTGTTAGATGTGAAATAAGCAATCCCTTTTGTAATAAAGGGGTGCCCCCTTGATCTTCGTATGCCTAGCCATTAGATGTGCCACGACTAGGCATATGAAGTGGCTATTACAAGCGCTTTATTGGCGGGGTATTTAAGCCCAGCTAGCAGGGAGTTACAAATTGGAGGGGTTATATATAACCCCTCCCCCTTTAAACAAATGGATTTCAATACAAGAAATCTTTTTCTAAAAATATGCATTTCTGACATTTAGGCTGTAGAAAATGTGAATGTTATCCTGATTTTACCACGTAATACACTCTACCATTGATGAGAATGAATTTGAACAAACAACAGTCGTGGAAAATCCCATGAAGCAACTACATTAGACCCAGGATTTACCGCTTCAGGTAAACGCTTCCACTATGTACCATAACATTCCAACATTTTAGAACTTGTTATTTCTCGATCAATTGAGAGAACAACTGTAAGTTGTGCCCCATAATATTCGGACTAGGTTAGACCCGGGCCAGAACCCAGATGAATATGAGTTTTTTAAAATCTGGATTCCGGGTTCTAGATTTAACCCGAATTTTTTTTTTCTATTCATTGTTTATAAATTTTTGGAAAAGTAATAGGCTGGCCAAGTAGAAAAAAAGAAGAAGAGACAAACTAAAGTACAATTACTACGCAACATGTAGAAATGTAAAGTTGGGAACTTGGAAGAGTCTTGGGAGTTGGGATAAAGCATTTAAAACACATAGAGGTCCCCTATCTCTATCATTTCTCTGCGGTCTGCTGTTGCACTAAAAAGGGACTGCAAACAGAACCCTAGCAAAGCTACGTTCTCTCCTACCAAACACTTTCTGTGAATCAAGAAGCTAGAGACATAAGGAGAAATCAATCAAATCAGCATTATTGTTGAGACATGCAATACAAGATTACCTACCCCCCGTTCATGACAGATAAAGATGCAATGATTCTAACATGCATATAACAGTATGTAATATTTGCAGCGGATAATTTTTTTGTTTGAGTAACACTATACACCAAACTAATAATATTCCAATTACTTAAAAACATGATTTATGCACACGGAAATGATAAACATCCATGATTACAGTACAAGTCTCAGAAGAGTGTAATCTCAAAACATGGGAGACCAAACTCCATAATTACATCATCAAAATAATAACTAATGGGCTATTTCATCGAGTAACTTGCGTAACTTGACCAACGATGCCATAATACTATCCAAAAATCTAACTAAGGAGGCCATAAACACCATGTTGGATCGGCGCCATCTAATCAACCTCTTCCAATCGGCCAAACCCTGCTTACTGTCCTCGACCTGACACATTTCCTATCATTTCGAGGGGAATGATAGTTGAGATTATTACGGTGAGATTTAAATACAAATCTTAGCAAGTTAACAGAGAACTTCCACATAGGTTAATGATGCATGAATGACAGTAAAAACATGAATGCATGATCAAAGTCATAAGCAAGCATAAAATAACTTGACGTGTAACATGGCATAAACTGACCTGACTTGAATCTTGAGCATAGACTGAACTGAAACTAAACATGACATGACATGAACTTAACGTGAACTGACTTGGGCATGAACTTAAACATGAACGTGAACATAAACTAAACTTGAACTGAGATTGAATATGAACTTAACGTGGATTGAGACCTGAACTCAGTGTGAACTTAAAACATAAATTGAACATGTACTTGAAACATGAACTAAACGTGAACTTGAAACATGAACTGAACGTGTACTTGAGCTTGAAATGTATTTTTGTCTCATAGAGTTACCATGATGTTCTTGTCTCATGGGATTTCCTTAATGATATTCCTGTCTCATGGGTTACCATAATGATAAAGTAATCTTGTCTCATGGGGTTACCATAATGATAAAGTAATCTTGTCTCATGGGGTTACCATAATAGAGTAATCTTGTTCGTAAAACGTGATAATTAAAAGTGACCATGTGGATGCTACACGAGTCCTCTTGAGCTATGGGGTTACCATAATAAAGTAATCTTATTTATCACAACACAGGTATCTGCACCAGTTGTGAGTGCGTTAAGGTACGTGCCAGTTTAGGTATATGCACCCGCACGAGTACGTATAAAATGAAATTGAAATATGGGTGGCACCATCGATGTTAATGTCTACTGCGCTCAAGTGACTAATTAATTAGGCCCCATTCGCAACTTGTTGAACTTACTTTGTCAACTTAGAGAATTTCACACTAATTTAAACACTCTAGCGTGAACAAAAAAGTTCCACTAGGATATTATCACATCCTAGCACTTAGGGTCAAATAGACGTAAACAAACTTGACATAATTTGAAAGGTTGTTCCCAAGATACACAAATTGTACTCGAGACTAAACATGACATGAAATGAAAAGATAGAAGCCCTGACGTAATGTAACATGACATAAACGTGAGACAAAGGACATGATGTACAATGAGAGAGAAAACATTTCATAGCATGTAACAGACAATATTTCATAACATGTCATAACATATAACAGACAATATTTCATAACATATCATAACATTAGCATACAATATTTCATAACATGTCATAACATGTGACAGACAATATTACGTGACATAATATACTTGTAATAGATAGACATATATGACAGAATAAATTATGTAACAGATAATCATGAAGTGACATGGCATAGTATGGTATATATGATAACATACATACATAAATTGTAGTTCCATTACCTGTCACACATACACAGTAATTTTATAGTAAGCTAAGAGCTAATTTACAGTGATCATCATTTTTTACGAGGTAAAATATGAAATACGAGAAATTGTAAGTAGGATTTTTAAATGTTAGAAACTTAATTACTAACAAATAGAAACATGATGAAATGCTAACTTAGAGTAAAATTATCATTTTATCCTTCATATGTTGGAAAATGATCATTTTATCTCTGAGTTAAGGATTTCATATCCCAACTCCAAAAATACCAAAATTTACATTCCACGTGTAAATTTTGTTCTAAATTCAAATATCAAATTTGAAAAATTTAAAACCAAACACAAATATGAGAAACATGCTAGGGCCGAAACTTTAAAAGGCCATTTCTCTTTGATTTTTGTTGCAATTTTATCTAACTCCAAAACTTATGATCAAATCAAAATATTGCAACAAAGATCCTCATATCCTAAGTTTAAAAACATGTTTAAAATATCCAACAAAATTATACTTCACATAATCACAAAACTCTTTAGTAAAAAGATCCAAACTTTTTTAACTAAAATACAACTCTTGAATCTCAAGGTTTGAGCTATTTCAAAGTATTTCCAAAACTCTAAAAATTCAAAACTTTCTTCTAACATGTTCATAACACATTCCTAAGAACTAACATGCTTTGAATCAATACATAAAAGTCACCAAAAACAACAAACATCACTTGAAGTACTCGGCTCCATACTTAGGCAAAAACAGAATTTCTTTCCCAACTACCTTTGATCAAACACTTGATCTAAGTCATTCTATGGTAAGATCTTCAAACCAAAAACATCACACGGTTGAAAATTGTGTCCAAAAGTATATCTAATCATTAAACTTAAAATCACATGGCTAAAAATAACTCAAAACATGGATCTAACTAAAAAATCAAACTTTTGACTCAACCATATAATCTCTTGCATAAAAATTCATATCTTTGAAAAAAATATCAAAAAGCTTCAAAATAACATCCTAACATGTAGATACAAGGCTTAGGGTCATTAAATAAAAATATCAAAACCATTGGAGTAAGAGTAAACCACAAAAGACTCAAACTTTCTTAAAACATAAACTATTTTTCCTCTTCCAGTTTCTAAATTTCTAGATCTGAGAAAATATTTCATCAAAAGCTTTAATCATGAAACTAATCTCCAACAAAAATTCCTATATACATGTAAAAAACACTCCATAAAAATTTTGGACCAAGACTTGTCCATTATCTTGGCCAAAAACTCCAAAACACAACACACTATCCAGATTGTCACCCAGATTGACCTTTCCATGTTAAAAAACTTTTGATTGACAAACGACCATGAAATCAAACAAAAATATACCCTCGAAAACTAGACTCAAATAAGAACAACGTTTATGAAGGAATTATTGCGATAAGATACTTACAAATGTTCCAAAAATGGCACGCAAAAAGACACTAAAATCTGCCCGAGAGAGCTTCTAAGTGTTTCTTTGCAAGAATGTGAATGAAAAGTGGTGAAGTGAAGGAAGTAGGGACCTGCACACCTCAAGTACTTCTGAAAAGGGAGGTATGGCCTTGTATGACATCTTGAGGTATGGTGGTTATGTCACAAAAAAAGCAAGACTAGTGAGTGGTTTTCAGCCAAAGAAATATCCAAGAGAAGGGTGGTGATGAGGTTGCCTTTGACCTTAACATCATGCACGACTTTGGGCATGTTATGGGCAGAGGTTGGTCTGTCATGGGTGGGGGAAAACTTCCTCAAGACGCTTTGCCAAGTGGCCAAAAATTATGGGCCTTAAACAAGTGGGTTTCATTTGGAGTTTAAAGAGAGTTTGATTAGAGTTTGAGATGCAATCAAGCCCAAATCTGATTTTTCTTGACCCAATCAAATTTTCAAGGTTTAAAGGGATGGATGATGATGTCATAACATGAATTTGAGAAATTAATAATATGTGAAAGTGATTTAATCAAGTGATTAAACACAATGCTAGAAATCGAATCAAATAGGGTTTGGTTTAGGTGGCTTGATCTCACATCTTGATTCCTTCACAATCCATCTCATGGTTACTCTTGGTGACAAGTGTCCAATACTATTCATCAAGTGTGGCTAAGATCTTGCTTAGTGTCTAAATAAAACTTTTCTAACCTAATTTGGACATTCCACACTGTGATTCTAAAAACACTGTGCTAGGTGCTACTATTGAGGTTACTAATCTCTCTGGACAAGTGAAGAATAAAATTTGTACTGAAAAATCTCAAATATACATACTAAACTAACCATATATATATATATATATATATATATATATATATATATATTTTTTTTTTTTTTATCGAAATCCACCTTGAAGTGCCTTGAAATAAACAAAAAGCGTTTTCGGACAAGCGTTTCGTTCGAAAATTGAAAATGTGATTATAGCGTATGCCATATCACATTCTGGCATTTCTAACCATCTCAAATAGATAAAATCGCGCTTCTAGCATCATAGTAAGTGGCAACACTGACTATACTGATAGACTAAAACTTATGCGATTGGTTAATTTTTGAAAACTTATGGAGTTTTCACGAGGTTCCTAAAGCCTAAAGAAATTCAGCCATTGAATTTCTAGTGGGCTTTTACACCTAGGGTGGGGTTATCTCTTCCTCCTCAGGTATTACTCCTAGATCAATCTCTACATCAAAGTCTATGGTTCCGATATTGAACCATAGGTAAGTTAGCCAGCTATGACAAAATTGCTAATGAGAGATAATGCTCATGCAATGTATAGTTTCATATAACAAAATAGATGAACAAATATATTAGTGGATGGTGAGGAATCGACCCCTCAGGCAAAAACACATGCATTCGTAAACATGGCGAGAAATCATCCTCTAAGTAAAATATGAGTATATAAGCATGGTGTTGAATCACACTTTGAGGAATTACCTTCTGTGCAAAGCTCAGTACATACATATATTCATATGTTGCCGATGCGAGAAATCACCATCTTGTCAGGCACGTAAAAAGAATCACATTCATCACATAGATATTCACATTTATCACATAGATATTCGTCACACAGACATCCGTTGCCTAAAATGATGACAGGCGAAGCCACTTCATCGATCAAAATCGAGGAATTACTCCCACCCAACCAATGTGCAAGCCAATTCGCCTATCCCATGCAGGTCAACACCCACATAGAGTTTCCGACAGTGAGATATACACGTTACACCTGGGAATGTCTACCCGGCCAACCAACTTGAAGACACCACACGTGATACGCGTGGGGTATTTTTATTCCCATCTATTAGGTGAGGCAAACACAATACCATTCCACTACAATCATCACATGGACCCTCTCTACTCGTATGAAACTAGTGGCAACACAACGTAGGAATGGTCTGAAAACTCTCTCTACCCGTCCATGATAATCTACACACGATAAGGTTACACACATGGATATCACACAGAATTACTCTATAAACAATCATGTTCAAGATCACAGAAAACGTGAAGTAAAAATATTCATACACATAATGGCAAGAACATTTATTAATTCATGATCAGAAAAGGGGAGATTACAGAGTATCCATATGCCACTTTTATACATTCTCACAACATTCACTCACATTCCCTAGAACTGTTGTAGAAATTAACCTACCTCACTGCTCGGAATTACTATGGCGGCGCTGTGTTGCTCGTCTCTTTGTCTCCTTTGAAGTCTCTTGCTTCCGAATCCAAGGACACTCAAGTGTTTGCAATCTCAAAAGTGGGTTTTTGTTCTTTGTCCAATCCCTTTTATAGGGTGGGATCGTTAGGTGTACTTTTGATATACTTCTAACTCTAGGCATGCTTGAAAAAGAGTCATTTGGTCTTAGTCGTCCTACTGCAGGATGACAAAGACAGACTGGGAAGACATGGTTCGCACATCCTTACAAACTACCTTACCTCCAATACTCAGTCTCTCCTTAAATAATGATCTCTCATGCAGCGTTGGACCATACCCCTAGGTTAGATGATACGATCTGCCGAATCATAATCTTATTTGCAGACTCACTCTGATTGTGACTCTTCAAATAAAGTGTGGGCTTCTGCGTACGACACTACTACCCTCTGAGCATTTTTCTATTGTTCCGAAAAACTCCCATATCTGCCCCAATCCTTCCTCAGTCGTTACTTGCTTTGAGTAGGTAACTCGCTTTCTTACCTGAGCTATTGGCCTCTTCAGCTCCTTGTTCTCACCTTCATGTGTTAGGCGATTTTTCTAGCTTCCCTACCTCGTTCTCACCTTGCATTGGGATGTGTCTACTTGGCTTTTTACAAAGTGTTTGCTCGCCCATGTATTAGACTAGCTACACTTTGCAGCACCCGTAACAATTTTTCACCAAACCAATGCAGTGTTTCTCATCTCTACCTTCCACTGACACTCAATTGGTGGTTTGTCCCTAGGGGTATAATCTGTTCGGTCTGATCCAGTCAGGTTCCGTTCAGGGGGATTCACGGATCAAAAATTTTCGATCCCTCAATTTTTCTAAACCAGACCGTTAGCTATCGGTTCGGTCGGTCCATGAACATTTTTGTCATTGTATATATATGGTTAATTAAATTAAGTGATCTTTTTAACATTTTATATATGGTTAATGAATATTAAATAATCTTATTATATATATGATCAATGGTGATCCATTGGATGAAAATTACATAATTAACTTATACAACTACTATATAAAATAATATATTATATATATAATATTTAAAAAAACATATTTATACATTCGATCGGTCTCGATCTGGTTTGGTCCAAAAAGACCACACCCCGAGACCGACCAATAAGACTATCATTCTGGTTCAGTCTGATCTAGTCCTCTAACAACCCTATCTATCCCCTTGCACTAGCGCGGTCCTCTCATCCTCCCCTCATTACAAGAAATTTCATTCTCAAAATTCGATGAGGGTTTTTCCTTGATCTAGCCTTCCAAAGGAGGGGATCTAGACGGGGATCCATCAATGCCTCCGGTCACCTTCGACTGAAGAGGAGTCTTGCCCTCATCTGGGTTAGTAGGCAGACCTTCATCATCTAAGATCGGGACATGAGATGAATTCTCATGTCTCCCCCGTCTACTCCATCGTTATCGCCCGCAGGTTGTGTTGTCTGGTATCCTAGCTCCTTCGCGAGATTCGACTTTATAGGACTCGAGGAAATTGGATTGTATTACTCATAGAGATCCAATTGATATAGGCTGTATTGTTTCTATTTATAATTTGAATATTGGGGAAATTGAAATGTTAAATTCCTTATAGTTAGCAAAATCAATGGGAGCATAGAAACTAGAGATATGATTGTTGATGAAGTGCATTCTTGTATTTTCAAAAAGGCTTGTAGTAACTGGCCATGAATACATTAGAACATGTAACTTCATGCAATCTTATTGATTTACTATTTGGTTAGGTTACATGGTATATTTTCAAGTTATACAAATAAGTGATTCTATAAAAGATGGATGCATAAAAGAGCAATTGAAATCTATGAAGCAACGTAAAATCTCTAAGTTCGTCTAATTGTCTGAAAAGTGCAAAAATTGAATGTAAATGTGTTTTGGAGACAAAACACTACTTTAAAGGTAATGTTGAACGATATGAAGTCAGAGTTGTAATCAATGATTTCACTCATAAATGATTATTGATTAGAAAGAATGATTTTCTAATAAATCTGAAAGGGCTCATTCAGGATTACTATGATATTAGTAGCTCATTACGATTCAAAGCTACATCAAATGGAAGTGAAAATAATTGTAGAGTGAAAGTTAGGTCTACAAGAAATGAACAAAATGGCTACTGAGAAAAAGTAAAAGAGTTTTTTAAAAATGGTACCTAAAGTTAGGGGTGCTACCCACAACATATAGTGCGAGGCCACCCCTTGCCCGCCCCCCACCCCGCATGGGATGGGGGCGAGGCTTTCGCTCCCGGCACCCGCCGCAGTAGCGCAAGGGCGAGGTATCCCCTTCGGGGTATGGGGCGAATACCCTATCCGTCTCCCCCTCTCCCCCAACACCCCAAATGGGCCATGCGCCCAGAAGCTATTTCTAGGCCCAAAATGGCCTAGCAATATACAAAAAAAAAAGTTATAATAATTAAATAACAATAAACAATTAATTGAATTTACAATAAAAAAAATACAAATTAAGAGAAAATGAGATACTAATACTCCTAAGCTATTACAATTTACAATAATACAATTTATAATAAAACTATAATAACTAAACTATTACAATAATACAAATTAAGAGAAAATAATTAAAAAATTGCAATCATAAAAGGGACATTCTATCAACATTACAAAGAAATGAATATGTAAAATCTAAATACAATTGAACATAAATGATAAAAATGAGCTGTTTGAACTTTGACTTTGACATTTGGGGCAGGTGGCCAAGGGTGAAAATAGAATTTAGTGTTGCCTGCTGTGAGTCGTGAGATCATAAAATCTGAAATTTTAACAATTGAATAGGAAGATAAATTAGAATTATAAACAAGAAACAAAAGTTAAAATTACAAAGAACCATTAGAAATGAAAAAATTACAAATTAAAATCTGACTAACCAAGATGAGATGGGGATTAAGATGTGACATTGAGAATATATCATTTGAATTTTGGCTTGGAATTATGATTGAGATTTGAGATATGCATATGACAGTAAGATTATAAAAACAATTAGATACCAAAAATTATATAAAACGAAAAAAAATTAATAGACAATACAAATTGTACAAACCTATGGCAAATGGCAATGGTGGGTCGGGGTCCAATATGGTGAAGTCATACTGCAACGGTGGTAGACGTCGTATCATGCATGACTATAACAATTAAATTTGAAATTAATACTGATGAAATGAATATAAATAAAATAAATCAAAATAATAAAATGAAATCAACGATTACCATATCTAGGTTGATCACCACTCTCCTCCTCGTCGGTCTCATTAAAGTCAAGAATATCCAGAACATGAATTTGAGTCTCTTTGATTCAATTCTGCGTGCAAATCAATGCCTTCACAGTGATAGGGGACAAAAAACTCCGGAATGGATCCAATTTGCGCCCTCCGGTACTAAAGGCCGACTCTGAGGCTACGGTGCTAATATGGATGACCAAAATACTGTGGACTATCTTTCCAAGAACAGGATACTTCACAACATTGGTCTTCCACCAAACTAATATATTAAACCCTTCTATATATGGGAGAAGATCCTCTGCCAAATATCGGTCTACCTTCGACTTCGCATTTGTAGAAGTCGGTCTTGCTCCGGCTTCTGGAGGAGGTGCTGGGGTAGGTGTAGGTGTGCTACCACCCTTGATTACGGTAAACTCATCAAACAATCTACCGAGGTTGCTCTAACCATACCCCCAAAAAGCTCAGCCCATACGGCCCTATGCATAAGTCCTAAACCATATATCATGCCATCAAACTTGAGTTGGGGGTCAAGAACAACAACCAAATAACACAAAAGATTTTGTCTACTAAAATCCCCCCAAAACTTTTCATATTTGACCCTCATCATCAATGCCATCTCCCGCATCTTAGTATGATCACTCATACACATATTGTTAATGTCGTATTTGGCACGCCTTTGGACCAGACTCCGACAACTCAGATCTTCAGAAATGGGTCTATAAAAGATATTGGGGAAGACAACTAGGAGAGGGCGGCCTTAGGGCCGGGGAGTCTCCAATGCCAAAGTTAATAAATTCTCTTGGAAGTTTGTAAGTAAGTGAAAGAGTCTAAGGATCAGAGAACTTTGTCGTACATGGGGCTTGCTATTTATACCATGGGTCTGGGGAGGTGTAGATCACGTTTGTCTCCACTGAGTTCGTGCCTCTCCTACTATTCCTGTTGTCAGAGTCCTTTAATGTGGCGTGATTTTGTAATGGCACCATCAATGTGGCGTGTAGCTTGGTAGTGGCGCAATTAATTCGGCATGGTTTCCATGCCTTGCTTTTATTATCCTTTGTGAGCTGTAGATGTTCTCATGTCAGCGGATTGAAGGTCCTCCGCATTTCCCACTGTGTAGCATGCAAGGTCCAATGTTCAGAACGTGGCCAAGTGATGTCAAGCTGATCTGTCCTATCAGTTTTTTGACTCATTTCCCTTGTTAACACCTTGCCCCAAGTATGGTCCTGGTGGCCCTAAAGCCAGGTATTGTGCTGAGGCCCAGTGGACTTTGTGAAGTAGGGAAAATCCCCTTACAATTACCCCGTCAATTCCCCTTGGACAGGTCCGAGGGGAATTCTTTCTTCATTCCTTTAATCCTTACACTGCAAGACTACTCGACTTCTTTTGTTCTGATCTGGGCAACAGTTGGCTCCCACTTTTACAATTGTATTATGACGGTTGTGTTTCGCATTGAATGGCGTCCCTTCGATTTTTTCAACATCACCTCGTGTCAAGCAGTCATTTATTTCTCGTGTTGTATCAAGAGATACACTCTGTTGAAATTGCGACAATCGAGGGATTCTAGTACTTTAGGGGCACGTGGAGTTACGTTGCCTTAGGAGGTCAACCGTGGATCTTGCCCATATAAGACCCCTCCTTCCCTTGTGAAAGTTCACTTCACTTATTCTCTCTTCTAATTTGTTCTCTGCGTTTCTTTCTCATTGTTAGACTCCTTCATCCCTTTGTTTTCTACCAGTTTATCTTCAAAATTCTTTCACTTCTCTTCTGGTTACTCATGGCTCCGAAGAAATCTTCACACCCTTTTGGATTGGTTGGGTCGTTGGCTAGGGTGGCACCTCTCTTAAAGAGGTCGCCAGATTTTCGTGGTGATCGGTGGTGACTCTTGCCGAACTGGAGTCGTTGAAGGAGACCTACAGGGTCCCTTTGAAAGTGGAGTTTGTGGTTCCCTCTCCCACCGAAGGCAATTTGGACTCCGAGGGCTTCGGCACCAAGGTCGCGGTGTACCCCATCATGTTCTTCTGCAACCTTAGGCTGCCCTTCTGTAGGCCGGTGCGAGAAGTATTGGCCTTCTTCGAGCTGGTGCCTGCCTAGGTTCCTCCCAGTTCATGGAGGATTCTTGTTTTGTGCTACGTCATTTGGCTCCGTTCTTTAGAGGAGGTTGGGTCAGACTACCCGGACCTCATAGCGCGTGAGTTCTTCCTCACCCACAATATTTTAAGGAAAGGATGACACCTCTTCAACTTTCAGCCAGTCCAAGAGTTGGTGCGGTTGGAGGCGCGACATACCGTTGTGAAAGGGTATAGTTGCCGATTCTTCTTCTTGTTGGGTAGACCATCAAGTGTCCATACCACGTGTACACTATGTGGGGCACTGTGGATGGGGACAAGAGTTGCCGCCCCAACCTGACCTCGGAGGAGGCACTTGGGCTCAGGGTCGTTCGAGCCTTGATGAAGGCACATTTGGACGACATTTCTTTTGAGGCTCTACTGACTGAGGACAACCTTCGTCGATATCTGGCTCCCTCGAAAAACTTGCGCTCCGACGTGGGCTTCCCAATAAATCCGGTCATGTCGTGTGCCGGCAGTCACTCCCCTAGTCTGCCTGTGGAGGGGAAAGGGAAGGAGCTCAAGAGGATTTCCCCCATCAGATCTGATTCTGACAATGTTCCCATTCCCCCCGGGGGTCCGTCTATAATGGCGCTCGTTATTCAGCCCGAACCTTCGGTGCCTAATGTCGCCAGTTCAAGGTGTTGCTGCCGAAGCTTCTCTCGAGGTCGAGGTTGTCTCCTCTGATGAGGTTGAAGTGGCGGGGACTGCTATTTTGGTTGGGGAGGTGACGACATCCAGGGTTCCTGACGAGAGGGAAGGCGAGGAGGTCATCGATTTGATATTGACAGACCTTCAGACGATGGCTTCAACGGGCCACGCCGACCGTATCCGCAAGATGGAGAGTAGGCTCACGAGGCTGTTCACAGGGGTAAAATCTTTACTTACACACTCATTACTCTTTGTTTGTTTCCTTTCTTGACCTTGATTTGGACTTGCTTGGTAGGGGTTGGAGCATTTGGCGGCCTTCATCGTGGACGGCCAAGAGGAGGTGATGAGCAAGAACTGAGCACTTCACTCACTTGCGTAGTTGGCCTTAGACTGTGTTGCAAAGGAGTGGAAGCAGAAGGAAAAGGTCGAGGAGTCCCTGGCTGACTTGTCGAGATCCTAGGGCGAAGTCAGAGCTATTCGCATTGAGGCCTCACTAGCTTTCGAGGCGAGGGAGGTGTTGCAGTGGTCTCTTGACAACTACCAGCTGGAGCTTGAGCGGCTGCAAGTTGAGAATCAGGAGCTGCGCCAGCGGCTGAACTCCGACGATCGGACGAACAAGTGGTTGACGAAGTGGTTCGAAGGTGCCAACCAGGCTCTGACGGATAAGAGAAAAGCCCTGGAGGAGGAAAGGAAGTGAAGGAGAGAGTTGGAGACCACCAAGGAAAAGGCCAGGCGGGTTCTAGAAGCTTGTGAAGCCACCATCCGTAGTCTACGGGAGGAGTTGTCATATGTCCATGGTGTTTGCGATGACGCGTGGTGCATCGATTATACTGACTGCTTAAAGCGGATGAAGACTCACATTCTTCAGAACCCTCAGTGCGACCCCAAGGTCCTGTGCGTGGGGGATCTTCCTCGGCATAAGGAGTCTCTGGATCGGGGTGCTCTTCTCAGGAAGGGTCTGGTTCCGAGCAGTGGTGGCCTTACTAGAAACGATCCTGCCCACTGAAGGTGGACTTTCCTTGGTCGCAAGCTGCACGGCTCTTTCCAGGTAGATCTTCTTGCTCTTCTATGCTATTATGGCCCCAAGGCTCCCTTTCATGGCTTTTTTCAGGCATATCTTCTTGCTCTTCCCTGTTGTTGTTGTCCCCAGCCTCCACTCCTGCTTCTCTTTCTCACCCTTTTGCTTATTGAACTCTCCTCGTTCTCACCCTTTTGCTTATCAAGCTCGTCTTCGAGGCCATTTCTGTCCACCATCTTCACCTCTTCCAATAGTTTCTCATACCTCTCCTCAACTGGCAGGTAGTTTCTGGCGGCTCCTGGACGGCTGCTATCATTATTCTATTCAATTAGTTGCCTCATTACATCCGTGTTGATTTTTTTAGATGTAACCTCTGGCGTTATCGACACATCATAGTGATGGAGATCTCTGTTTGCCACTTCCACGGAATTTGATTTGATCGAGCTCGATTGGGATGAGTCCCCTCACGCTGTATCCAGCTCCTGACTGCTCTACGGTTTCATGTCGTCACTTATTCTTTGTAACTCTGCAGCTTTATGTTGTAAATTTCTCCTTGTAACTCTGCGGCTTTATGTTGTGACTTGCTCCTTGTAACTCTGCAGCTTTATGTTGTAACTTGCTCTTTGTAACTCTGTGACTTTATGTTGTAACTTATTATGATGATTAATGATATTATATTTTGTTCATCGTATCCGGCTATGTCTCTTCGTGCATTATCTTTATGTTATTTTGTTCTTTTTCCTTTCGTGGCCGGCTTAGGGGGTTTGGCCATGAGAATTCGCCACACAGGGCTTTACAGTCCACTCCACCAGTGTCCGGCCTACGCTTGACGACCCCATTGGTTGATGGCTTTCCTATTCGCGCAGCTTTGGTTGGCCTTTATCATGTAGTCGCTCTCCCAGGGCCTTAGCGACTTTGTTTAACGAGGCCGATGTTCTCCGCATTCTCCTTCTGCTGATTTTCTTTATTTTGTTGTCTGTTTTCTAGTCGCCTCTTACCCTGTCTGGTTCTTTTATTCTTCCACTTTACCCTGCCCTTAGCGTGTAGTCTTCTAGCTGGGCAGATCTAGAGATCCGCCGCGGGGAGATAAGTCGGCATTGGGCTTAGCTTGTTTCCTTGGTTTGTGGGGATGTAAGCAATCCGGGCAACTTGGAACAATACTTGTCTTCCTCCATTAGCATAAAGTTATTCTTTGGGTAGCCGTGGGGCTGATCCCGCTCTCCGCCTTAAGGAGACAAGAAGGTCTCAAGCTCGGCTTGCCTCCTTGGTTCGCCGGGAGGTAAGTTATCTAGGTAATTCGAAACTATACCTATTTTCCTCCGTATATTTTGCATAAATTTATCCTTTGGGTAGCTGTTGGGCTATCCTGCTTTTCGTTGTGGGGAGACAAGATGGCCTCGGGTTCAGCTTGCTTCCTTGGTTCACAGGGAGGTAAGCTATCTGGGCAGTTTGGAACTGTACGCGTCTTCCTCCATATCTTTTGCATAAATTTATCCTTTGGGTAGCCGTGGGGTTGATCCCGCTCTCTGCTGCGGGGAGACAAGATGGCATCGGGCTCAACTTGCCTCCTTGGTCCGTGGGGAAGTAAGCTGTCTGGGCAGTTTGGAACTGTACCTGTTTGCCTCCATATTTTTCTGTATCTCTATCCTAGTCGAAAAATAAGGATGTTATCATTATTTTGCTCTTAAGGGCAAGAGTTAATTTTGTAGACCTGGGCCCGCTGGCCTATGTTGTATTGTGCTTGTCGTTTTCTGCCATGCCAATGTTGCCCGTGCTGTCGACGTTTGTGTTGATGATGTCCGTGCTTTTTATTCCATTATTCGGGCAATCTAAGGTAGTCTGTATCTGGACCCACTTTCACCCATTGACGCTTACAAGGAAGGTAGAACTTTTCTTTGGGTAGATGAGGACTAACCTGCACTCCACCCTTTGACACTGCAAGAAAGGGTCTGTATCTGGACCCGCTCTCGCCCGTTGACACAACTGGAAAGGGTAAGTTTGGGTCAGGCTGGCGCTGAACCCACACTTCGTCATAGCAGGGGCCGGGATAAGTTATTCGCGTAGCTTGGAAGCTAATCTTGCTCTCCACTGCGGGAGAGATAAGGCAACCTTTAGTCTTATCTTTCCTTATGATATCTCACAGGGAGATAAGTTGTTCGGGTAGTCTGTTGCTGAACCCACTCTCACCCGTTGACGCATACAAGGAAGGTAGAACTTTTCTTCGGGTAGCTGATGACTAACCCGCACTCCGTTGCGGGAAGGATAGGCGACCTTTAGGCCTACATTTCCCTCTGGTGCTTTGCGGGGGAGGTAATTCAGATAGTGATGCAGCTGGTCCGCTCATTTGCCATGATGGGGGTCGAGGTAAGTTATTCAAGCCACTGAGAGGGTCTGGTCCCACTCTCTTAGACGAAGAGGTTGAGCCACCTGCTCACTTCGTGTGGAGGTAAGTTGTTTCGGCAGTTTGAGACTAGATCCGCTCCTGCCTGTTGACATTGCAGGAAGGGTAAGTTTGGATCAGGTTGGCACTGATCCCACACTTTATCGTACTGGAGGTCGGTTTAATTTATGCGGGTAACCATGGGGCTGATCTCGCTCTCCTCTGCGAAAGGGACAAGGCAACCTTTAGGCTTACCTTTCCCTATGGTATCCCGCAGGGAGGTAAGTCGTTCGGACAGTCTATTATTAGACCCACTTCTACCTGGTGATGCTTAACGAGGAAGGTAAGTCTTTATTTTTGGGTTGCCAAGGCCGACTTGCACTCCTCCGCCAAAGGGGTAGAGCAACCTTAGGCATTAGGCATTACACTTGCTCCTTTTGCCTCAAGGGGAGGTAAGTTGTTGATGGAGGCTTTGTTAATTTTGCCGATGTAGATCACATTGACGGAGTTGAGTTTGCTGATGAGACTAAGTTGATTTTGTTGGTGGGTTACGTTATGTTCTTGAAATTTTTCATTGAAATATAACACTTCAATCATTAGGGCCTGTAACGTGAGCATGGAAACATATAAATTTACGATAATAAATTAGCTTAGCAATAAAATTTTCGTAAATGTTCGGCGTTCCAGGGATGTGGCAGTTCATTCCCATTAGAGTCTCGGAGGCATTAGAGCATTGGCATTGGACTAGCCAAATGTCAATTAAAGTCCATAATTTGGCTAGATGTGAGAAAAAATTATCTACATTGGACTAGCCAATACTCCAAAACTCAACATATGAGCTACAGTAAATTAGGGAACCTTTCCATTGTTAGCAAGTTACTGTTCACCATCCATCTCATTATTTTATTCTTTTCATCAATGTCCCCCCTCTATTTCCCTCATTCTTTTTCTCTCTCTTCAAACCCGCAACCTTCTCGTCGTCCTCTTCTCTCCCTCATTCGGCCCTCTTATCTTGTATGAACTAGTTGGATTCTCCCGTCTTCTTCCAGGCCAGGCCAAACGGTAACTCTTCCTTGCTTTTCTCTCCTTCTTCTGTGCATTTTCTATGAGTCTCTCCTCTCATTCTTCTCTTCTTTTTTGCTTCAATTCTGATGTACTCCAAAAAATCTCTCATTTTCTCTTCAATAAGCAATTAAACGGAGTCGTCGTGGTGGCAAATCCGTCCTTCCTCTCTCGATACATAGCTGCTCTTCCATTTTCCCTTCTCGGATACGCACATTAAAGCTCGTTCTTTTCCTACCCTTATGTAAATTTTACTCACTTAAACTGAACTTCACCACCACCAATTTATTCTTTTGTTTGCTTCGTTTTGGATGTGATTTTCTTTGTGATAATTTTCTTTTTATGTTTTGGTATAGACAGGCCCCTTAATTATGTGATATATGAAAATATGTGCGTCATTATCTGGAAATGATGCATTATCTATGTTAAATTCACAATACTGAATGATGGATTAGTTATTTTCTTTTGGATTTGAAGGATTCTGTTCTTCTTGCGGTGCTCTCGAAAAGAAATTAAATTATGGGGCTCTTGAAAAGGTTGGATAGTGAAAAGGTTAGACAAAAATTAAATTGAATTGTATGAATGGAATATCATGAAGCATAATATTTCATCTGTAACATCTAATTAAGATGATTTGTATTTGGTCCTGTAGATTAAATCAGCAAACAACCGTATCCCTTAGGAGCAGCTGCAGAATAAGGTCAACTTATCAAGCTTAATTATCTGGTTATTTTCAGTGTTCAGAGAACAAGGAATTACAAGAAAGAGTGAATAGCCTTGAGCAGTTGGTCTCACTCACAGGTGATAAGTCATCAATGTCTTCAGAATAGTATGTATCTGGAGAATATATTGATGAACTGAAAAAAAAAATTCAGCCTCAGTTGATCATTTGGCTTGTTTTGGATCAGAATGTCTAATTGATTCAATTGTTTTGACTGTTGATGGTTTGGAACCTTTTAATTATCTTGCTACAATTGAAGTCACATTGATGTATAGTTTTTTCTCCATCTACAAATTTGCAAGGGCTCGCATTTATAGAATTCATTCTGCCTTTGTTTGTTTAGACATGAAATTGAGAACAAGAAACTTAAGCTGGATCAGTGCTTTTTAAGCCTCCAAATGAAGATAACTCAAATCTGCTATGTTTATCTTCTAAATCCTGAAAAGTGGACCAATTGAACTAAATACAGTTTTCCTGTAGTCTTTCCATTACGTCAACTAGCTTAAAGAAATCAAGAACTTCATTTCCTTCCATGCCAAAGATGTCATAAGCCATTTTAATCACGGTAGTTCGCTTTAAATAGCAAATCAGTTAAATAAGTGTTTGTTTTGTCCATATTCTGTCTTTTATTTGCAGGTTTGTCATCAAATATATGTTTGTGATTCTACATGCAACAACGGTGCAAATTCTTTTATTACTTTGCCTTGTTTGTAACTGCCACAAAAGGTAAATTTTTAAGTTTTTAGATGCAAGAGCTTCGCTTATTTTTACAGCAAGCTTGTGGAATGGTATTATCTATCTAAACTCACTAATATTCTAATGTCCTATTTCTAAACTGTCATATTGAATGAACTATGCAGTGACTAAGGTGAAGAAAAATGCATATTGTAATGGAGACTGTGGCAAGGGTGGTTGTTCTGTTTCTGTACCAAGGATGTGTAGAATTCGAACCAAAGAAGAAGAAGTTAGATGATGTGCATTTTATATATGATCTAGTGCTCGGACCCTTGATTTTTCTTTGTTATTTATAGGGTTTCATTAGCTCAAATGAAAGTTATTGTGCATGAAGTAGTATTGCATTCACTATTCAGATAATAAAGTTGTAATATGTAGGAAAAAATGAGTAAGGAGATAATTATTATACACTTTTTTTTTTCTTTTTGGTTTTGATTTATATGCATTATATTTATTAGTTAATATATGAAGTGTATTTGTAAAATATAAAAAACAATTATAAAAAACTATTAAAATATATAATATTATATTATTATTTTAGCTTTAATATGACTAGTCTAATGTGGATTCACCTAGCCAAAGTTTAATCCTATAGCCAAAACTTGAAATTCTTGCCAAACTTTAGACTTGATAATAGCTAGGCCATTGCCAATGCTCTTAAGAGCCCGGGCGATTTGTGGTGGTGACCACATAGGGGCCCTCCCATCAGGGGCCTAGCTTTCCTTCGTCCCATGATGTTGTTTCTATCTCTTTGAGTACGAGGTCCCCATCCTTGAACGTTCTCGGGTGCACTCGCTTGTTGAAGCATCTCTTGGCCCCTTTTCTTGTTGGTCGCGGTTCTTATTTCAGCTTCTAGTCTGGCTTCTTCCAACAAATCTAGCTGTTCCTCAAGCCGCCTATCGTTGGATTCTTGCTCAAAGTGCTGAATTTTGTAGGTGGGGATTCCGATCTCTACAAGCGGCATTGCCTCGTGGTCGTAAGTGAGGGTAAAAGGAGTCGGCATTTTCACTATGACTTGGTAGGTCCACAGGATGGATGGAGGGGAGTTCTTCTGCCCACTCCCCCTTTCTGTCGTCGAGCTGCCTTTTGAGCATTCCTACCAGTGTTTTGTTGGTCGCCTCATCTTGCCCGTTAGACTGGGGGTGTCCTGAGGATGAGTACCAGAACTGGATCCCCAATTCCCAGCACCAATTGCAGTAGTGATAGGAATCGAATTGCCTCCCGTTATCCGATGTGATAGTATGAGGGATACCTTCAAGAGAGGTGCCAAGCGACCCCTCTGATACAAAATTCCCTCAATTAGAGTGTGGCGCGCTGCTCTATTTCTAATCTTCCTAGCCTCCTATCTGTCCTCAGGCACATCATTGGTTTCCAAATACCTGAGTATGTCCTCTTCCCAGTCTGGGGCTCCGGGCATTATTTCCACTACCTCGATCCCTACAACAGGTACTTCTACGATTCAGATCACTATCTACTCTGGCAAGGGGAGTCCTACTGTCTGGACACCGCACATGCCAGCTTGTCCACTTTCTGATTTTCTGCCCTCAACACTTGCTGATTCTGGAAATACTTAAAATGGGGTCGCTCGGCCTCTACTAGTGCTAAGTATTTTTTCAACTTTTCTTTTTTTACAACAAACTCCCATCGCACTTGATTGACCATTACCTGAGAATCGGCTCGTACCTCGATTTTTGTGGCGCCTAGAGACTTGGTCACCATTAGCCTTGAAAGCAGCGCTTCATATTCTGCCTCATTATTCGTCATTTTGAATGCCAATTTGATAGCGTAATTGTACTCCTCTCCCTCGAATGTAACGATGTGCACTCTCACTCCCCCTCCAGCCTGGCAAGATGAGCCATCAACGAATTCTTGTTAGGGCTTCACGAGAGATGCATCATCGTTCTCTACTGGCAAATCGGTAAACTCAGTGATGAAGTCGCTAGCACTTGCCCTTTGATGGTGTTCTGTGGTGCATAGTCAATTCGAACTCACTCAATTCCACTGTCCAATTCATGAGTTGGCTTGAGGCGTTGGGTCGTTGTAGTACCTTTTTTAAGGGGAGTTTTCGTGAGGACCCTTACTGAGTGAGCTCGAAAGTACGGGCGCCGCTTGTGCGTGGTTACTACCAGCGCAAAGGCAAGCCGTTCTATGTGGGGGTATCTAGCTTCGGCCCCCGATAAACTCGGCTGGTGTAGTAGATCGGCCTCTGGATCTCATTCTCCTCGTGCGCCAACACCGAGGAGGCAGCCTGGGGGGAGACCGTCAGGATCTCAATATTGGACTCTTCTTGTATTATTTTTCTAAGTACACCTTTAACTGTGATGTAACATGTTTTCTATAGTGACATCTATATAGTTTACCACAGTGGTTACACTTTACTTGGAAGTTTTTGGGGTTACCACCCTCTAGTTTGGTAAAGTGAGATCAAACAATGGAAACATATTTCTTGCTTTGTGTAGGCTTGGGGGCAGGAAAAGGTTTCGTGGGGTTAGGACTAGGGTCCGTAGGGTTAGGTGTTAGGGTAGGCCCAGTAGGGGTAGGACAACTATTACTAAAATGGGGAAGACATTCTCCAAAACAAGTAACAAATCTAAAATTAAAACAAAAACATGCCACTAACATCAATAATCTTATGCATGGACATTAATGAGATGCGAATCCCTTTAAATTTAGTAGGGAAGAATCGCATAGATTGAACAACGGACCTGTACAACCTAATAACCATTAGCTAAATTGTTAGAGAGAACATACATCGTATGCAAGAGTTAATTAAGCTACTGCTTCTGTCATAAAAATGAAGAATGTCAACTTTATCTATAATTAAAAAGATCTTAGTCACGCAGCATGATTGAAAAGATTTGTAATCGAAACCAAGAGAATTACAATTAAGTTAACAATGACAAGCTAAACACGAGCACAAAGAAAGTAAAAATGGACCCAACTAATCAAATGATGAGAGATATATGAAAAACCACATCCAATCCATGCCAAATCCGACCAGTTCAAAAGGATATAAAACAATTACGGAAACCAATAGTAGAATACCATTAGTTAGGAAAACAGATTGATAAAAATCTAAGGATGGGTCCTCTCACAAAGAAGCGCCCTCACGTTACCACGGTATGAAACAGACTGTCAAAGAAAAAGGAAAGGAATGATAAGGAAGTTCCATATAAATTTGCAAATTTGTCTATCAGGATTTCAATCCGTGTATTTTAGTCAAAATCTATGGATTAGAAGTGCCGTTTAAAATAATACAAACAATAAGTACTAAACCAAGTTGAGGTTAACCAACCACGATCGCATCCAGTAAATTGATAACCAAGCTATGAAAATGATTGATCCAAGAAGAAAACTACACTTTCTCTATAGCACATATTGAAGTGGAACTCGCAGATCCGGCCAAAGACCAATGCAAATGCAAAAAAGCTTCATTAAACTTATCAAAATCACGATCTCCCAAACAAGAGCAAATAATCAACTACCCACAAACAAAGCCACATCCCATCATCATATTCAAATCATTCAACATAAAAACCACCGAATCAACCACAACGACAAACGCCAATTCAACCAGATCTAGCAATAAAACAAAAAGTTCTAACCAAAACGAACCCGGACACAGTCGCAAAGAAACAACAGTAGAAAGAAAAATGATTGGAGGGTTCCAATCCGAAACCCTAAACTTATTTAGGGTTCCAATCCGGAACCCTAAATTAATTTAGGGCTTTCAAAGATTGAAACCCTTAAATTAAAATCTCTAAATTAATTTAAGATTTTGGATTGGAACCCTAAACTAATTTAGGGTTTGGATTAAAATCAAAATACACAAAATCACAACAACAAACACATGCACAACAAATCTCGATTCACCACAGCACACAGTTCACAAATCTCATTCTCTATATCCATTTAATCCAAACTTTCCTCCAATCTCCATAATAATAAAAAAAAACATAAAATACTAAAAGGGCTTTCAGATTTGGGACTTACCTTTGGCGATGATGACGTCAACAACTGCGACAGACAGAGAATGACGGAGATGAGAGGACACACTGATAGAGAGCGACAGAGAGAAAACTAAGAGAGAGAAGTGTGATTTGAGAAGGGGAGGCGGGGGAAGGGAGTCGCGGGAGCGGCCAGGGGGGGGACTTAACACCCCAGACCAAACGGCATCGTTTTGTCTATAATGAAAAAATGGTGTCGTTTGGTTTGGGTTGTTTTTTTAAAAAAAATCCCATACACAAAATGATGTCGTTGTCTATGTAGATTTTTTTTTATATATGGGGTACGGGGCGGGGTAAACCCGGAGTGGGGCTGGCCCCCTCCGTCCTTCACCTCTGCTGGGGGCCGCAAATGCAGGCGAGGCCACCTGCCCCCGCATCTGCAGTGAAGGGCGGGACCTTGCTGCCCACCCCTACTTAAAGTTTGATAATACCAATACTATTTTTGTATTTAAAAAAAAATATTTATTGTTGATATATATTCGAAGGTGTGTGGGAGTATATTTGTAATTATGGTCATGCATGTAAGGATGTTTTCGCTAGTAGAAATCGAGGTTTGTAGCATGACATTAAAATTATGTCTTTAAAGAACTTTAAAATCGAAATTTATGAGTGAGGCATCGTGATTGAGATTGAATATTAATACCAAGACGAGGATGATAAGGACTGTCTCAGTAAAGTCACATAGAGGGTTTTGAGAGACTTTACATGAAGATTGATTGCTCAATAGATACTTTGAAAACAAGATATGACATGTACAGTATTTTACAGTGTCATTGTCTCTGGAATTGATTAGGTTGCTAAAAGAAATTTTGTACGTGATGGTTATAAGGAATTTAATGGTTACACAAACTTGTATAAGGCCGAATATCAATTTTATAGTTGGTATCCTTAGTTGTTGCCAAAGTAACTCAAGTATGTTTGGCTTAGAAGAACTAATATTCTTAAGGTAACTAGATATTCAGACTCTTTTTGTGGGATTGCTCTAATGATAGAAAACATAGTTATGGTTATATATATCTAGTAGAGCTATGTTAAAGAAAAATATGAAGTAAATCTCTTACTGTTTCATATGCAATATGAGTTTGTGGCATGACTTGAGGCCACATTATGTGATATATGACTAAGAAAATTTATCCTAAGACTTGAGTATTTAATGAAACTTTAAATACCCAAGTGTTAAGGAGAATGTATATAAACAAATAATATCTATATCAATATTGTGTTCATGATTATAGTTTAAAGAATATGTTTAAAAGATGGGTCTTATGCCTATACCCATTATGTGAACATATTAATGAGATCATTGCTATGTTGACTATTTTCATATTAGACATTGAAATATCTGTTACGGTTGTTTTTGTTGTCTTGTCTTTTCGCTTTAGATGTACATTGAATATTGTGGATGAATAATGAAAAAATGATGTCTGAAATAGACATAAATTGGAACCCAATGCATTACAGTATTAGTCTTAATCATCTCCATTAAAGATGATGTTAAATTAAGTTACAAGTGTTGTAGTACATGAAAAGAATTTTGCTGGTTATATAACAGTGGACTGTCATGACGGAACTCATATAATATATCTTGAGCTAGGAATGTTTTATGAGAATGAGCGTACACAGTATGATTAATTTTTGTAATAAACCCATGAATGAAAAATACTGTTTTATGGGAGTATGGATCAAGTGAGAGAATGTAAGAGTTTCTTTAAAACTCAATGTCCCACACACCCATGTCCTTGTGGGTTTATACTAGTTCAAATTATATTACTTGAAGAATAAGTTATTATAGGATATAATTATACATTTAGCCATCGGGAGACATTATGAAGTAAAGTTGTTAGGGTGGTCTTTCTATCATAATCAGGTCAAATTCTCTATCAAACAACAATGGAGAGAGCTGGTACATTTTCTAATTGTTATTATCTGTGGTCGTAAATTATAGAAAATAAAAATCCTAATATTTATTGTTTAATGTTAAGATATTGAACACTCACAATTAATGCAAGTTTTTTGCATATGGTTTGTTCTTTTGAGAGAATATTAGAATTATCACCACTGGATCGACCCTGCAGCTGCTACCATTAATACCATAAATTAAAGCAACTATATCTCAACTGAGTAGTACTGAATAATTCCAAGACTTTTTTAAGATTTGAATGCTGACTTTTTCACTGCAGAACATGTCCTTCCATTCCATAGTGTAAAAGACGTTTTTCACACCACTAATCGTAAAGATGAATCCACAACAATGAAGAGACGTCGCTTGTTACCCAGTGTAAACTCCGATGCTTAAGTCAGTGACAATATAAGAATAAGTGTATATATAAAATGAAGATGAAACGTTTGTTACCTCTTCCGAGTTATTTATAGAAGGATGTGGCATGATGACGATTAACTCTGATCACCAGTCTCATGTGCTTATCCTCCTTGATCCCTTATTAATTGGAGAAGATATCTCTTGTTTCGTAGGAGTTATCTTCATCAGGATATTTATGTCCAGTCGTGGGTCTCATCTCCAGTTTTTCAAAGTTATCTTATTCCGTGATTGTGGTTATGAGCCCTCTAATCTATGGGGCTCCTAGCTTTAGGCTTTTATCTTGAACTTGGGCCTTTCTGCAGGATGCTGTGGCGCTGCCCCCAGCAAATACGCCTGTTATAGTGTGGATTTCGCCTAGGGGGCCTGTTCTTGGTCTCTCCAAGGTCGCGGAGAATTATTTCTCCTTTGCTCTTCCTATTTTTGGCGCTTGGGGATTCTGCCTCGTCTATCACGATTTTCCTCCCTTTGTGCCTTTATGTAATCAGCCAGCATCCTTTCCAGTTCCCCATTCCCAGTCATTTATTCAATTCGCTTCTTAAGTCAGTGCCCATGATCTTGGTGGTTGGTGTATCAGTCTCGTCTGTCATCAGGGTGGCTTCGCCCATTCGTTTTCCTGTCTTTGCCTTTAGAAGTGTGCTGGTTTTTGTTCTCTTCTACTTTTTTCTCCTGCTTTCGTGGTTCTAACAAAGCCTGTAGAGTATCCTCCTCATTGACAAAGTCATCTGCTTGGTCCATGAATTCCCTTAATGTGGATGGGGTTCGTCTGGCCAGCTCAGACATGAAGGGGCTTCGAGGCTAGATTCCTCCTAGTAATGTGGCTAAGGTAATTTTTTCATCCTGATCATCAGTGGTGTGCCTCTCTTTATTGAAGCGTGTTAGGTAGTTCTTCAGATTCTCTCCTTCCTTCTGTTTCACGGTTAACAGATAAGTTGCTGGCTTGCGGCGCCTCCTGTATGCCATAAACTATGTGAACAATTGCTTAGCTAACTCCTTAAAACTGCCAATCGATCTAAGGCGAAGGGTCCCAAACCACCCCCATGCTATTCCTTTTAGAGTTAATGGGAAGGCGCGGCAAGCTACCTCTTTGGGGAAACCGTGGAGAGTCATGTGTGCTTTGAAATTCTCAAGGTGATCAATAGGATCTTTGGATCCATCGTATAGATCGATCGATGGTACCTTGGATTTAGCCGGTAGAGGGACCGCCATGACTTCCTCGCTGCACAGGAGGTCTGTGCATGTGAGGAGCTACTCCACGGAAGAGGAACCACCCATCCTCTTCGCCATCTCCTCATATTTATCCACTAGACTTCACAGCTCGTCATGCATTTTTTTTTTCCTTTCTATCTCTTCACTATTGATCCCTCTGCACTGTGTGCATCTCCTTCAGGCTGCCCATTCTGAGCTGGAGGATTGCCCCTCTGTTGTTTTAATTCTTCATTTTCTTTCTGCAGTTGTTCAACAACCACCATTACTTGTTTCAGCCTTTCCTCCATTTCTGCTAACCTCACTTCTACCTCCATCATACTCAGTCCTGGATCTCGGTCGACTTGTGATCGCATGACGATTGGCATGTAAAAATCACATTGAAGCCTGTAACAATCCCACAAACGGCGCCACTGTAAAGGACATGTTTCACACCACCAATCATACAGATGACTCTGCAGCAATGAAGAGAAGGCATTTGTCGTCCTATGTAAACTCTGATACTTAAGTTAGTGACAATATAAGAATAAGTGTATATAAAATGAAGATGAAACGTTTGTTACCTCTACCGAGTTATTTATAGAAGGATGTGGCATGATGACGATTAACTCTGGTCGTTAGTCCTGTGTGCTTATCCTTCGTGATCCTATTAACTGGAGAAGATATCTCCTGTTTCGTAGGAGTTATCTTCATCATGATATTTATATCCAGTCGTGGGCATCATCTCCAGTTCTTCAGAGTTATCTTATTCCGTAATTGTGGTTACAAGCTCTCTGATCTGTGGGACTCTTAGCTTTAAGCTCTAAATAAGTCTTCTTGAACTTGTGGATGGACTCGGCCTTCGAGATGGGCTCCTAGTCTAGGGTTCTAAATGTTCCCTCCACATAGCTTCATGAAGATGTGGTAGTCGACCAAAAGGCCTCTAAATTACTGATATGTAACAATCGACTCTATTGGTCATTGATTTTGACAATCTTCGAACTTGCCAAAGTGAATCTTCGACTATAATTTAGAGTGAATATGCAAGTTTAAGCAAGGCTAGCTGAAGAGGGAAAAAAGATAAACGGTACTTTGAGGAAGAAGTTGGTTGTACTGCTTGAATTTGATGAGATCATATCTTTCAAATTAGCTGCATATAGAGATCATGAATTTGGAGATAAACCCAACATATATGTTATTGTTAATTTAAACAACATTTAACACAAGTTCACCTATTGTATCTATTTTTTTAAAAAATTATAGAAAATATTTTTGCATGTAAAAAAATTATAGAAAATCCTTTTGCAGTGGCCTCATAGAAAGATTATGAATAATGATACACAATCATTTTTATAAGTTTTTAATAATGATGGTATTTTTATTAAATGATATTATTTTTATAATTTATTTTACTTTCGTATTTCATATTTATTATTTATTATTCTTATGCCTTAAATCATAACTGCATATATTAATGAGTAGTGCTAGGCTGCTGCCTAGTATTAACAGTTGGGCGTGCCGCCTAGCACAAATTCATCTTTTTATTTTTTTATTCACATTTTTATCATTTTTAAACATTTTTAAAAAATATAAAAAAAATAGCAATACACTAATAGTAACTTCTTTAACTATTAAGTAAAAAAAAAATTAAAATATAAGAGGTGTCAAAATTAGGTGTTAAAGTAGTGTTTCTCTATATTGAATGGAAAAAGTTTACTCATCATCATTACATCACAAATGATTTTTTATTTTTTTTCTTATTAATATGTTGTGTATGGATGATGAGTAGAATGATTCATTTAGTTTAGTAAAAATAAAACAAAAATAATAAAAAATGAAAAATGAAAAATGAAATATGTATGGTGTTTGGTATAAGAATGATGAGTAAAAGAGCATTAGAGACTGATAATTCGAAAAAGAGAAATGTCACTTATTATCCTCATATCACACACTAACATGTGATTTATCATTTTTAATTTTTTTATTTAAATACATATATTTATATATTAATATGTGTGTTTAAATAAAACAATAAAAATAAAAAATTATGTATTAATATACAGTGTAAGAGATGATAAATATTTTTTTTTTTCCCGAAAAATCTTGTTGCGTTTTGTGATTATGATTGGATACACATGATACAATGTTAACATTAATGTATATGTCGCGTACTTTAACCTGCATCGATCTGATTCCCAGGAATATGTTTTTGGACACTGTACGTTAAAGGGCTTAAAATATTTGACAGGCAAATTAATGCAAATTAATGTTTGTTGACTTTGAAGTTCTTTTGCTTCTACCCAAATTTGTGGATCAGCTTGCCTTCCATGCAGTTAGGAATTTTCATTTTTTTTTTTTTTTGATTACCTTATTCGACAACCTAAATTTGCAATAATAAAAAAATAGTAATACTTTGAATAATTATGAAATATATAAGTATTTTACAGTCGTTTTAAAAAAAATAAGATTTAATATTAAAAAATTAATTTTTTTTAATGTGAATTCTAAATTTATTTATTTTTTTTTAAAATGATTGTATTACGTTTACACACTAACAATTATAACTATCATTTCTCTAAAAATATTTAATCTACAAATAGATTTAATAAAAAAGAAAATATATAAATTAATGTGGTTTAATATAAGACATTAGACTATAAAATATTTTTGTTAATTTTAAAATAGATTTGACTTATCTCACTTGAATTTGTACATTTATTTTTACAATATTTATTTATAATTTTAGGATTTCTCGTTGACCTCGTTTGATTACACAAAAGTAATATAAGATGAGATGAAAAATTTATAAATAATATTAAGATAATTTGTGAATAACAGTGAGTTATGATTTTTATGAAATTTTGTAAAAGAATAGAGAAAAAATTGAATAAAAAAATATAAAATAAAAAAAGGGTTAAAATATAATATAATTTTAAAAAAACGTTCTACCCGGTCGTGTTGGTTTCCCCAAAAAATAGACTCCAATGGGCGGCTGCACCGTAGGAATTCCATTTAGCTAACTATAGGACCGCAACTTATAAAAACGTTTGGATAGTAAAAGTGTTTGAGAATGTTTATGAATAGTAATAAAAAAAATAATAATAAAATATTAAATAATAATAAAAAGTAGTTAAAAAGTAATGAAAAATAATAGTAAAATAGATAAAAGATAATAATAAAATAAAAAATAATAGTCAAATATTTGTGAATACTTGAGTTATTTTAATTCTGAAATTCACGATTATCAATGATGTAGCCCTGAAGATCGATGAGAACAGAGGTGAGATTGGGGTGATTATCAGAGATAATTGTGGAAAAGTATTAGTTACTTTGTGCTGTCTAAAGCTAAATGTTTCAAATCCTATTATGGCAGAAATCTATATCCTTTGGAGGGCTATAAAGTTGTGTAATGAATTAAATTTTATAAGGGTGCAGTTGGAAGGGAATGCCTTAACTGTGATTAAGCTGTCAATAAGGCTGAAGCCTCGTGGATGTGGCATGGCCAAATGATAGAAAAATTGAAGGTGGTTTTGACTAAGAGAAGACATTGGAGAGTTGGGTACGTGAATAGGATATGTAATAGTGTGGCATATATTCTTGCTAAAAATGCTTTACATGTAAATGAAGAGATAGTATGGATGGAGGACTATCCTCAAGAGATTAAGAAACTTGTGAAAATTGATAAACTTTATAATTCTGTTGATTCATCAATATAATACACAGATTGTTCTTTTCAAAAAAAAAAAAAAAAATGCTGAAATTCACGAGAAGTGAATCGTGGCAGTTGCCGTTGCTGTACCCTGTGGGCTCCGACCATCCAAATCAAACTCCCAATTCTCAATAAAATTAACAAGAAAAAAAAATAGCCCATATAACCTTCTCCAACGAATTGATATCATTCCCCTTCGAAAGCAAAACTCATAAACCCGTTTCGAAACTTAACTTGAGAAGCTCAAATTTACAAGGTGAAGCTAAAACTAAGCTCCCAGAAAAATTATCCAGAAATGACAAGTAAAACTCAGAAGAAAGAAGAAAAATCCAGAAATAAATGCGTTCGAATGCAAAAGATTATGATGAGAGAGAGTGAGAGAGAAGGACCTTTGGAGAAGAGGACGGTGTGGTCGTACTCAAAGCAAAGGCAGCCTTGATAGTTGCAGAAGCGCTTGCAGACGATGTTGCCTGTTGTGTCCTTGCGCCGCCTCTCTGGATGTCTTCCTATGAGCGTCTCTGTCTTTGCCTAGCACTTGCACTCCGTGTTCTAGTCGAAAAACCATGTCCTCAAAATTACTACCACTGCTATTCCTGGTAGCACCACCACCTCTAGAACGATGAGGCGAAGAAGAAGAACTCATCTAAACTATCACCCGGTCTTCCTTCTTCTCTTGAGAGAGAAAGAAACGGTACGAGTCTGATAGAGAAATAGCTCTCCAACCGTTCGTCGTATTGTCCCAATTGCCCAATTCTTCAACTTTTATAAAGGTTTTTTCTGTTCATCTCTCCTTCTACCGACTCAATAAAGACGGTTATCTATTGAGGTGGTCTCCTGCGGTTACCATTTATTTATAAAAGTTTTTTCGTGTTCACGACGGCGTGGTCTCCTACGGCGATGGCTTTGCTCGGCAGGCTGGAACTTTCGACGCCGTTGTGCAGCAGTTCTAGAATTTTCGAGGGGCTTGGTTTTATCGGACTGAATCCTTGAATGAGGAATGCAATTGTTGATCAGGAGTCTTGATTTTATCGAATGTAATGCATCTTACTATATTTTGTATAGAATTGCTGACGTGGTGTCATTTTATTGGGGGCTGTTAAAGCCCTAGAAACAGCGGACTCATGTTCTCAAAGGGTTATGCATAATTTTTTAATATTATTTTTATTTTAAAATTTGAAAAAATTAAATTATTTTTTGTATCTTGTTTAAAAATTTAAAAAAGTTATAATAATTAGATAATGATTAGATAAAAAAATTTAAAATTTAAAATTAAAAAATATTTATATTTAAATAGTATTTAAACGTTGAGATCATGAAATAATTAAAATGATTTAAAAAATTTGAAAAACCAAAACCAGACCTTAAAATATATATGAAAGTAAGACTTTAAAGGTACGTAGTCGGGAGATGCATGGCATATAAGTTTTTGTTTACAATATGTGCAGTGATCTTATCCATCACTCAATAGTTGAAAGGTACGTAGCTGTGTGGTGCATTCAAGTAATTGGAGGAGCAAATTAAAGAGATTCTAGAGAACGTGCCAGATCGATCATGTGGAGCTGAGGCTGCAGGCTAGGCTTTGTTAATTTCATAGCCAATAATTACAAGAAGATCAAGATCATGATCGGAGAGATGACAGAGAGGTACCGAAAGCAAAGGAAACGTATGTACATGGTTTATATAGTAAAGGGGTGATGCCTAATCAATCGACGTTTGTCAAGAATTATTATGCTATTTACAGCCACATATCAAGGAAAACTACGTACGTACATTGCTAGCTATAGTAATTTGCAATTGAAATCAACCGAACTTTTCCACTAGTCAAACCCTATATATTTAGTATCTACTATAAGGGGTTGCACTAGATTTTAGTTTCGATCCACATCTCCAAGGAAGCCTATTGGTATATTATATATAGGAGCAAGTTTATAAAAATAAAATAAAATAATATTTATAGTCGTAGAGTACATAAGTATCGCTCAACTTCTTTAAAAAATATGAGTAAATACGAGACCTATAAGAAAAAATAATAATTTTTTAATAATAAATCTCATTCTTTTTCAAAGCGATTGAGCAGTGCTTGTATACTCTACAACTGTATATAACATTATTCTGAGTGCTAAATTTCATAAACACTTTTAGATCTACAATTCAGTAGAATTAAATATTAGCAATTGTTGTGCATATATAGTAATCTCTTGAGGGACCATCACATAAACATGAAGATCAGTATAACGTACACATGAAATAAAAATATTATTAGATTGTTTTTGAGCTATACATGATTTTAATTAAAGCACTATATATATATATATATATATATATATATATATATATATATATCAGGAGGCGGCCATCTTTTTTTAGACTTTCTTACCGACGTGATCTCCATGGGACCACTTGCTTGACGCTTTCATAAATACTTGCCTGCGGTTATGTATATACAATATATATAATTAGTATGATTAGATAACGGATCATACATGATCGATCAATGATTAGTACTGAAATTAATAAAAATAATAATTTATAATTAATTACAAACCAGTAATTAATGAATTCTCATGAATTGAAGAGTATTTAATTATTTTCTTTAAATTCTTTAATTTCCTGGCGGAGCCAACAGGGTTTTCAGGAAAATCTAGTACTTCAACGAATTAAAATTCAACGAATTAAAATGATCATGAAATTTGCAATAATTAATTGTTATAATTAAGATCGTGATCTGAGCTTGCATGTTCTACAAATATCAATATTTGCTATATATCGATTGGTAATTCGGTTAAAACAAAAATAAGTTCACAAACAATTACTCTATTAATTTTTGTCAAAAACTACTTTATTCTTTTGTAAACTTAATTCATGAATATTGCTGCCTACGTACATGTCCAATATCGACCGTTGATTTGGTTCCTTTTCCTATGCATGATCAAATTAATGTCAAAGTACATGAGTAGTACTACGTACTTATCTAGCTAATTAATACTGATAAAGGTATCCGTATATATATTTATGAATATTTTACCATGATGCAAGACCATATTGTTGGCATGAACTACTAAAATAATTGATCATTTAAGCGTGCTCCATTTTTTAATTTTTTTTAGGTGAATTGAGGGGAAGAGAAACAAATTATATAATGCAGAAAGAAAAATCTCCATAAAAGTGATAAACGATTATCCAAATGGTCATCTCAAACGGCAACAAGGCATAAAATCTTGAAGTTTGAGAGTTGTTAGGACATGATTTGGAGTATTTCATAATTCTGTAAATAATAGTGAAATAATTTGAGTTAAGATGTTTTTATTAGGTTTTGAAAAAAGAAAATAAATGAATAAATATATTATAAAGTTAAAAATATTTTTTTGGATATAATTAAGTTGTATGAATTTTTGTGTTTTGTTTTGAATTAAATTTGTAAAAGTTGTAATAATTAGGTAATAATTTGATAAAAAAAAAGTAAAAAATTAAAAATTAAAAAATGTTTTATATTTGAATAATGCTAGGGAATAAAATTGTGAGAAGTTTTGATAGTTTTTTTTATCTCATCTCTTTGCCTTAACGATCGGCAGGTTTGGGGGTGAGATGAGAATTTTGTGTTTTGTTAGTTTAAAATATTATGTTTTAATATTATTATTGTTTTGAAATTTGAAAAAGTTGAATTATTTATTATATTTTGTATGAGAATTTAAAAAATGTATAATGATGAGATGATATGAGCATTTTGTATTTTATCTTGTGTCTCAAACCACTACCCAAGATAGCTTAAGTTTGTTTGACGCCATATGAGTCCTAATTAATCATGCACAATGATTCATATATAGTTTAAGTTGAAACTAAAAAGAGAAATTAAGAAATAGATGAATATTGGAATTAATGGGCCGTTGAAACCTTTGATTTTTGTACTTACCAACAAATTTGAGCTTGTGTCTGCGAGACTCATGACGCTTCTTCTCCTCCTAACCCTTGTGATCTTCACCTTAGTAGTACTATCGTCACCACCACCATGATGAGCGTTAACTACCGAAGATGAAAAGCGAAAACTACCGTTGAGAGCCTCCTTATTGATCTTCCCGAAACTGCCCCATCTCATGGATCCAAAATGAACTCCTCCTCCCTTCTCCTTAGCCGGTACTGATCTCCTGCAGTGCAGATCCTCTACTGTGCTTGATCTGATCATGGAAAACCTGTGGCTGTGAGACACAGGCCGCCCCCCCAGTACGTACGGCCAGTCCAAGACCGTCGTTGGGGACGGCATGTTGGCGGATTTAATCTCGCTAATTAGTAATCTCGGAGGCAGTTCCAAGGTTCTTGCACTGATCTTTGGTTTGGAATCGGCGGCGCATGGCTTTGGCTTGCCTGGTGCTTCCTCCCACTGGAATGGAATCGAAGCTGTGACCGTTCGCGGCGGCGGTGTTAGCATTCCTGCAGGAGACGACTCGGCTAGCTTGCTTGAAAGTGAGAGAAAAGAGAGCTTTGGTATGGAACTTGCTTCGCATGACTCTTCTGGCTCAGACGACCCCATCTCTCTCTCTCTCTCTCTCTCTCAGGGTTTTCTTTGGTTAAGAACTCCGAAACCCAATTCTCAATGTAGAAAAACATGCGTACCCAACTTGATTTTTGGGTCACTTTGTGAGTATAAGGTGTACGACTTTTTATAGATAGACAACTAGGATAGTGAGTTTTAGAGAGAGAGAGAGAGAGAGCGCGGGGGGCAGGTGAGGTGGTGAATGCGAATTGTGAGGGTTACAGCAACGCCCCTGGCGCTTCTTATTCACCAGAATTAATTGCCGTTATTTTTCCTTCCATGGCATGTCTTTTTGACGAGTACCCTAGGTCCTGTTTTGTTTTATTGCTGGATAACGACCAGCAACGGTCATTTGTCTGCTCGTTCTTTTGAAAAGTCATAGCAGAGACTCGAGAGATCAGTCATGCGCATGTAAGCAGTACCGTCCGCGGCCTCTTTCTTGACTGACTGCCAATTTAGAAGAAAATTGTTGGATTGATATACGGATTTCGTAAAGATACATATAATTCAAAACGAAATAATTTGATATGAATTGGTCAGATTTATTTTATATTATAACTAATTTTATAATTTAACGTATTATATATATATATATATATATATCAATTCACGTAAATTTATAAAATTTAATATTTCTATCTAGAGATATACGATTGCATTGTAACGCTTCTTTGGACACGTTTATATATATATGTGTCTTTAATTTACACCCTTTCTATGATGCTTTCAATTAACTTGATATATATATATATAGATTGTCCATAAAAATATAAATATGCACTATAAGAAAATTATTGATTTATGATCAGTTATTTTTAACAAAAATAATTATTTTTTATTAAAATAAATTTATTTTTATTATAAATAATCAGATAATCTGTCGCGAATCCTTATTTTTGTTAAATAAAACGGAAGTAATGCATCTATATCACGAGGAGAAGAGAATAATGGGCATCATGCAAATTATAAAGGTGATTAGGTAAATGTATGGTCATGCTATTTATGGGGAGGTGATGAACTCATGCATGCCAATAATTGCCAAGTACTAACTAGTACATCTTGTCTACAAGCAATAATTAATATAGGTTTAATCCTCTAGCTAGCTAGCTTGCTGTTGGATCAATTTATAATTAGCTTTTGCAAATTTCTGTGTCTAAGCTAGCTAGAAGCCTATATATATATATATATATGCCGGCTATTGCAAGAGTTTAATTATAAGATGCATGTACATATATATAATAAAATAAGTTGGGAGCTTTGTTTCCACCAAAAGTAGAAAGAGTTTAGTTTGTCTTTGTGTTTGGATTATGGACAAAGACGAAAGTGATAGAAGTAGTATTGGGAAATCATATATAATTACAAAAATTTTTTATTGTAGCCTACTGTATGCTACAGCCGCAGCACACTATATATTGAATTTAAAAAAAAAAAAAATCTCACATAAAATGTGCAGAGAGTGCAGCTAATAAGCAGAATATCTGTTTATGCATGCATATATCATGGCATGATCAGGTAAAGTCGTGTTGACCGATCCGTAGAAAGCCGGAGAATATTATTGTGTTTATCGACCTCATCATCTAAATTAAACAGCAAAAACTGTCTAAAGTACTACTCCAACAAAACACGTCGTACCAAAAACATGAATTAATATTCGATGATCCTATCGATCGTTAGATTTTTTATGCATGGGTTGTTAATTAATTAGTTGTATATTAATTATTTAGTGTATTTGACTCTCTCTCTCTCTCTCTCTCTATATATATATATATATATATTATATATATATATCTTATATATTTGTATAATTTGATACCATGCACAGTCATTTTCTTGTTCTGTTTTTTCTTTCTTTTTTTAGTTCTTAATTAGGCCTCGTTTCTTTTTAAAAAATTTCTCAACTCATTTTATCTCATCATTATAATTTTTTCAATTTTTTATATAAAATAAAATAAATAATTCAATTTTTTGAATTTCAAAATAAAAATAATATTAAAAAAATATATTCTAATAATATTTTATTCAACTTTCAATTTTTATCTCAACTTATTTCATTTTATCTTATCTCATCTATACAAACAAAGGAGGTAAGACACGTCATGACTAATACAATGAAAAGAATAGTGTTTCCCTAACTCAAAGGGTATTTGGGTCCCAAAGAAACCCACCTCGAAAAATAAAAGTCATTTCACTTTCTAGGTTCTTTTTCATTTTTAAATTTAAAATGTAAAAAATTAAATCAGCGATACAAAGAGAAAGCGGTAGAGTGCCGTATAGAAGAATTTCATTACGTGACTGTAAAGTTGATCAATTGGAGAGGTGATAAATAAAAAATAAAGAGGCAATGAATTAAAGGTTCGGGGTCATGTTCTTTGATTGAGCCAAAAGCGACGGCTTGCATTGATCAAATAAGAGATCATTAATAGGCCACAAAAGTCCTAAAGACATTGTGATATTTTGTTTCGGACTTTTTGTACGAGAACTTCACATCCACTACCGGTTGTGTTTGGAGATAAGTTGAGTTGAGTTAAATTCTCTATGAATATAATGAGTTGAGATTGTAGAATAAGTTTTTTGGAGCTTATCTAAGATGAGTTTATATGTATTTAGATGTTAAGATGAGTTTATATGTATTTATGAGAAGTTGAAAAATGTTTTGAATCTTACATATAAAGAGATTTTGAATTGAGATAAGTTTAGTGATTTGAGAATTATGTGTTTAATAGAAAAGATTTAAATATGAACCAAACTTAACTGATCTGAGTGTAGTCAAAAAACCAAACGAGTCTTAATGTTCACATTAAGAGTGTAGAAATATAGTGAGATATATAGCAAGAGATGAAAACTCTCAATTTTTGGCTTGCTAGTTAACTAATGAAAATCGGTGACAATATAGGGTAGAGTGCTCATGTGCAAACGAGAATGGGGTGGGGTGTGACGCATTTTGAAGCCGAGGCTGCAAAATCTACTAGTACTGTGGATGTGGTTGACGGAGTCAAGGAATCATGTGGCGCTGTGTACTGGTGCTAATGTTTCTAGTATTTGTATTTATTTTTATAATATCTTTTTAAAGTTCTATTAAATCCTTACGAATATAATCCTCAAAATATGCATGGATCCATATAATATATATAATCCATTTATGATGAAAAACTTATGTATGAATTACTATAAATATTAAGATTTTCAATTTAACTTTTATAAATCCATTTATATATATATATAAGATGTTGGGTGTAAAGTAGTAAATATTGATTGATGAGAATAATTATTCATATATTTATACACACACTAGAGAACGGTCTCGGGGTGCACTTGACATAATGATTTAAATAAAAAAAAGTAAAAAACTCATCAGTAGATTATTTGTCTGGAAAAAGAAAATACAATATTAAAAAAAGACAAAAAATAAGATTAAAAAAATCTAAACTTTAGCAAAGTTTCTAACCTCGGGGCTATTAAGGGCATTTTGGTAAAATATGATCATTCACTAAATTCTATAAGGGAGCTACACATCAAATTGTCAAGAGTCTTAAAGACCTTTTGGTAAAACAGGATCTTTCATTAAATTCTACGAAGAAGCTACATGTTCAATTGTCAAGAGTTTTAAGAGCCTTTTGATAAAACAAAACTTAACTGACTTAACGGAAAAACAAGAAAAATTAATGGAAAAACAAGAAAAGTTACTATTTACAGTTAGATAACTACTTATTATAATAGAGTATATAATATACATATATATATATATATATAGTTCACCTAATTAACTTAAAGATATAATCTTAAAATCTAGTAACTATTATTCATACGAAGTTTAATAAATATATTAGATTTTCGTGAAGTTTATTTTTTTAAGAATATAATAAATTAATAAAAAAATCATAAGAAAACTTGAGTTCCTTTTAAAGAAATAAATGAATGATCTAGTTGTGAATATAAAATATATCTTGGTTTATTGCCTCAACTCAATTGTACATATTCAAATAAAAAAATATACAAACAAAATTGAACAATCAAGGCTTGTTTAGATTCTGAGATAAGATGAGATAGTTTTAAATAAAAGATGAAAGTTGAAAAAAATATTGTTAAAATATTATTTGTTAATATTATTATTATTTTAAGATTAAAAAAATTGAATTAAGATTTAAAAAAATTATAATAATAAAATAAAATAATATGAGAAAATATTTTTTGAATCCAAATAATGTCTCAATATTCGACTCGACTGCAATAGCACTCTGTCCTTCTATATATCTTGCTAAAGGTAATTAACTTCCACTACTAACCCTATGCTTATATTTCTGTAGGTTCTTAAAAAAAATCTGGTTCTTTGAACTGGACACAGAGATGTTTTTCAATCACTTCTCGTAGATCTTAATTGCTAGAATCCAACACAATCACCTCTGAATTGAGACATCGTTTGAAAATAGGAACACACGCTGAATTGCGTATATGCTAAGCATTTAAAGTACTGATTAGGACCAGCACTAGAAATGCAGATGTTAAGCATTCAAAGAGATGCAAGCTGGAGCCTCTACTTCCATTGTCACCTCCTAAATGCTTTCCACTCCTTTTGTTTTCAGATCATTTATTTCTTCAGTAGAATAATGCATCAAAATTGCAATCCATATCCCTTTATCATTTTTAAAATTTTATTCATCTTTTTCAAAACTTTCTTACATTCTATTTCATATCCTTTTTCTATTCTAATAAAATTATATTTCTCTATTATTTCTTTTATTATTTTTTTTCTCTCACTTCTATTTCCAAACTTAACTATTAACTCATGTCTTTTTTCTTATATTTTCAACTATCACCTTCACCCTAATTTTAGAAAAATAAATCCCATTTTTTTCCAAGTACAATAATAGTTTGTTATTATTAAGTATTAAAAATAATAATTTTTTTAATTCCAACGTAATAGTATTAGCGATGGATAAATAAAAATGAACATTCTGGTTTTATCCAAGATGTAACGATAATTTTTTTTGTCTTTTATGTAACGGTAGCACGTCTTCTCCGACTTCCAAAGGTAATGTTTTTTATTTTTTGTCCAATGGTGACAAATAATAATATTTTTATTCTTTATATAACGGTAATATTTTTTATCCTATATATACCGATAATATTTTTGAAATTTTTTCTATGTCCCATATTTTTTTTCAAACGGTTTCCTTTTTGTGTATAAATAATAGGACTTCCATTGCTTTCATTCACATCTTTAGAAACCTAAATCTTATTTCATCTTCAGAGTAATTTCATTCCGGCTTCATTTTCCACTGATTCTAAAATGCACGTTCATTCTTTTGTAAGTTGCTTCTAAACTTATCTTCTGAAGATGAGTTGAAGGTTGTTCTTAATGATGATGATGGATCAACATCGACTCATCGTCGCAATAGCCAATGTCGTAAGTATCTATATTTGACGTGATCATATTGAAGGGCATGAAAGGCTATTTGGTGACTATTTTACAGAACTCCAGTATATCCCTCGAATCTATTTTAAAGGAGATTTCGTATGAGTTGTCCGTTATTTCTTCGCATTCAACATGAGGTAGAGGCTTATGAGCTCTACTTCATCCAAAGAAGTGATAATACTAGAAAACTCGGTCTATCTTCACTGCAAAAGATAACTGTTGCACTTAAAATACTTGCGTATGGAGTCACTGTTGATTTTATGGATGAATACATATGGGTTGGTGAAAGCACCGCAATGGAGAGCCTAAAAACATTTGTAACTGCAATCGTAAATGTATTTTCTAATGAATATTTGCAATCTCCAAATGCCACTGATATTGTTCGATTGCTCGTTGTTAGTAAACAACGTGGATTTCTAGGTATGCCAGGAAGTATTAATTGCATGATTAGAAGTGAAAAAATTGTTCTACTGCCTAAAAATGTATGTACTCCGGCCATTGTCGTGAACTAACTATTATACTAGCTAGAAGTGGTTGCTTATATGATCTTTGGATATGACATGCATTTTTTGGACTACCTAGTTCGCATAGCGATATCAATGTGCTATAGAGTTCTTTCATTTTCATTGAACTTGCCCTAGGGCATGCTCTTCCAGTAAATTACTCAATCAATGACAATGACTACACTATAGACTACTACCTTGCTGATAATATTTATTCAAAGTGGTCAACATTTGTGAAGATCATTCCATTCCCACAAGGGAATAAGAAGAAGAATTTTGCAGCAGCATAGGAATCAACAGGAAAGAATATAAAATGTGCTTTTGGGATCCTTCAACAACGTTTTGCAATCATTCATGAACTTGCTCGAATGTTCAAGATAAGGGATTTAACCAATATAATGAAAACATGTGTTGTTCTACATAACATGATCAACGAAGACGAGCGTGATGATAGTTAGGGTCCCGAGTTTGAGTACGATCAAGTTGATGATGATCTTCCTTAACTATTGCGCAATCCTACAACCGAACTTATGGAGTTCATTCAACGTCATAATAAAATTAGAGACACTTCGGCATATCATCAGTTCCAATTAGACCTAATTGAGCATTAATGGAAATTATATTCTCAAAAGTAGAGTCATTTCAATGTTTGGATAGTATTTGCTGTTATTAGTAGTATAATAGATATTCCTGTTTATTCGTCTTTCATTCCCTAAGAAATGTTCTCTTGAAGAACATGCCAAGCAAATCTGGATTGTCTTCATTATCGGTAATAGTTTTAGCAGTTGTAATGTTTTGCTCATCACCTTTTATTCATGAACAAAATCATTGTAAAATAAAAATACTTCAACCTTCCAAGAAAAAAAAGTGTCAACAGTACCAAAGCATACCATACATAGTTATCGCATCAGTTATTCCACATAAGAACCAAAGCAAACAACATGAAAAAAGTGACTGATTAATGTTAACAAAATTATACAAATTCAATAATGTATCAAGAACAGATAAATTAGGAAAAAAAAACTATGTCACTATCGATAGCTGGAATTGCATCTCGCCAATATTTCATTTTGACGTTGCTGGAAATATGCTCGTTGTACTCCAGGCAAGGTGATCACATCCATCAGCATGATTTGCTCCTCTCTCTCCAAATGCTCACTCTCTACTCTCTCCTCCACTTGGACCTACTCAAATTCCAGTCTCTCAGACTCCAACCTTAGTTTCTCGTCCGTTTGTTGTATTTTATGTCCCTCCCTTTTCCGATTATATTGCATCTTTTCGACCTTTAGACAGAAAAAATTTCTCTTGAGCACGTGACTCCTCGAGAAGAGTATACTTCAAGTTGCTCTGCTCAACTATTTCCTCTGCTGGCCTACCTTGGACCTTACACTTTGCTTTTTCAGCTTTCCTTCTGATTAGCCTCTCCAATTCAACGAAATCAATGTTGAGGACATTCTTCGCCTCGAGGTCAATTGCTGAATTTACAAATGCAGTTGAGTATGAGTTGAGGTCAGGACATCGTTGACCTTCATTTTTTACCTTTGTCTGTGCAATGCTAAATCTATTTCGGTTGGTATTTCAACAAGTGCGAACAATGCTTGAACTGAAAGGGGGAATTCTCCAACGATTGGTACATAATCTTCACTTTTTCAAACTTGCAAATAAAGAGAGAAAAAAAAATTAAAAAAATAAGGGTAAGAAAGATTTAAAATAAATAAATAACTAAGCAGCTAGAAAAAGTACTATGAACAAAATGATTGTACCTTGTCTTGCTTAGTCATGCCACTTTGACTCAATCCTTCAACTTGAGCTTGTTTTATACAAAATTTGTTAGTCATCTTTTGAATGGCTGACCACCGATGTATTAAAGAGCCAACACTCCGCTCAGTATTACTTGGTTTAAATTCATTGAAGTAATTCAAAATTTTATCCCAAAGATGGGAGTGTTTTTGGTCCATCCCTTGGATGGCATCTAAGCTGGTATTCAGCCATGCCGAGACAAGTAACTTGCCTTGTTCTTGGGTGAAGTTCGCACCCCTTGTTGGTTTTTTAACGGGGAGATGCTGCATTTGGGGTGAGGGTGGAGAGTCGTCCAACAATAGACTAATGTAATTGTGGTTGATGGGAGGTTCCTGGCTGAGGAGAGTCATGAAATACATATGTCCCTAGTCTTGGGAATCCATCTCTAACAAAATGTACATACACAACAGTTGGTAGACATGTTAGAAACTCAAGAACAATAGACTAAAAATTTTGATTCACAGGCTCAGGAAAAGAGTGGTAACAAATAGCAAGTGTAGCACATTCTCAATGGCTGCATCAATCAGTTGCCACTAGTGATTGGCCATCCGGGTTAACTTTCCTTTGTTCCCACTAACTTTATCATCATCACAGCCGATGGGGATAGACAAGGACAAAGAACAAAATGAACAAACTAATCAACCGAACAGAACATAATCATATTCCAACCAAAAAACATATTTTCACACAATTTCATGTGCCACTCAAATAATCCAACCAATTAATCCAAATAATCCACAATGGCCAAATGACATTCCCGAATAGAAGAATAGGAAAAATGGCAAATTAATCCAACCAATAGAACTGAACAACATGGCTAACTCATAGCACAAAACCACATAAATTACATATAAATTAGAAAAAGAAATTTCAAGAGGAGGCTCAGAATGGTTTTATTATTATTATTATTATTATTATTATTATATCCGGCTCAAACATAACACAAGCTCGAATGGTTGCATCAAGGTTGCCTTTATGACCATCTGAGTTACCCTGCCATATCGAGCTCTCTCCATTCACAAAAATGGTGATTTTACACAACTATCATATTCAATCTTAACCATCATCACAGCCTAACCATCCACAGCCCCAACAACAACCTCATTGAAGTCAATAATTACAACTGTAAAAAACTAAGCAATGACAATGAGAATAAGCAAATAAGGAATCAAGAACAAGAACAAGAACCAGAAAGCCAATAACTGGTGAAGCCAACCAACATAGCAATCGCTCAGTATTACAAAGTGTCAGGTTGACCAAACAGAGAAGAAAGAAGCAAATATGAACAATATGGCAAGATCATATTGTTTCCTTATTTGATTGTTAACTTTGAATTTAGAAAAAGTTACCAAACAAGCACTAATTGAGTAGCAAAGTAGAAAACATAAATTTCAGAAAACACAAATCAAACAAGCAGTGAATCTGTTACAAATGCTCAGCTACAGTGAAACAAAGCAGAATGTCAGTTTCGTAGCACACTTAAATGGCAAAGGTAGATTGAGTAGCAGAACACATAAATTTCACAACACAAAAATTAAAAAGAACCAAAATTTGTATGGATTCATCACTAACAGTGAAACAAAGTTACTCTTGGGATAGAAACAGTGACAAAACTTATTCATAGAAAAAAAAGCAAGCAACAATAACATTTATCAAAACAGAAAACACTTTGATGTGAAAATCCAAGCACATTAGTATGTGAAAATGTTGATAGAATCAGACATGTAGAGCTAGATTGAATAAACCCAAGAAATTGAACAAAACATGAATTTCAGCAGCAGTTCCTCGAAAATGGCAAGGTCATTGATTTTAACTACTTCATCAGGATCTTAAATCATACATAGAGTGAAATGGCAAGCTAGAATGAATCAATTACACAACAATTAAAAAGAGAAATCAAACAACCAGTACAATGTCTAAGGGAAGGTAACTCGTAGTGAAACAAAGCGCATTAGAGTTGTATGAGAAATTTTTCATAGGAATCAACTGGCAACCTAGATTAATGACATAAATTTCACAAGACATAACCCAAAATGAAGCAATGAAATGGTATGTGTTGGTCAAAGACAATGAAACAAATCATTTGCTATGTCAAATTCTAGGCACACTTTCAATGGTTTTGCTAGATTGATTAGCAGAAGCATTTGCTTTAAAGTTGACTAAACAAATATTAAAGAAGCAGTGAATGTGTATGGGTTGCTCACCGACAGTGAAATAAAGTATAAGCATGTCAACAGAAAGACACAATGAAATGGAAAAGCTAGATTGAATAGCGTAAGGCATAAATTTTAGAAAACAAAAATTAAACAAGCACAAATGCTCAGTCCCACTGAAACAAAGTAGAATGTCAACTTCGTAGCATACTTAAATGGCAAAGGTAGATTGAATAGTAGAACACATCAATTTCACAAAACAGAAATAAAAAAGAACTAAAATCTATATGGATTCATCACTGACAGTGAACAAATGGCATGTCAAATTTGTAGCACACTGAAATGGCAAAACTAGATTGAATAGCATAAGATATCAATTTCAAAAAATACAAATCAAACAACAAAAATCTGGTCACTGATTATGCAAATTTTTTTCCAAAACCTACTCACAAATTGCCATCAGAAACCCTAGAGAAGCATACACAGAAACCAATCTATAATAGTGGGCTAGGGATATCGAGATCAACCTCAACATTCAACAATAGAGTTATAGAGACCCAAAATGGTATAGCAGAAACGAAATGGACAAGAAAGAACCAAAATTTGAATGAATTCATCATTGACAGTGAAACAAAGGGGCATGTAAAATTTGTAGTACATCGAAATGGCAAAAAGTTTTCAATAACAGAACACATCAATTTCACAAAACACAAATCAAAAGCCAAAATTTGGTCACTAATTATACAAATTTTTTTCCAAAACCTACGAGAAAAATGCCATGATAGAAACCCTAGAGAAGTATACATAGAAACCAATTTGTGATAGTGGGCTAGGGTTTTAGAGATCAACCTCAACATTCAACAATTACAGAGACCCAAAATGGTATAGCAGAAATGAACTGTAAGCACAAAATTTCACTTAGAGTTGACAGCATGAAGAAGAGACAGGGATTGCGTGTGTGAGTTTGTGAGAGATGAAACCAAAATCGTGAGTTTTTTCAACCTTCATGAGAGAAAATTTTACCTATTTCGTGAAAAATGACAAAGGGCTTGCCGTCGAAGGGGAGAGTGCGAGAGACAATCACTGTTCTTTCACGCAAGGGACATCGAAGCCGCGGTAGGAGAAGAGAGAGGGGTACTCCAAAATAATTAAAAATGAAAAAAGAGATGTACAATCGTTCCCCAATGGGGAAGCACTGTACATAGCGTAAAGTTAAACCTTGAAATATGAAATAAGATGAGAAGATGAAATGAGAGTTTCTCCCAAATAAATTGGCAAAATTTAGAGAATAAATGTGTATAAGAAGTCGGATGCCAATGCTCTAAGCAAAATGTTGCATCTTGAATCACAGAGGTTGAGAAGGTAAATTAATTGGTATGGAATCTATGGACCATTATTAATAATATTTGGGAAGAAAATCGCCGACCACACTCCAATGAATTAATATAAAAATTAAATTTCTACTAATTCATGATTAATGATGGAACACACACACATATATATATATATATATATTAATCAAATTACTATTAGCTTATTCTAATAGTTATTACTATTATAAATAAATAAATAAGGCTTAATGGAAGGAACAAACGAATGCAATAACGTGGCTGAAACCGAAAGAAGTGGGTGTATTTGAATGTTGAAGTGAGTTGAGTTGAGTTGAGTTGTGATGATAAAATATTATTAGAATATTATTTTTTAATATTATTATTATTTTAAAATTTGAAAAAGTTGAATTGTTTATTATATTTTATGTTAAAATTTAAAAAAATTATAATAATAAATTGAGATGAATTAAGGTGAATTTGATAACCAAACGAATTCTCGTGAAAGTGATTTTCTCCAGCTAGATCACAATTCAAAAATCCCTCAAAAGTCAAAACAGTCCGATCATCACCAAAACATAAATTAAATGGCACCTTTAATATAGGACAATGATAGGGGATTGAGAATCGTTGTACCGATAAGTGTAAATATATTATTATTATTATTATTATTATTATTATTATTATTATATTTTTTTAATAATTTTTTATATACTTTTTTTAAAAAAAAAATAGAAAATAAAAATTTATTAGTAGTAATTTTTTTAATCATTAAATTATTATTTTTTAAAAATAATCGATCTATTTTATCGATAGAAATCTTCAATTCAACTAACATTTTCCTTTTAATATAACTTATAGACAACAATGAAATGTTCAAAATCAGTTGATTAATTTGAGGGAACAAATCCCATCGTAGAATCTATGCCTTTAAAATGTTCCAATTATCTAGGCAAAAATGTATTCCACAAAATGTTCTTAAAAAAACAGCAATGCAACACAAATTATGGAACGAAGGATCGACAAAAATATAGACCTAGAGAAAGAGCTGAGCATTATGCGAGAAGCGATGATTGATGCAAAACGCTACACATTAGGGAAAGATAGATAGACGTATAGAAAACATGGGTGATAAGAAAGATAGAAACAATAAAAAGAAATTTTTGGTTTATAAGGAAATCTAACAAAAATAAACTTACAAATGAATATGATTTGATATATTACGTTAGATTATAAATGTCATTCTATTGTGAAGTATATTTGACGTTTTATATTGAAATAATATTATATACAGTTGTGAAGTGTACAAGTGTCGTGCAATCGTTTTGAAAAATAATGAGATTTACTATTTAAAAATTAATTTTTTTTATGTAGATCTCGTATTTATTTATTTATTTTAAAATAACTATACGGCGCTTATATACTTATAACTATAATTATCATTTTTTTTTATATTGAGTCATATTAATTTATAAATTTAATTTTTTTTTATGTCTCCGTTAACGTAGTACTTGTTTTAATGGATAGAGGACAAAGACATGTTTTGTTAAAATATACGAGAGATTTAACTGTTTATTTGTAGCCAGTTAATTTCAGCAAAATAATTATTTACAGTTAAAATGAGTCTGTTTTAATTATAAATAATCTTTTTGCTGCAATTAAATGATCACAAAAATCTATTTTTCTTATAGTGTATGACGGGTTTGACAACTCAGATCAGACAAAATTTTCAACTCAGTTTTCACAGTGAGATGAAATAAATATCCAAACGGTCATATTTATAAACAAAACCCAGATCAAACGTTTGGTTTCAAAATTTTACTCTTTACACTAATAAGACTATTCAACCTGTCAAACAATGAGCACTGTCCCATCCAACGTTACTCCAAATATATAAAAGAAAGAATAGAGCTGTTTTGCCGGCTGAGGGTTACCGTCATTCTTGATCATTTAAGAAAAAAATTTTATTTTTTATTTTTTATTTTTTATTTTTTATTTTTATTTAATAATTAAAGAAGTGATTTTAAATATATTAATATATTTTTTTTTATTTTTTAAAAATATTTAAACATAATAAAAAAATGTGAATGAAAAAATGAAAAAAAAAATTACAAATCACATGTCGGTAACAATGAGCGGTGCTACTCAGGCGGCAAAGTAGCACCGCTCTAAAAGAAAATGCGTTAGCAATGTTTGGTCTATTTTTTCGAAATTAAAAATCTATGGAATTTATTTTAAAAATTATTGTATACATTATAATATAAATAAGAAGAAATTTTCGTATATTCGAATATTTTAATAAAAGTAAATTATTATATACATTATTTTTTAAAGGAAAATATTAGGGATCCCGATGGGAGATCCCGTTCAATTTTCCCGCTTGCTTTTTATTTTTTTTAGATTTTTTTACTTAGTAATTAAGAAAATATTTTTTAATAATGTTTTGATTTTTTTCTTTTTTTAAAAATATTTAAAAGTGTGAAAAAATATGTGAAAAAAAAAGTTTTATATATATATATATATATTTTTTCACATCATTTTTTAACACTTTTAAATATTTTAAAAAAAATAAAAATTCACAATATTATTAAACAATATTTTCTTAATCATTAAATAATAAAAAACAAAAAACAAAAAAGCAAGCGGGAAAATTGAACGGGATCCCACAACGGGATCCCTAGCATTGTCCTTTTTTCAAATGTCTTGGAAATTATTTGATACGGAAAAATATAGAAATCAATTTCGTAATTAATAGCATAATTTTCTTTTTATTTTCCTTTATGAACCAAATTCATTTATACATTATTATATAAAACAAACAAATTTTCCAAATTGATATTGTAATTTATAAATTATTTTTTTGTATTTTCGAAATTAATTTATACATTCAAATATAAATAAAACAGATTTTCTAATTAAGAGTGTCATTTCCGTGATATTCTCCATTATTTTCTAAATTTTTTGAATTGATAAAGTAATTTTCAAATTATTTTTCTAAATTTTCGAAATTAATTTATCCATTAAAAATATAAATCCATAATTACAAAAACTTTTCATCCATTGAGACCCACCACATTTCCCTTCCTCGAAAAGTTAAAAAATCTCATCTCACTTTTACATAAAAAAAAAAATATCTTATCACGGGACCAAATACTTTTTTAAAACCAACTAAAAAATCTCAACTTTAATCATCTTAATACTATTTATAGAAATCTCAAAATTCTCATCTATTATCTCACCTCACAAACTTCTTAGACCTATATCCAAACCTTTCCGATCAAGAACTTGAATCTAGGAGGTTATCTTCCCTATTGCTAGGAGCTCATAAATAAAAGGTTACCTACAGAAAAGTTCTTTCATTGATCTAGTCCAGTCAAGATGAGTACACCACTACTGTAGCATCAAAGCTCCCTAGATGCTGTACAAAGTTTTATAGTCTACTTTGTAATCTACACTCCCAAACGGCAAAAACTACCTTTATCTTGAAAATAGAGACACCCTCAAAGCCAAGAGATTGTTGTACAGACCACCATTGTGGTCCCATTTCCCCTCCTCCCCCTCAACTTTCTTTTTCCTTTTGTTGCTATGCACTCGGGGTGGTTGTCGGGGCTCTCTATCCCATCCTTTTGTAATATGATCGATATGCTATATATCTATTCACTTCAATGAAAAACAAAAGAAAAACAATCCACATTTTTCATGTTTTGGAGAATTCCCTCACTGAAAGAAAAACACTTCTTTTATATTATGTAGATCTAAAATCTGTTTAGTGTCATCACTGATATGATAAAGGTCTATAATTCTTCACATTTAATTAATCATGTGTCACACATTTATGCACCACAAGGACCAAACTGCACTTAAAAGTAACCATCAAAGTGAATTTTGGCCACGATCTAGAATTGTGTGACACATACCCATAAAGATAGATGTTGGCATGCACGTGAGAGAGGATGTTGAGGAATAATCTTATATTCCCTGTAGACAAAGTCTTGGGCATGTTTATAAGGAATGAAGAATTCTCTCTTGTAAAACTGGTTTTATGAGATGAGTTAGACTTATGAATTCTTCAATAGGCAGGATTGTTTATTTTTGTTAAAACAATCATTTTTTTTCTCTTGAAAATGCAATTACAATGCAGCAAATTCATTGTAAATCCAAAAAACAAACTGCAAGATCATCTGGGGGAGAAAACTATGGTGAGAATGGATAATTCTTTTTCCAAATTCCTCAAGTTTTTGAGCTGTTCTGTCACAGTGAACTAGTTTTTTGTTGATGGATGGTTCCCTTCAAATCAGGATTTTAAGAGCAAAGGATGAACTCTAGATAATTTCTACAAGGTTAAAATGATTTTAAGCTTTTTCCCTTTACAAATTCATATATAGCTATCAGTAGAGACGGTTAAAAAGACCACTTCATGACCTTCTACCACATATAAAAACACCTCTTCTTGATCTTTTTAGTTCCATCACTAGCTCCTCAAATGTAGCATCCCCTCACACGCCAGAGTCCCCCCAAGATCTCCAATAATTCGAGATATCCTAACTTCCAGGCCCTTCTGAACTTCCTGAAATAATGTTCCAACACTCTCAGCAAAGCATTTCATGTCAAAATTAGCAGTCTTGATCAGTTCTTCAGCAACCTCAACAAATCCAGAACCAACGTTTGATTGAATTTCCAACAGTTTCTGTCCTGTTGCAACTGTATATCTCTGTAGTTGAATTGTTTCCTCAAGGAAGTGCTCTAGTGCTTTAGTATCTTCCTTTGCTCTTGCTATGCTAGAATGTCCATGATTCACATTTAGATTATTTTCATGCTGAAAACATAGGCAAAGAATAAATAAGTTTGTTAATACGTTTTCAAACTTCCAGAGAGTTCAATGAAACTGTCATATGGTGGGCAAGGACAATTGCCAATTTTAATGTTGGACATCAGTTTGAGGCCCTATTTCAAAAGCATTCCAATATTTTTATAGAGATGGTTGAAATTTTCTAATTATCGAAGTTTTGAAAGCATAGGATTGCTAGAAGTCAATTTGCATGACATAAATTTTCAAACTTTAAACTTCACTGAATTAATCCAAGCTTACCATCCGTTTGCAAAGGTCATCTGCCTTCCCTTGAAGGAACTGGTACCTGCCTACTTGTTTATTCAGTGAAGACATTAGGGAAATGAATCCCTTCATCCCAATTTGCCTATTGTCATTGCTTCCTGTATCTTCATTGCTTTCTTGCTTTCCTGCCAACCTCTCGAACATAAAAAGTTGTTGCTTCAGCCTTTTGATTTTATAAGAAACTCCAAGAGCATGAATATCCATCCTCCATGGAGAACTGTTTGTCTTATCCGAGGGGTGGTTTGGGGGTGCTAACCTTTCGGAGGTATCAATCTCCACCGGACTTGTGCATCGCTCTTGGATATCAATCTCCACCGGACTTGTGCATCGCTCTTGGACACGACCCACATGAGCAATAACAATATCTTTAGAATCTCCTAACTCTTCCTCTGAAGATTGAGTTGTTAAACTTACATCATTGGAATGCTTTGTTTCTTCGTTCTGAGTGTCTTCCTCTTGATACTTATCCACCAAGCATTTTGTCTTTGTTTCTTGTTCTGTCTCACAGGGTTTTTCCTTTATGATCTTGTCTTCAGGAGATGTGGTATCATGTGCTATTGCTGGACTATGAAGAAATGAGTTCGATTTGCTATTCTGGCAGTTTAGGCACTTCAATCTTGACTTTAGTTGCTCCTTAAAGAAAGTTAACTCTTCTTCTTGCTCCAATAACAAGGCTTCCAGTTTCATATTGTCATGTCTGAGCTGTGACATATCCTCGTTTAGTCCCCTAATATGGCTCTGGAGCCGCTTCGATTCTAGTTCCATGCTTAGCAACTGCCAATGAAATGTTTTTAATTTCTCATCTTTGATTCTCATTTGTTCTGCAAAAGCATCTAGTTCTAAGTGATGCCTCTGCTGAATTACTTTTGCGTACTTTTCAGCTTCTGAGTGTACCCAACCTTCCAATTGCTTAATATCAGCTGTGATATTTTCAATGGCAACAATGGCAAAGTATTAGGAAAAGAATAATCTAGAGCAGGGAATTTGAGCATCGTGACCATGTTTTATAAAAGAAAATACGAGAAAGGATACACACACATATCATGTCAGAGTTGGTTTTTACTATTGTTGGCTACATAAATAGATCATATTGTTAAATCAGAAGGGAAATTGAGAACTTTTTTCTTACCCAATTCCTCATTCCCTTCCAGTGAGAAGTCCTCAGAGAGCTGAGAAAGTTCCGACTCCTTTCTATCCTTTTTCAACCCAAGATGCCCGAACTCAGAAGCAAGATCAGTTGACTGTGATCTTGCCTTTCCAGTGTTAGATGATCCTGTTGCACTGGGGTGCACCCCTCTTGCACTCGTGTAAACATCCAACCTTGAGTTGAGTTGGTTAGCCAACATGCTTCTCAATGACTTTCTCTCATGTTTAGACTCTGATGCTGACCTCCACTTTTCTGTTTCTAGTTCGGCTTGCTTTCTCTTAGCCTTTGATAATTTAACCTCTTTTAAAAACATTTGCTTCTCTGCTATGTCCAGTTTGGACTTCCTAAGCATTGCTGACAGAATTTTATCTTTCTGTTCCAAATTCTGTTGCATTTTTACCATCTCAATTGACATTTTTTGAGCCATCAAGACCGCCTCCTCTTTTTGCTTTAAGACCACACCAAGTTCTTGTTTCCGAGTTTCAACTTGCCTTATCAAACGGCCCATCTCAGCTTCAAGCTGCCGTTGGTTTGACACAACTTCAATAAAGGCCATTTTGTGCTTCCAAAGCTCAGAAGAATGCTCCTGGGCTTCACGCTTTGCAGTTTCTCTCAAGTCTTCCACTACTTTTTCAGCCTCTTTTAGTTTCTCTTCCAATTCCCTCTTCTGCTGCTTCTCATCCTCCACTACCTTATCATTACCCTGCAGCATAGTCTCCACGTTCTTCAACTTTTCATTCAATTCAAAAATATCTTCACCCTTCTTTTTCTCAAGAACCCTCAATTCATTCATAAGAGCCCCGATCTGCTGCCTTAGTTTCTTCCTTTCATTCAACCAGCCCTGTTCTTGTGCAGCAAATATGCTCACAACTTTCTCATTGGCTCTTGCATCTTCATGTCTCCTTTTCTTCAACTCATCAATCTCTTTCTCAGCAGTTTGAAGTTTAAGAAGAAGCTTACACTTTCCTCCATTAGCTCCCTCTGTCTGAACCTTCCACACAAGCAATCCCAGGAGTTGGGCACTTCCTTGAAGCATTTTATCACATATTCCAGACCATCTTTCATCTTCCACCTCAGGATTGGACAAGAGTTGGAGGGCAAAGAATGCACAAGAAACACCAAAACACATTGGATACAAGGTATCACTCTTGTCAGATTCAACTGAATACAAACCCGAGCTTTTCTTCTCATCCATTACTCAGGAATCTGCTGCTGTTCCTTATCAAAGGGATTGTATAAGAAAATCCACTTGAGAAAACTGAAGCCTAGTCTTCGCTAGAACAGCTGGAAGAATTCACATATACAAATTGAAATACGAAGAACACCCTACATCAACTCTATCAAAAAAATTCAATAATTTGAGAAACAAAAAACCCATAAAACCAATGATTGCAGAAATGACACCTAAAAAATCGTATTACAATTTCAGGTGCAGAGAAACCATTAGATCATTAGTCTTCATAATCTAACACTGAAGCAATAAGAAACTTACAGAAAGAACAGGCTGAAGGCTTCTTCTTGAACTCCAAATAAGAGAGCATAATCTAGTTGGGGGTAGAAATTGTGAGTCAGAAGCAGCAGGGTTTGGAAGGAGATGATCCTAAGGCATAAGCCACCCACAACAGCATAACATTATGTGTGATGTGGAAGTCATTCATCATACATGGCTATTGAATGCCAAAAGCATGGCTCAGCACGTGTGTGGGATTACGCAAATTCAGTTGAAAAGTTCTGAACTGTTACAGCATAGAAGAAAAACTATGAATATCATTCACTGAAAACTATGAATATCATTCCCTGGTTTTCAGTGAAAGACTGGCCCTATTAACCCCACTTGCTTTTCTTTTTTCCTCCCACCAAAATTTTCTTCTCCTTTTCCTCTTAAGCTCAGGTTATGATTGTTTATAGTGTTATTAGATGCAAAATCACTAGAATCCCGGTTGTTTGTCTCCATTTTACATAAAAAGAAAGTGATGTGAACGGAAAATGAGGTATATCTCTATCAAACAGTTGTCACAAAAATTGTACTTTTCCAGGGTGGCTTATCTCTTACCTGGATTAGCGTTTGGATATAGAAACATTCTTAATTTATCTCATCTCATCTCATCATTACAACTTTCTTAAATTCTCATACAAAATAATATACAACTTTCTTAATTCATTTAAAACAATAATAATATTAAAAAATAATATTTTATTAAACTCATATAAAACTATCTCATCTCATATCACTATCCAAACGAACCATGGATATTGATTGTACCAATAAGCTACAAATTAATATAAGAAAGTGATTTTCATATATCATAAAAGAATAGTATAATTGACAATGTTTATTGGACCTCTTACCAACTTCTTACAAATCAGTCATAACCATGGATAAAAGAGTTTGCTTGTAAAATTGAAATTGAAATTGAAATTATTTTTAATGAAGTGACACAATTATATTGATTGATCATAAAATGAGTTATAAAATAAACGGAAAAGAAAACCTTATGGCAAATCCTAGCATCCCTCAGAAATGAGAAAACCTCGTGGCAAATCCTACACAGACTAACATGTGCCAATCAAATAAACTCAAAACAGAAATATCCACCAACCCATTTATAAATTTCTATACAAAAATTAAAGAAATTTAACCTCTTTCTTTCCGAATAATGCATATCTACTACCATACAACTGTAATTTATGTTGTTTTTTCTTTTAATATTCCTGTGAAATGTCCAATTGGGCCACAATGGATGAGGAGAGCTCTTTGTGCAAAGAAGAAAAGGCAGCAAACAGGAAAATCACTGTCTCTGACAATTATAATTATGGAGCCACCTCAGAAAACAGGTAGGATGCTTCTTTGGGTGAGACCTGTAAAGTAGGAACCTGTCCATGAAAGTTTATACAAAACATATATTTCAGAAGGGAAGAAAAGAACAGTATCATAAAATAATAGGAAGTACTATGAAGGCCAATGGTTATCCACATTTGCATTTTATATTCCAAGATCAGGACTTGGCCATCTTTCATTCATTTGATTATATCCTAAGCAATTTCTCTCTCTCTCTCTCTCTCTCTCTCTCCATCCATTGATTGAGAGGAAAGTACTGTAAACACACACACATGAGCATACGAAACACAAACTAGAGAGAATAAACAAGGGTCGCAATCAAGTGTCAACATTTTTAATGACAACCCACGTTCCCAAGATGGACCTGTAATAAGTGGAACCCTTCTTGGGTCCCTTGTGAATTGACTGGTTCACTATCTCTGATTGTAGTTATTGTGATCAGATGAAATTTTCCTCTCTTATTTTCTCTATGACTGGAGGTTTTATGCTCCTGCACAATTTTAGAGCCATAATAATTGTAAAGGTAAGTTTATTTATTTTTAAAATTTTAAAGAATCTGGAACTAATGAAGAAGTTCATCGGTCTAACTTATCTCATAAAACCGGTTCTATAAGAGAGGATTGCCCATTCCTTATAAACATGTCCGAGACCTCATTCACAGACAATGCGAGATTATTCCTCAACAACCAAAACCAAAAAAGTTATGTCCTTTTGTAATTCACAAAACTATTACATTTAAGAAGAACCATGGTTTTATTGCTGTACTGCATTTTGTGAGTGGCTCTTATTTAGTTTCAACATTGCAGTTTGTGTAAAGATAGTTGATTGTTCATGATTGCACATACTGTCAGAAGCTTTTGTTGAACATAATGCCTAAATAATTTGATCCAGATAGTAATGACAATGACTGCTAATCCACCCAAAAGCAGAAAAAGAGTCTGTTAAACATAGTGACATCAAATGCTAGCTAGCTAGTACTACACAACCAGGTTGGAAAGTCTGGATTAGGAGAATGGGGAAGCTTTTTAGTACAATACTCAACCACAAAATTAATAAAGATTTGGATGGTTAGATGGTTACAAAGAGGGGTCAAATCCATTCCTACATAAATGGAGACAAAAAAAAAAAAACAAAAAAAAAAAAGCAAAGAAAAATAAAAGCCAAATTGTTTAATGAGAGCTGTCCATACAAAAGCATCTTGTACAGACGACCTGCAGTAGTAGTGCCAATGAGAAACATACAAGTTTGTGAATTATTGCAGAAAACTAAAAGGGATTGCTGGCTCTTAGTAAATTTTTTCTTCTCCTTCTTCTATGGGACCGTACGTGGAGGATGTTGAAATTGCTCCTAAAAGATCAACTTCGATTTTCACTGATCTTTAGTTTGTATTCCCTTCATGTGATGTGATGCAGACTTTTAATGGACGTGTTGAAATTGTATGCATTTTGTTTAGATAATTATACCCACACGCGCGCGCATAAATACATGATACATAGGGTATCAGGTGAAGGATCAAGGGATAAAACAAGAAGAAAAGTTGAGATACTTTGTTTAACTTCAAAATTTGCAACCATTTGGACTTATAGAAGAATTAAATCCACAATGTCCAATCTTATTTTGTAGTTATACTAACCAAATTAAACAGCCCACTAGTTTTGTTACTTGTAAACTTTATAAGTTAACACACTACTTGTTGTGTGTGACTCGTTGGAGTCATTAAGGTTAGATTTAGACAGTGAGTTGAGATGGGATAAGTTGATTTGAAAGTTGAATGTTGAATGAAATATTGTTAGAATATTATTTTTTAATGTTAGGTTTTGATGGTTGAAGGTCGGGATGATTATCAAAATCAATCATTTGAAGAGTTATTATAAACTGAATGCTATGTTAGTGCAAAAGGGGCTGCAAAAGAGAAAATAGTGAGAGAAAAGTTTGTTCAAGGCGCGTTATAATGTCGCTTTTCTTAAGACAATATTCGCCCCACCAACAACGATATGCACAAGGGTTACAAGCGAATTTGTCTCCAAGATACAATAAAGTCCAAAACAAGTCTGTTTGTCTAACTACGTTATGCACACATGAAATTAGATCCTGAATACCCTCGGATTTTACTATTCAACCAAGAGATTAGAAATCCGTTCTCTACAGAACGAACAGATCCTAATTACAAGTTTTGAAGAAATGCAATTTTTTGAGAGAGAGAGAAAATCTTGAAATTTCCTTCTTGAACTCTTAAATTTGTAGGCCAATGGGTCTATTTATAGATAATCAAAGGATATGAATGAAAAATTGTAACTTTTCATTTTTTTAAATCTGATGCGAACAGGTACATTTATCGTGTCTGTTACGAAGTGACACAATAGTTGGACCTAGTCGAACGGTCACATTACTTCCTCTTCAAACGGCTTACCCAAGTTCGATTCTCATCCAATGCAATTTGGGGATTTTATTTTTCCCATACATTACAACGCCTCGCGCTTGTGCCCCTTGATGTGTTGCAGCGCTTCGCGCATGAATGCCTTGATTCTGGGCCGCATGCCATGGTCTGCATGGAGCAGGCTCTCTATAAAGCAACACTCTCACTCAATCAAGATGTATTTAGGGGTATTACAAATATAATCCACTAGTCCTACTACACCCTAACCACCAAGCAAGGTGGCTCCCCTTTAGTATATCTAAGATTAGTGGGGATGTGTAGAATAACAGCCGGCCTTATATGTAGGTCTTTCATTGATTTAAATAGAATATAAGTCAAATGTTTATAACTAGACTATGAAAAGGTTACAACTACGTATCTATTATACATGGAAAGCTAGACATACGGTTGAGACTATGCAATTACACAATGAGGAAATCACGGCACCATAGCTGGACAACTAATCTTATTTCGTCATTACCCTCTCAGCTCAAAGGGGTGTAGAACGAATGAAGAGGTTGCCACGATTCGGTTGAAAGTAGGGTGCACATAATGGTTTCGTGAAGATATCTACAACTTGTTCATGATCCAGAATATGCACAAGAGAGATAATACCATGAGCTACCTATTCCTAAACAAAATGCACATCAATTTCAATGTGTTTCCTGCGATGATGAAACACTAGATTTTTAGCCACGTTGATTGCACTAATATTATCACAATCTAGTGTTGGGGATTGGAGAGCATAAACCAGTCTAGTGAAGAGATGTTCAAACCACATGAGCTTGGCAGTGGTGGTAGCCAAGGCTTAATGCTTTGCTTTCACTATAGAACGAAAAATGGTGGCTTGTTTCTTTGCTCCCCAAGAGAGCAAATTATCACCCATGTAGATGGTGAAACCCATCTTGTACTGCGCGGTCATCTCATGATCCTACCAAGTCGGCGTCACAATACCACTAAGTGCAGTGAGTGGAGATTTGAAAAAATGAAGCCCAATATTGAGAGTTCCGGTCAAACAGTGATAGATACGCTTGACTACATCTAAATGAGAGTCTCTGGGACTTTGAATAAATTGGTAGATGAGGTTAATGACATAGGCGATATCCGGACAAGTTAGAGTAAGATATTGGAGAGAGCCTAATAACTATAGGTTGTCGGTACAAAGTTGGGTCAAGTAGAAGAGTGGCTTCACTAGCTGACAATTGCACACCTAAAGCTAAGAGAGTTGGCACGAGTTTGGCTCCATCCAAGGTAGAATTTTGAAGTAGAGTAAGCAAATATCGTGTTTGAGTGAGTGTAAGAGTGGTTTCATCTAATGCAACTTGCACCCCTGGAAAATAATGTAGATCCCCCAAGATCGTTCATGTGGAGGGCTACGGATAAATGCGTGATAATGTCTTTAATTTTAGAAGAGGAACTACCCATGATGAGGATGTCATCCAAGTAAAGTAAAAAAATGTTGATATCATTAGTAGTTCGCATGTAAAAAAAGAGAGATTTCATAGTCATGACGGTGAAAACCCACCTGTAGGATATAGGAAATTTCATGCACCAAGCTTGAGGTGATTGCTTTATGAAGATAAAAAACAAAGTTGACATGTGATATCTTCAAAACCGAGAGGGTAAGTTAAATAAACTGATTATTGTAAGTCTAAAAGGCATTGCTCACATCAATGTGCTTGAGTGACCAACTTTGAGATAGGGCCAAAGTGAAGATTAGGTGAGTGGTTTTGGGCTTGACAATGGGACTAAAGGATTCATCATAGTCTAGTCCTTAAAACCGTGTAAAGCCACGTGCCACAAGACGATCTTTATGTAATACCTGAGTCCTACTACGTGGGTCCTTATGTCATATTATTAATTCTTTAAGTCAAATATTTTGAGATAAAGATTTTTATTACTATTTTTAATTATTTTATTTTAAAATGAGTATGCTTTATTTTAAAATAAAATTTATTAAAATAAATCAAGGAATATTTTCTTTTAAGTCCTCTAATTTTTATCTATTTAAGAAATGACCCAATTATTCTCTACCATTAAATTGGTAGGTAAAAAGTATCATTGAGGTGGATAGATCTCCACCATCCACTTGCTTCTTTGTGATGGAAGGAGGAAACAAAGACCAAAAAGCCATTTTCCCTCCTCTAAGCTTACGGTGGAAGCAACACAAAAGGAGAAAAGAGAAAACTTCATCTTCCTCTCCAAGCAAGCCATAGCCGACCTTCATCTCTTCCCTTTCTCTTCTCTTTCCATTTTCCAGAAAGCAAGTTTCCCTCATCTCCTTTAAGCTTTGTGACTCCATAGCAAGGAAAGAAAACATCTTCCTCCATCTCCAAGCCGTGTGTACCTCATCTCTACCCATTTTCGGTTTTTGCCTCAAAGCTTAGAACCAAGGCTTGTTTTCATCTTCAAAAGAGTGAAATCTTGAAGGTAATAAACTTTTGGTTCACTTCCTAGCATGATTTCCATATGGGTTTCGATTTTCATCATTTACCTTACCCATTGATGTTTCGGTTTTAGGGGTTACACAGTGCTATCTTTTTGCTCGCCATCCACACGGTTATTTCACTATTTGGTCTTCCACTTGTGTTTTGAAAGGAGCCAAGAGCTTAAGATAAAAATCCTAATTTGACTCATTTGTTTTAATGTGATTTTGGAAGCTCACTAAATTGTTTTAGCTTGTATTTTGATGTGTTTGATTTCTTATGTTGAAAATAAATATGCATGCCCTATTTTGGCCCAAACCGAATGGTATTATAGTTGTTTTGCTATGTATTTTCCTATATTTCGAAAATTCTATGTTGTTATTAAACTTGGTTTAATTATAGGTGATGATTAAAGTGATTTTAAATTATATATGTTGGTATTATGTGCATTGCTTTGAGGTTTGGTTGGTAATCTATTTTTATGATGCTAAAGGTTCGGTTTAGAGGTTTTGCTTAGATTTTGTAATTTTATATCTTGCTTTTAAAATGTATAAAGTGAGTAAAGCATAAGCTTGAGTGTTTGAAATTTTAAAATTTTGCTTAATAAGTAACTTTGTTATAGCTTATGCTACTTTAATTTTAATGTGATATGTTATCTAAACTATTTAAAATATTGCTTGTGTGATTAGATTATAGCATAGTTGGTTTATGTATAAGTGATTAATTGTGCATGGTATATTATGATATGTAAAGCTGTCTAAGTCCTCCTAAGCCCATGTCATGCCATGTCTTTATGTAAAATAGCCCATTTATGTTGTCCCTCGTTTGGTTAAATTCTACCTAACCCAAGAGTCCAAAATATTGATAAGCTAACATTTTTATAATAAGGGACTATAAGTTGATTTAAATGGCATGTTTTCTAAGCCTGTTTAGCCTATAGAAGATGCCTAAATCTATTTTAAAGTCCATGGTTGAGAATTTCCAGAGTTTATCTCCTAATGTCTATAACCCAAAGTGAGCTTCAACCAAAGAGACATTGCTTGAAGCCTATGACTTTCTTAACTACTTTTTATGTAACCTTTTAAAATAACCTTTTCATGGACAGCTAGCATGTCTTAATATTTAAGTTATTTCTTTTGTAAGTCGAGGTGATGAGTACTCATTTGGGTTAATGTTAAGCATAGAATGAACGTTAGATTGTAATATCTTGGCTTTCTTTTTTAAATAGAGGGTTAAAGAATACTGTGTGAATATTAACACACTTATACTATTTATTGGAATATGACCTATATTGAAGTTGGAAGTATCAAGGAGTATAGAGGTAAGTAGCTATGACTATACTTCTTACACTAAGTTCTCTTTATGAAAGGATGTCTCTCTCTCTCTTTTCAAATGTTCTTCTAAAGAAAGACTAAATGTATATAGTATGTACAAGCCTTTCTTAATAGCCCCTGTTAAGTATCCTATTGATTATAATTGTGTGTATGTATATAAGGTAATGCATGCACGTAGGTTCTAAGTCATGAGATTTCCATACATGCTATTTTAATAAATTTATTGACTATTCCTATATATGTAGTATAGCATGAAAATGTATCTTTTTCATAAAAATGCATGTGCATCAGAGTAAGAAAGATGATGAAAATATTTTTATTGCAAAGGAAAGAAAATGAATGTCTCATGCCTTATGCTTCAAGTGATGCTTTAAATGAATTTTAAAATGTCCTTATGAACAAATGCTTTAAATGATGCGAAGAAAATGTTTTAAAATGTCCATATGAACTCATGCTTTAAATGAAGCGAAGAAAGCATTTTAAAATGTCCCTATGAATTGATGTTAAAATGTCCATATGAACTTATGTTTTATGGATACCATGAAAGATGATATTTAAGCTTATGCTTTTAAATGATGTTCTTCCATTAATGAACTATTAAATGAAATGGAATGAAAATAAAGGACTAAAAGGACTGACATGAATGAAAGAAAAAAATGACTACTAAATGAATGTTTTAATGTATGAAAATACGTAACAGCCATATAAATGAAAAGGGTACCAAAGGAATGGGCAGATTGCAATATTGGGTATGTAGTACTGGTAGTGCACCCAGTGCTGCCCCCTGACTAAAAGAGATTCCCAACCTGTGGCCACGAGCGGAATCTAAGTTCAAAGGAAGACCGCTAACCCTAACACATGGGGCGTAATAGTGTGTACCGACCAAAGAAAGTGAAATATGAAAGTATAGTTATTTCTTAAAATGTTTATGTATGGAAGCATATTTATTGCTTATTTGTTAAATGTTTATGCATGAAAGTATGGCTTATTCTTTAAACTGGTATGCATGAAAGCATTGTCATGATTAGCAAATATTTATGTATGCATATTTTCAAAAGAAAAAGAATAGATGCCTAGTATGTTCACTGCATGGTGTACTACTTATTGTGTATTTGACTCAATTTTATTTTGAATGTTTTAAACATCCAGGTAATGATGAAAAGGCTGGGGAGCAAGGCATTATTGCAGAGAGAGAGACAGACGATTAGGATCTTCCCTAACTAGAACAATTATGTTTATAGATGATGGGTTATGTTTATGTATAGACATTTTATATTGGGATGGACTCTGAGAGTCTCTTATGGATGAATATTCGAATAAAATATCTATAAAGTGTTCCTTTTATTAAATTAAAAATTTAGAGTACACGTGTGTCATGTCCATGTTGATCGCATATTACTAGAAAAAGAAAAAGAAAAAGAAAATGGAAAGTAAAGGACAAGTATGTACGTCGCGATCCCGCCTTTCACGGGATGGGGTTGTGACACTTTATAGCCCTCGATAGTACCATCAACACAGGTTTTAATTTTGAAAACACATGTATTACTGGCTAAATTTGTGTCTGGCTACTTGGGAAGTAAGGTCCATGTAGAATTTGCGTGGAGAGCATCAATCTATGATTGTGTGGCTTGCTTCCGATTCGGGTCTTAAGGACATTGTTTATAAGTGTGAGGCTTCTCAAGTCGGGTTGCCAAGTCTGCCACAAAGCATGCAGGAAGAAGGTGGTGGGTGGTGAAGAGAACTTTGGGTCTACAGGTGCCATCTTGATTTCTTGTAATCATAGGGTCATTGGACACAACTGGCATAGGATATAATGGATTAGTGACAAGAGTTGGGGCAAGGTCGGCAAGTGGTGAAGTTGGACCGAAGTCAGAAACAAGAGGTTGAGAGGGTACAACTTGAAGTGACTTGGGAAGGAGCTTGCCTGGAAAGCCTACACGCCATCTAAGATGGTACCCTATGGAGAAAGAAAAGAAAATGGAGGTTCATCAAAGAGAACATGATTAGATATATAAATCCGACTAGTATCTTTGTCCAAACACATATATCCCTTGTGATGGATTTTGTATCCAAGTAAAACACATTGTTGAGATTTGTACTCTAAGTTTATTTTCGCCAAATGGAGTTAGGTATGGGTAACAATGTGTCAATAACGTCTTTCGACCAGTCCGTTTTGTTTTGGAGTGACATGACAAGATAAGCGGTGAAATATTCCTTGTGAGTGGAAATAATCCTTCAAAACTTTGTTAAGAAACTCATCACCTCCATCACTCTATATGATCTTAACCCGTGCATTGTATTGATTTTCCATCAATTTCAGGAACATAGGAAAAATATTAAGAAAATTAGATTTTTGTGCCATTGGAAAATGCCAAATTGAGTATTCATTAAAAATTATAAGATACAAGCAAAAACCATCATATGAAGTTATTGGGGCAAGTCCCTAAACATGGTGTGAACGTTATGTAGAAAGAATCACAGAGAGATGAAAAAGGGAATTAGTAGACTTGCCCAAGGTGCAACTTTTATAAGATCCAACATTTTTATTCAAGGATAGTAAATAAAACAATAAAAATCTTAGAGCATGAGAATGAGGATGCCCCAATTGTGCATGCCACACACTGTTGGACGCTTTATTTGTCATAAGGCCTATTGGAAATTGATGAGACACTGTTGGAATGATCGGATACAAACCGTGTGATACTAAGCTTTTAAGCATCACTCGTCCTGTCTTACGCTCCTTAACAACAAAACACTAGGGATAAAATGAGAAACAACAATGATAATCTTGAGTAATTGAGAGACCGAAAGTTTATTCTTTTTAATGGCAGGAACAATAAGAACATTTTGTAGTTGGAGATCAGTAGAGTGCCGGAATTGTAAAAGTAGCAACACCATATATTACCGACCATGACTTAGTCATTTCCATAATAAGGTTTAATACCTTGCACATCAGTTAAAGTAGAGGTTATATGTTGTTTTGCACCAGTATTAGGTATCATTAACAGCATCGCCAACCTATAAGGCAGCAAGTGCCTTGTAATGTTTGGCTTCCTCATCGGTGCATAGTAAGCATTAGCTTTGTGGTTTGGACCACGACAATGAAATAAAGTGATATGGTTGCTATCACTTCAAGTATGCAGATGACATCCATGGATTTTCTAGTGCCACGAAGAGAGAGAGAGAGAGAGAGAGAGAGAGAGCCAATGACTTTGCGTAGTGCAAATAACTTCAAGTGAGGAAGTACCATGGGTGAGCGTTTGAATTGTTGAACATACTTAGGAAATCACCCCAATGGCTACTAAGCCTTACATGGAAACCCAGCCATACACAGACCAAAGTCACCCAACGGCTACAAAGCCATACATGGAAACAAAGATACCCAACGGCTAAAATATAAATATGGAAACAAAGGGCTGAATCTCATCTACTTTTCAATTCTTCCTCAATTGTAACGTTAAACTATAATTTCTATTTTTCATTCACATATCTGTACGGTAAATATATATAGTGAAAGGCTCTCCAATATGCTCTCACGCTTTGTGAGACATTGTGTCAAATAGCTTGTGTTTAATTCTCTTTATGGTATCTAGAGCCTTGTGAGAACAAGAGAGTCTTACTCCCATAGTAGTCCTTTCCCTCTCAGTGAACAATTTTTTCACTCTACGTTTGAACTAGAGAAATTATCTCTTATGGAGAGAACAAGTCATGGCCTTGGTTGAGAGCCAAGACCTCATGCATCACCTCACGGCCTCTGTTCCTCCACCCCAATATGAGCCCAACGATGACCCCACAAATACCACACTACCTCAAATTAGCTCTACTTACCTAAAATGGTGGAAGGAAGACTGGATGCTTCGTGGATGGATCATTGGTACTCTGTCCGAGGAGTCTCTCAGTCTAGTTGTTGGCCTCGACAGCTCCTATCAAGTGTGGCATGCTCTTCAAGAAGCCCAGGATTCCCAAGAAAGGGAGTTTCAACTTACTCAGCAATTAACCTATATGCGGAAGGAGGAATCAGTTTCTCTTCAGGTACATCTCAAAACTTTTAAGTCCAGTTGTGATAATCTTGCAGTGATCGGGCGACCCGTGAGTGATAAACTCAAGGTGTTTGCTCTCCTTAATGGACTTCCCAATTATGAGCCCTTCACCACCACCATGCTCAAGCCACCGATGCCTTCCTATTCTGAGGTGGTGCCGCTGCTGCAGGGCTTTGAAATGAGAAACCAATTGCACGGCATGTACAATGTGCAACACACTGCCTTTTATAGTCATGCTACAAGTCACGACAAAAGCAAAAGGAGACCTTGGTCCTCCCATGGACGTGGTTTTTCCCAAGCCACACAAGTGGCACGTCTAGGCCATCAACACAGTCAACATAGTGGGCCCAAAAATTGCAGACCACATTCTGGAATGGTACATGAAAATGTTAAAGAAAATAATCGTATTCTGTCAAATATGTGGGAAGCAAGGGCATACCGCAATTAAATGTTGGCACCAATTCGATCATGTTGTTCAATCTAATGATATTCCTCAAGCATTGGCTGCCATGACTCTCGAAAATAATATTCATGATATCGAGTGGACATCTGATATAGGTGCTCCTGCCCATATGACAGGTAATTCAAGTATGCTTTCGAATCTGCATCAATATCTTGGTAATGATGTTGTACTCATTGGTGATGGTAGTCTTCACACAATTACACACATTGGTGACATTTTTATTAAATCTGGTAACTCGTTTATTAAATTAAAAGACGTTTTACTCGTTCCTGACGTAGCAAAAAATTTATTATCAATTAGACACTTAACTTCTAATTATTTTTATAACTGTGAATTTTATGGTGTTAGTTTTTCTATTAAGGAAAGGGCGACCAACCGCACATTATTGAATGGTTGACGAAAGGGTAATTTATATGTGTTGTCCACACCCTTTGAGGCACACTTCTCAAATCGCTTTCGCACAGGTTCTAAAGAAGTGTGACATCAACAGTTGGGACATCCTCAAGCTTCCACTTTTCAAGTTTTATGGTCTAAAGGTCTTATTTCGGTTATTGGAAAAACTAAAACCAACTCTATTTATGAGAGCTTTCAACTAGGGAAAATGAGCAAACTTCCTTTTTTTCAATCTTCGCATGATGACTTCAATGTATTTGATAAAATTTATTATGATTTATAGGGACCCACTCCAGTTTTATCTGATGGTAAATTTCAATATTATGCTTTTTTTGTTGATGCCTTCACCAAATATATGTGGTTTATTCCTTTACGAAAGAAATTTGATTTTTTTAATGCATTTATCTTATTTGAAAAATTCGTTGAAAGAAAATTCAACAAAAAAATTAAAGTTTTTCAAACCGATGGCGGTGGCGAATTCGCTAACCATCAACTAAATTTGCATTTTCAAAACCAAGGAATTCTTCATCAATATTCATGTCCTCACACTCCTGAACAAAATGGCTAGGTAGAACGAAGACATCGTACAATCCGTGAATTTGGTATGACCTTACTTTTTCAAAGTGGCATTCCTAAACGTTTTTGGGTCGAAACTTTTTCAACTGTTGTTTTCTTAATAAATCGTCTCCCTTCTTCTACTTTAGAACTTCAATCTCATTTTTTTCTTCTCTATGGTCACTACCCGGACTATACCTCCCTTAGGATTTTTGGCTCAAAGTGCTATCCCTATACTTAGGATACTAAACAAAACAAGTTTGAACCCAAAACCCTTCCTTGTATTTTTATGGGTTATAGTGACAAACATCAAGGTTATAAATGCTATCATCTTACATCTCATCGAATCTTCATTTCTCGACATGTTGTTTTTTACGGGTCCTCATTTCCTTATAAACAACCTGGAAATGTTCACATTTCCTCACCTGGTGATCAAATTTTATCTACCTTTATTGATTGGCATTCCAATAACAATTTACCTTTTAATCCTTTGCATGGTTCTAGTGTTTCCTCTATGCAGGCACCTCCTTCATCGCCTATCCCCACACTACATGAGATTGACTACATTCCTTTGCCGCTTATGGAAGAATCACCCCTCATTCAAACAACCAACCCTACTCCACCAAATATTGATCCACCCACCTCACAAACTCATCATCGAACCATGGTAACTCGATCTCAACTTAGGATCTGCAACCCTAATCCTAAGTATGCTCACTATCATTCTCTAATCGAGCTTCCCAAGGAACCCAAGACAATCCGCTCCGCTCTTAACCATGCACGTTGGACCAAAGCAATGCAAGAAGAAATTCAAGCTCTTCATGAGAACAAAACATGGACACTTGTACCTCATCAACCTCAAATGGATGTCATTGGATGCAAGTGGGTATTCAAAACAAAAATTAAGGCGGATGGTACCCTAGATCGACTTAAAGCTCGTCTTGTTGCCAAGGGATTCCACCAAATTGATGGTGTCAACTACACAGAGACTTTCTCTCCAGTAATAAAACCATGTACCATACAGATCGTCCTCAGCCTTGCTCTTGTCCATAATTGGAACATTCACCAACTTGATGTCAAGAATGCTTTTCTCCTTGGTGACATTCAAGATGACGTATTTATGGAACAACTCCAGGTTTTATCCATCCAACTCTTTCCTCTCGTGTGTGCAAATTAAATAAAGCATTATATGGGTTAAAACAAGCACCTCGTGCTTGGTTTGATAAATTTAGTAATTTTTTAACTGCTTATGGTTTTACTTGTAGTTCTGCTGACCCTTCACTATTTATTTATAATACCTTTATAAGCACAATTTATTTATTACTTTATGTTGATGATATAATCCTCACGGGTTCCAACCCCACACACCTCACTACTTTCATTCATGCTCTTGGGAAACAATTTGCAATGAAAGATCTTGATCCTTTACATTATTTTTTGGAAATTCAGGTAACCCACAACTCATATGGCCTTACACTATCTCAGGCTAAGTATGCACTTGAGATTTTGGATCGTCCTCAGATGAAAGATTGTAAACCTATGAGCACACCTAGGATGCCAAAAACTAAAGGACTCACAAGTGATGTCCCTTTTCTAGATCCGGGTCACTATCAGAGTATTATTGGAGCACTTCAATATCTCACCCTTACTCGCCCTGACTTAGCCTTTAGTGTTAATTTTGTATTCCAATTTTTATACTCTCCCACTATGGCTCTTTACAAAATGGTAAAACATATCCTTCGCTATTTGCACGGTACTTTTGATATCGGTATTCATTTTAGTTCACATTCTACACCTAATCTCTATGCATTTTCAGACGCAGATTGGGCAGGTTGTCTTCATACTCGTCGCTCCACCACAGGCTACTGCATTTTCCTAGGCAGTAACTGCATTTCCTGGTCTGCCAAGAAAAAAAATACCGTATCCCGATCTAGGTCTGAAGCAGAATATCGAGCCATGGCGAGCACCACTGCAGAAATTACTTGGATTTCATTTCTACTACGTGATCTTGGTGTTACTCTTCCATCGGCACCAATTTTGTTCTATGATAATCTCAGTGCCATACATATGACTGCCAATCCCCTTTTTCACGCCCGAAGCAAGCATATTGAAATTGATTATCACAATGTGAGAGAACGTGTTGCTCTTGGTCTTCTCCATACCTGGCACATTCCGACCTCTTCTCAACTTGTCGATATTTTTACCAAGCCTCTTGGATGTCCTGCGCTTTATTCTTTACGAACCAAACTTGTCCTTCTATCTCAGCACAGTTTGCGGGAGACTATTGAAGATACTCAAGAAATCACCCCAACGGCTACTAAGCCTTACGTGGAAACCCAGACATACAAAGACCAAAGTCACCCAACAACTACAAAGCCATACATGGAAATATTGATACCCATCGGCTAAAATATAAATATGGAAACAAAGGGCTGAATCTCATCTACTTTCTAATTCTTCATCAATTGTAACGTTAGACTATAATTTCTATTTTTTATTCACACATTTGTACGGTAAATATATATAGTGAAAGGCTCTCCAATATGCTCTCACGCTTTTTGTGTCAAACAACTTGTGTTTAATTATCTTTATGAATCTCACCCTTCATTTGTTGAGCTAGATCTCATGTATGGCTTCCATACAAAGTAATTTCCAATATCTCCCAAATATCATGGGAAGTCTCATTGTTGATCACCTGGGAGAGAAGAGTCTAGAATTAACTGATCAACTCTCGGCCAAGTGTTGCAGGTGGATTAGTATGCAACCCACCTTCGTGTAACCCAAGAAGGCCATGACCATGGAGAACAAGGACCACTTGTGCTTCCCACAACAGGTAATTACTGGAGGCTAATTTGATGGAGATATCTGGCATAAAGGATTTTGTTAAAGCAAATTCCAAAGAAGCAAGAGAATTCATGATAGGAACTGAAGAGGTTAAAGAAGACTCTATTACACGATAGGAACCGAATGTTCAAAATAATTAATTATATATTATATTTATTAATAATATTTTTGGTTGATTTTGGAAGTTGTGAATTATTTTGGAAAAAGAAAACATATGGAAATGTATAACATTTATTACATTTTGGGTCTACATTCTAGCCATATGCCTTTGATTAGCATAGTGGTATTGTAGCTTCCCATTTAACGGCCATGGGATGGGTTCGAATCACACCTCTTCATAGTTTTGTTGATTTATGAAGAGGCCCAAGAGGCATGCAGCCAGCCAGCATCGCTGCAATGCTTGGGAAATTGAAAAATAAAACTCACAAAGTGCGCCCACCGTGACTCGAACCCGTGCCAACCGGTTGGAAAAGAAATAAGGCAACCGTTGGACATTTGGCTGCAGACACATTATATATATATATATTTCAAACAATTTTCAGAAATATGAAAAGTAATAACTTTTCGTTCACAATTGTTGGTCATCTATAAATAGACCCATTGGCTTGCCATTTAAAGATCACATAATAGAATTTCGAATTCTCTCTCTCTCAAGTTTTCACTTCTTCAAAACTTTTTAGAATCTGTTTGTTCTCGAGAGAACAAATTTCTAATTTCTTAGTTGAATAACAAAATTTGAGAGTATTCAGGATCTAATTTCGTGTATGCATAATCCAGTTAGACAAACAGACTTGTTCTAGATTTTATTGTATCTTGTAGGCAAATTCGCTTGTAACCCATGTGCATACCGTTATTGGTCGAGATGAATATTATCTTAAGAAAAGCGACATTGTAACGCACCTTGAAGCAAACTTTTTTCTCACTATTTATTATTTTGCAACCCCTCTAAGTCAACACTGAAGAGGTTGAAGAAGACACTATTACACGATGGGAACCGAAGAGGTTGAAGAAGACTCTATTACTAGTACTTCGGGGCGTCTGATACCATGTAGGATAATAACCTCTTTTATGTCTAGGCATTGATTTTAAATAGAATACAAGTCGAATGTTTACAGCTAGACTATGAAGAGGTTATTGCTATGTATTTACCATACATGGAAAGCTAGCCAAATGGCTGAGAGAATGGAATTACGCAACGAGAAATCATGGCACCATAGTTGGACAGCACATCTTGTCTCGTCAAGATGGGAGGAACCAATTTTTAAAATTGATTTTTATTCTTGTACTTGTTGGGAAGAGAGGCTTGTTGGATTCTCCTCTCGCCTTCTCTAATCCTTGGTTTCTCTAATCCTTGGTTTGATTTCGCAAAGAATTGAGATGAAAGTTAAAAATTTAATAAAATATTATTAGAATATATTTTTTATATATTATTTTTATTTTGAGATTTAGAAAAAATTAAATTATTTATTTTATTTTGTATGAAAATTTTAAAAAAATTATAATAATTAGATGAGATGAAAAGAATTGAAAAGAATTGTGAAAACAAACAAAACCTCAAATATAGCATTCAATGGTTATGCAGAACCCACGTATCAGTAAAATTTGAAGAAACTAGCTCAAAAGGCCCGTCAAAGGATGATGTATTTCATTACTAATTTTCAGTTTGCTGAAGTGTTACCGCTACATCTAGCGTGTACTGCGTACAAATGTTTACCATTTTTATTTCATTTATCTTTCTTCTTTGTACTTTTTTCTCCACTGCCGAAGTTTTGGGTTTTCAAAGCTATTGGAGTTTGACTGAAATCATATTGTTCCCCTTGTGCGGGCCTGGCTTACTACCATCTCGTTGGCAATCTGTAAGGTTGGTTTTAGGTTATCAATATATTCTACCAAGTTCAAGGTGTTGTTATTAAGATCTTATCAAATCTTTGTTCCATGATACAATGTTCAGGCATTTGATCTCCTGGAAATGCTAGTTAAGGAGGAAGAGATGATCTCTGCTATAAAGGAAAAACTATCGAAGGTATTGATACAGTTGATGAAGTTGCTCTACTTTCGCAAAATTAGCATTTCACCTAAAGACTGGATGACCCGAAATTGTTTGAGTGTTCTCTACGAGGCATGCGGGATGGTGGTCTGGTTAATTTTTTTTATAAGTAAAAGATATTTGTATCAATATGAATAGGTATAGCCCAAGTACACAGGTATACAAGAGTTTACACGTAGCTAAGAGGGAGAGATAAAAACAAGAAAATCATGAAAATTTAGGCCATTACAATCTACAACACTCGCCCAAAGGAACAAAGTTCTAACAAAGAACATTCTAATCTCCTCCAATGTTTGCTCCTTATCTTCAAAAGTCCGATCATTTCGTTCCCTCTGTATGTGAACATCCATCTCTCCCTCTAGTGGCCTGGTTATATGAACATCTATATGTGCACAGTTTTTTTTTTTTTTCTTTTTCCCCTCTTTTGTTCATTATATTTGGCGGTTTGATTAATAGATTAACAAGCTTTATGCAGTTTATGATTACATCTATGGCTACCATTGTCTATGGAGTTTGCAGGTTGTTGAGGGAAAAATGAGTTAATTGGCATATTCTTGTGAAAACCTATGTAAAGTTGAGTTGTAACAAGTGTTGATGCATTGGTACATGAAAAAGATTGAAGTGTGCTCAACATGGCTTGACTGGCGCTCGACTGGCGCTCGAGCGGAACCTTCCAGAGAGGTTCACTCGATGGGCGCTCGATCTGGCGCTCGAGCGGAACCAGGCAGAGTGGTTCGCTCGAGGTGAGCTCGACTAATCGCTCGAGCGGAATCCAGGCAGAGTGGTTCGCTCGAGGTGAGCTTGACGTAACGCTCGAGCAGAACCCATCCAGAGTGGTTCGCTCGATGTGCGCTCGACTAAGCGCTCGAGCGGAACCCAAACAGAGTGGTTCGCTCGAGGTGAGCTTGACGTGGCGCTCGAGCAGAACCCATCCAGAGTGGTTCGCTCGATGTGCGCTCGACTCAGCGCTCGAGCGGAACCCATCCAGAGTGGTTCGCTCGATGTGCGCTCGATGTTGCGCGCGAGCTGAACTCATCCAGAGGCCTTCGCTCGACCTTCGCTTGACACCTCGCTCGAGCGGTTTCAGAAGATAAGGTGCGCTCGACCTTCGCTCGACACCTTGCTCGAGCCAATGTTCAAGTCAATCTAAAAATTCATGTTTTGAGTGCCGTGACTTGCTGGGACTATAAATAGAACAGATCATTTATGTTCTGAGGTGTGGAAAAATAGAGAAAAACCCTAAGTGTTTCAAGAGCCAAAGAGAGAAACCTATTCCTCACCTTGTGAATCTCTCTTGGACAAACACATATCCACCACACCACACTCAAGATAAAATCTCATTCAAAGTCCATTGAAATGGACGAGTTGTTGGCCGGAAGGTTTCCGGAGCTGCTGTGATGCAGAGATCGAGAGGTTCTCGTGGAAAGCTATAGAAGGTTGGAGTTCCGACACTACATGTGTGTAGAGATCGAGTGGGTCACTCGTGATGTTGCAAGTCAGGTTTAGGAACTACAAAGGTTTTGTGAGTGTCTCTAAATTGGTTGTAATAAACTTTTTCTATAGTGGATTTTAGGTGGTGCCTTACACCCGGAGTGGTTTTAGAATTTGAAGAAGTTCTTCAAATGAGTTTCCACTTCGTGACCAAAATCATTGTGCTAATTATTTTTGTCCATTGATTAACTGTTTATTTGTTTCTAATATTGAAAAGAAGATCAAAATTGGAATACACCTATTCACCCCCCCTCTAGGTGTAGTGATTGGTAGAACCACTGCTTTTTCAATTGGTATCAGAGCGGGTTCACTCCGCTGGGATTAAATTCCTGAGTGTGATCCTGCTGTAGTGGTTAAAATGGATAAGTCTCAATCTCTCACATCGCCACCTTATTTTGATGGAAACAACTATGCTTATTGGAAAGTTCGAATGAGAGCTTTTCTAAAATCTGTGGATGAACGAGTGTGGGTTTCTATAACAAAGGGATGGAGAGAACCAGTCACTATTATTGAAGGAGTTCAAACTCTCAAAGGTGTGGATAATTACTCTAGGGAGGAAATTAGTGAGTGTGGTTGGAATAGCAAAGGCCTGAATGTGATTTTCATGGCCGTGTCCCAGGAGGAGTTCAAGCGAATCTCCATGTGTGAGAATTACAAAGAAGCTTGGGACATTCTTGAGGTCACCCATGAGGGTACCAAGGCTGTAAAGAATTCTAAACTTCAAATGCTGACCACAAGTTTTGAAGAACTTAGAATGAAGGATGATGAAACCTTCGATGCCTTTTATGCCAAACTAAATGATGTTGTCAATTCTCGTTTTAATCTAGGGGACAGAATTCCTGAGAACAGAATTGTGAGAAAAGTTCTTAGATCACTCCCTGAGAGGTTTCGTCCTAAAGTTACTGCTATTGAAGAAAGCAAAGATCTAGACAGTATGAGAATTGAAGAATTGGTAGGCTCTCTACAAATATATGAACACACTTTTCCTATGGATAAGAAACACAAGTCCATAGCCCTCAATACCATTAGAGAAGAGTCAGATGAATCATCCGATGAGTCGGCTATGAGTGACAGAGAAATAGCATTTTATGCTAAGAAGTTCAGAAAAATGTTTGTGGCTAGAAACAATAAGAACTAGAGGTCAGAGAAGAAAAAGTTTGAAAGATATAATAGAGGCTCAAGTTCAGGGAACAAGGAGAGAAGCACTGAGAAGTACACTAGAACAAATAAAGACAAGGTACAATCAAGGGTGCAGTGTCATGAATGTCATGGATTTGGACACATTCGTCTGGAATGTGCAAATTACAAAAAGGCAAAAGAAAGAGCTAAGATTGCATCTCTAAGTGAGAGTGAATCAGAGTCGAGTGAATCATCAGATAACTCTTCTCCAAAAAGAAATCTTAACTACATGGCATTCACTACCTCTGTCAGCAGCAAAAGTCAATGTAGTGAATCAGTGTCTGATGATGGGAGCATATCTGGAAATGAATATGAGTATGAAGATCAGTTGCAAGAAGTCTACGAGAAGCTGTACAATGAATGTGTTAAATTGAGAAAGCGCAACAAAGCGCACATTGAGGAGATAGACTTCAGCAAACGAGAAAATGAAGAGCTTCAAAGCAAATTAAATGAAGCCATTGGTTTAACTGATCAGTTGAAAATAAGAAATGTTTCTCTAGAAGAGGAATTAAAAAATCAAGAAAGTGAGATGATTCTGTTGAAGGATGAACTGAAATCCTTGTCCACTAGGAAAGAAAAGCTGGATGAAATCCTGGAGTCAGGAAAGCCTCCTGGTGACAAGAGTGGACTAGGATATAATACAGAGAAATCTGATGCAGCTACTACCTCAAAAGTCTCCTATAAGAATGAGAGGAAAACTGTGTTTGTTCGTGAGTCAATTGCAAAAGGGAATGCTAACCCATCTGACAAGGGTAAGAAATCCTCTCATGTAAATATGGGTGTTCAGTCTCATGATAAGTCAAGAGTTCGAAATACAAGTCCTGTGTGTCACCACTGTGGTAAGACTGGTCATGTTGTAGGAGACTGTTTTAAATTGAAGAGATACACCATGTATGATCATACACGCTCTCAAAGTAGAAGTGTGTACTCACCAAAAATGGGTAAAAATCTCATAACTGCTCCTAAGTATGCCTCATCCTTCAGGGGACAAAGAGATCGCAAGGAGAATTATGTGTACCATAATTGTGGTAAGTTTGGTCACATTCGACCAAACTGCTATGAGCTTAGGAGGAATCCTATGAGAGATGGAAATACTAAATCAAGAAGAGAGCATTTGAATCTTTGGAGTCAAGTCAGGGCCCTAATTAGACAAAATGAGATGCTCAATGTCAAGATAGACCAACTGTCAACTAGCAAAAAGGACATCTCTCCAAAAGTTAGAAAAATGTGGGTCAGAACTGGAAAAATACACACTTGCCATGTGGTACACATTGCTCTAAAGACCAGAGACACCTACATGTGGTACCTTGATAGCGGATGTTCTCGCCACATGTTAGGTGATAAAAGTCTATTTAAAACAGTTGAAGAGTACAAGTGTGGAACAGTAACATTTGGAGATGGCGGTAAAGCTGATATAATAGGAAGGGGTGAAATTGAAATACCTGGACTGCCCATCTTGAGAGAAGTCCTATTTGTTGATGGATTAAAAGCCAATCTCCTCAGTATAAGCCAAATGTGTGACAATGGTGCAGAAGTCCGTTTTTCAAAAGATATGTGTATTGTTTCAGATAATAATGGAAATTGCATGATGCAAGGAACAAGGACATCTGATAATTGTTATGGCATTGCCCCTAATCCTCAGCATAGTTGCAATAGTGCTAAGAATGAGGCTACTGACCTCTGGCATCAAAGACTTGGACATGTGAATCACAAAAATCTGTCTAAGATTGCCAAGAAAGGGATGGTGGTAGGATTGCCTGAGCTGGGTAAAGTAGAGACTCCTGTTTGTGGGTCATGTCAGTTGGGAAAACAAGTTAGAACAGCTCACAAGCACACAACGGCTATTCTGACCGAACGACCATTAGAGTTGCTGCACATTGATCTTATGGGACCCTCTAGAACTGAGAGCCTGGGGGGAAAGAAATACATACTGGTAATGGTAGATGATTTCACCAGATACTCCTGGGTAGAATTTCTGAGAGAAAAAGGTGAAGCTCCTAATGTGATTAGAACTTTGTGCAAGAAACTTCAAAATGAGCAAGGGAAAGCAATAGTCAGAATTAGGAGTGATCATGGAAGAGAGTTTGAAAACTCAAATCTTGAGAGTTTCTGTGATGAAGAAGGTATCAGTCATGAATTTTCTGCCCCTATCACTCCACAACAAAATGGAGTGGTCAAAAGAAAGAATAGAGTTATTCAAGAAATGGCACGGGTCATGATTCACAGTAAAAATGTACCTACTCACTTCTGGGGAGAAGCTGTGAACACAGCATGTCATATTGTGAATAGAGTCTATCCACGACCAAACACTTCCAAAACACCATATGAGATGTGGAAAGGAAAGAAACCAAATGTGAAATACTTCCGGGTGTTTGGTAGTAAATGTTACATTTTGAGAGATAAGGAAAACTTAGCTAAGTTTGACCCTAAGAGCGATGAGGGAATTTTTCTTGGATATTCCAGAAACAGTCGTGCGTATAGGAGCTACAATCTACGCACCCAAACCGTCATGGAATCCATAAATGTGGTGGTCAATGATGCTCCTAGAGAGGAGTTGAACAAGGAAGAGCAAACTCACACTCCGAGTGAGTTGAACAAGGAAGAGCAAACTCACACACCGAGTGAAACTGGACAAGAAGATTTTGGTACTCTAAATGAGAACTTAGAGACCTCATCAAATGAGAAAGTGAGTTACCAAAAGGAGCCCTCGTCAAGAGTAAAGTTAAATCATCCTCAGGACAACATCATAGGACACATTGATGAAGGAATGAGGCTGAGGAGGAAAGTGATAAATCAATTGGCTTACTCAAGCTACATCTCACAAATTGAACCAAAAAGAATCGAAGAAGCTTTAAATGATGAGAATTGGTTGAATGCTATGCATGAAGAAATAAACCAATTTGTGAGGAATAATGTGTGGTACTTGGTGCCAAGATCAGAGAATCACAATGTCGTGGGTACTAAGTGGATATTTAAGAATAAGTCGGATGAGAATGGTACGATAGTGAGAAATAAAGTAAGATTGGTTGCTCAAGGGTATGCACAGATGGAAGGAATAGACTTTGACGAGACCTTTGCTCCAGTTGCCAGACTTGAATCTATCCGGATATTATTAAGCATTGCATGCCACATGTGTTTCAAGCTGTATCAAATGGATGTCAAGAGTGCATTTCTGAATGGGATCCTCCAAGAAGAAGTGTACGTCAAACAACCAAAAGGCTTTAATGATCCAAAATATCCTAATCATGTCTATAGGTTGAAGAAAGCCTTATATGGTTTGAAACAAGCTCCTAGAGCTTGGTATGAGAGGCTTACTTCATATCTTGAAGATCACAATTTTCTGAGAGGAAGTGTTGACAGAACACTGTTTATCAGAAAAGTTGGAGAAGACATAACAGTTGCTCAAATCTATGTGGATGACATTGTATTTGGATCATCGGTTGACGCCCTGGCTCTTGAGTTTGCTGAAGAAATGAAAAATGAATTTGAAATGAGCATGGTAGGTGAACTAACCTTTTTCTTAGGACTCCAGGTAAAACAGTTAGACAATGGGCTGTTTATATCTCAATCCAAATATGCAAAGGAATTAATCAAAAAATTTGGATTAGATGGGAAAAGCCATGCCAGAACCCCTATGAGCACGAGTGTTAAGCTTAGTACTGATGGGTCAGGCAAGAATGTTGAGCAATCCTTGTATAGGAGCATAATTGGGAGTCTACTGTATCTCACTGCAAGTAGACCAGACATTGCTTTTAGTGTTGGGGTCTGTGCTAGATTTCAAGCTAATCCTAAGAAATCTCATTTAGTAGCTGTCAAACGCATACTTCGCTATGTAAATGAGATAGTCAATTATGGGATCTGGTATTCTAGAGACTCTAATACTGAGCTTGCAGGCTATTCCGATGCTGATTGGGCAGGTAATGCAGATGATAGAAAAAGTACTTCTGGTGGGTGTTTCTATGTCGGCACAAACCTTGTTGCCTGGATGAGCAAGAAGCAAAATTCCATATCGCTGTCCACGGCTGAGGCTGAATATATTGCTGCAGGCAGCTGTTGCACGCAATTGTTGTGGATGAAGCAAATGTTGTGTGACTATGATATTACTCAAGGTATGATGAGCATTTATTGTGACAATACTAGTGCCATAAACATTTCAAAAAATCCTGTCCAACACTCTAGGACCAAGCACATTGACATTAGACATCATCTTATTCGAGAGCTGGTAGAAACACGTGTGGTGACTCTTGAGTACATTCCCACCGAACACCAACTAGCCGACCTTTTCACTAAACCTTTGGATGGGCTTCGGTTTGAATTACTTCGAAAGGCTATTGGTATTTGTGCATTGACCTGAGGGTTGAAACATGCATAACATGCATTGCATGCTTTACCTGCATTGTTTTTTGTTTTGTTTTTGTTTTTGTTATTTTGTGATTATTCATCCTCGTATTGTTTTTTTGGTATTACTGCCTTTACATGCTCTCCTTGGTTGTGATATTAGTTATTGATGTTGTTAATTCTAAAAATCTAGGTGCATGTGTCTTTTAAGAATTGTATCATATTTCTATGGCTTACAAAGGTTTAAAACATGAGTATCAGTTGTAATCTGTGACTAGCTTCACACACTTCACTCCATGCTTAGTCAATCGACGTTTCACCACCGTGAGTTTTTGGCGAGGCAATCAAAAGTGTTAGGAAACTCTACCTACACACAGAATTGACCACGGGCTAGACAACCTCATTATTGTTCCCTTGTGCAAAGAAAAAGAAAAGAAGATGATATTGTATGTCATTGAAAAGAAAAAGGGCTGTTGTTGCATATATATATTTATAAAAAAAAAAAAAAAAATAAGGGGTAAACAAGTATCTTAACATTGATACAGATAATCAAACAGAAGCATCTAGGTTCTAGTAGCATTGGGTTTGACTTTCTGCATCTTGGAAGAGTTTCTCAAACACTTGTGGTTTCTTGTACAGCCCAACCCCGCTCACACCTTTTGGTTGAAATTTCTTGATTGAGCAAGAAATTTGTTAACACGGCTGTCTTTATTACTTGTGATACTTTGTGTTTATTACCTGCGTGTTTTATAAGGACATGATGCCTTTCTACATTTGATGTGTGTGTGAATGATTTAAAAATTAACTTCATTAATAGTTGGATCACACTGAATTTCTGTAAGAAAAGAGAAGGAGGAAAATTTCTGGGCATCCGCTCGAGCGAACTTAAAAGCCGCTCAAGCGAACGTGTTTTAAAACCGCCCCCCTCCCTTTTCTTTTTCCCCAGCCCGTTATTTCCCCCCTGCACCGTTTCCTCTCCCCACCCCTTGCGATAACCTCTCCCCTTTTCTCCGTGTGGTTTCCTTCATTTTCTCCCAAAATCTTGCTTCAATCACGGTAAGTCTCTTATTTCTCCCTCTTCTCAATCATTTTTGGACATTTTTTTTCATTTTGCAACATACATCTCCATGCATATACATTTCGGAAATTAGGGCTTTAGATTTGGGGATTTCGAAATGGAACACATTGGTTGGTTTGTTTGGTGTTTGAATGGACCTCTTGGTTGTCCATTCCTATTCTCTTTGTATTTAGGAGGTGCTTAGAACCCCCAAGGGGTTTTTCATTTTGTGTGTACTTGGATGCACTCCAAGTGCTAGGTGAATTGCTTCAATGAAGTTTGATTTCCTATTTTCATCATGCTTTGGTATTTACCTTGTCCCCATGGTCATTTTTGTCTATTCTAGTGTAGGGATAGTGTTTGGCATTGAGGCTTGGGACCTCCATTGGGTTTAAAACCCAACATTGGCTTAGTTGCACTTGAAGTGCTCAAAATGCCAAATGGGTTGTTCAATTGTGTTTTTCGGCATGTGCATTGTGCATTTTAAAATGGTTTTTGACAACATTCATGACTTGTTTTTAAAATTTTTTTTTAACCTAAGTTTGGCTTGGTTCAAAATTAGGCATGTGCATTCATCAAGCATGGGGCATTTCACATTACCTTTAGCCTTGTCTAACGGTCACTGATTTTGTCCAGCTTCTGTCATGTCTCGAAGAGTTCGTTCACGCCAAAATCCTCCAGCCCCCGCTCAAGCACATTTCCGCAATCCTCGTGCAAGAGAACTTTACACTCAAAATTTTTCTACCCGTTCTCCTATTGTCGAGCGGGAAGTTCTCCTTGGTGAGCTTTCTGAGACTGTTATTCCCCGCATTTTTGAGTCTCGCTAGTGGCTGGCCTTGACCATTGGTCATCCCACTCCTTCTGTGGAGTTGGTTAAGGAGTTTTACTCCAATATTGCTGCCATCTCTGATGATGGCTCTTTTGAAGTCAGTCTCCGGAACATTGTCTTCCGGGTGACTCCGGGCATGGTTGCGGATTTGCTAAATGCCCCGCGAGTGGCAAACCCCACATATCCATATACACGGACTTCTCCTCCTAGTCCGACTGTCATTGTTGAATATTTAATCGGTCCATTTTCGAGTTGGGATGGTAAATCACCCATTCTCACCTCACGTTTTACACCCGAGTTTCTCATTCTTAGTAGGATAGTCCTTACAAACCTATATCCTACTGGTCATCAAAGTGATGTCGGTCCTGACCGCGTCACTTTTTTGTATGCATTGATAAATGATGTCTCCATTGATCTGGGGAGTCATCTCTGTCGGGTTATGCTTGAGGCATTTAGTTCCCCGAAATTACGGACTGGCTTGCCTCTCGCCTGCCTAATCACTAAGATAGCCCTCTCTCAGGCTGTTATGCTTCTTCCTAATGAGCCTAGAGTTCCTCTTAAGGCTCCTATTGGGCGTAGGACCATGCACCTGAGTCGTGCTCACATTACCCCTCACCCACTGAATGTTGAGCATCCTCCTGCATCCTCCTCCCAGCCATCCACGTCTCAGCCATCGAGTTCTCAGTCTTCAAGCTCACAGCCTCATAGCTCGGCACCTGGTTTGACCGAACCCAGCCTTCAGCGGGTCATTGAGTATCTTGCCCGTCTTGAAGCCCAGTTTGATGCACGGTTTGATAGCCTTGATGCTAAAGTTAACAACCTGCAGCAGCTTGTGACTCAACGCTTCAACGATATAGAGGAGCGCTTTGATGATGATGGAAGTCAGCCTGATGGTGATGATGATGGCAGTCAGCCTCATGGTGATACTTGAGACCCTTGGCGTTTGTGACAAAAAGGGTGAGTATAGATTAAGGGGGAGTGGTATAGAGATTTAGGGGGAGTAGCAAGAAAGCTGTTGGAGCAGCTTTTGTTTTTGTTTTGTGGGGGAGCAGCTATTTTTATTTGTATCACATGCTGCTCGTGCTAATATTGTTTGTCTAAATTGAAAACAATGTCTGATTTAATTCTTAATGAAAAGTCTTTTCTGAAAACTGTGCTACATATGTTTATGCTTATGATTATTTCTTGCATATTGTTATTGGTACGTTTAACCGTTTGCTAAGTGTTTGCAGAAATATCTCAATGTGCTCAAGACTTTTTGCCTGAAAAATGGGAATCCTGATTTGGGTGTGTTAGGATTAGGTCCTATGTATAGGTTAGAGGTTTTGTCACAGAAATGCCAAAGGGGGAGATTGTTGAGGGAAAAATGAGTTAATTGGCATATTCTTGTGAAAACCTATGTAAAGTTGAGTTGTAACAAGTGTTGATGCATTGGTACATGAAAAAGATTGAAGTGTGCTCAACATGGCTCGACTGGCGCTCGAGCGAAACCTTCCAGAGAGGTTCGCTCGATGGGCGCTCGACCTGGTGCTCGAGCGGAACCAGGCAGAGTGGTTCGCTCGAGGTGAGCTCGACTAAGCGCTCGAGCGGAATCCAGGCAGAGTGGTTCGCTCGAGGTGAGCTTGACGTAACGCTCGAGCAGAACCCATCCAGAGTGGTTCGCTCGATGTGCGCTCGACTAAGCGCTCGAGCGGCACCCAAACAGAGTGGTTCACTCGAGGTGAGCTTGACGTGGCGCTCGAGCAGAAACCATCCAGAGTGGTTCGCTCGATGTGCGCTTGACTCAGCGCTCGAGCGGAACCCATCCAGAGTGGTTCGCTCGATGTTGTACGCGAGCTGAACTCATCTAGAGACCTTCGCTCGACCTTCGCTCGACACCTCGCTCGAGCGGTTTCAGAAGATAAGGTGCGCTCGACCTTCGCTCGACACCTTGCTCGAGCCAATGTTCAAGACAATCTAAAGATTCATGTTTTGAGTGCCGTGACTTGCTGGGACTATAAATAGAACAGATCATTTCTGTTCTGAGGTGTGGAAAAATAGAGAAAAACCCTAAGTGTTTCAAGAGCCAAAGAGAGAAACCTATTCCTCACCTTGTGAATCTCTCTTGGACAAACACATATCCACCACACAACACTCAAGATAAAATCTCATTCAAAGTCCATTGAAATGGACGTGTTGTTGGCCGGAAGGTTTCCGGAGCTGCTGTGATGCAGAGATCGAGAGGTTCTCGTGGAAAGCTATAGAAGGTCGGAGTTCCGACACTACATGTGTGTAGAGATCGAGTGGGTCACTCGTGATGTTGGAAGCCAGGTTTAGGAACTACAAAGGTTTTGTGAGTGTCTCTAAATTGGTTGTAATAAAATTTTTCTATAGTGGATTTTAGGTGGTGCCTTACACCCGAAGTGGTTTTAGAATTTGAAGAAGTTCTTCAAATGAGTTTCCACTTCGTGACCAAAATCATTGTGTTAATTGTTTTTGTCCATTGATTAACTGTTTATTTATTTCTAATATTGAAAAGAAGATCAAAATTGGAATACACCTATTCACCCCCCCTCTAGGTGTAGTGATTGGTAGAACCACTGCTTTTTCACAGGTTTTTGTACATATAACATTTCTGCATGAACTCTATAAATTCAGGAAGGGGACAAGGGGTTCTCTCAAGTTCTTGATTATCACAGCAAGAGAGCAGAAGCTTGGCATCGTAATGCTGCAGCTCGAGCTTGGTATACTAAACCTGCAGAGCCTATCACATATGCTACATTTGCACAAGAAGTTCTAGAAGGCAGAGTGAAGGCGTCGAAGGCACATGACCACAAATATCAGCCACTAGCATTTGGACCATTGAGTCTCGTGGGTGGAAGCATAACGAGTGAAAGGAAAAGGATGGAAATTCAGGTTTTCCAACCTTCTTATAGGTATATTTCCATTGCGTGATAAAAATTCATTTATAAGAAAAGGAAAAGACCCACTTCTTGTAGGGATACCCTTTGCTTATGTTTGGTTGGGAGGGAGGAATGATTGCTGAGATATATTCCCAGATATAATTGTTATGGAAATACTTGGCTTTCTGCTTAGGGGTGCGTTGTATCATTTCAAACATCTTGGTGGAGATGCTAAGACGTTGGATATGTTGTTGTAGGTTGCCAACCGTGAGCATAGAGGAAGCTGGTCTAAGGGAGATGGAGACGATGGACAAATGGCAAGGAAAAAATGCAAAACTTATGGAGGATGCCAATTCCTCATGGTACAAGGACAATAGGAAGCAAAGACCAGGTGAAAAGGATGATGAAGATGATGATGCTTCCCAAGAAAAGGCAAGAGCTTGGGATGGCTGGAAAGACGATAATCCTCGGAGTGCCGGCTATAAGAAGCTAACCCCTTGTGGGTAGATGTGGTAGGTCGCGTTTTCTGTTTTGTATTCTTTTTTTCAGTTAATACTGTATGTAAAAACATTTTTCCAAGGCTTTTGGCTGATTGATAACACAAAATATTAAAAACTTCTGCAAGTTTTCGTTGCTGGGCTGGATTCCACAAGATTGATTATTGGATGATAGAATATAGACTGAGCAACGGTATAAATATTTGTTGTAAAATGCTCTAGCTCAAAACTGCACCGTCATCGATTCTTAGCATATTAGTGCCACCAGTACCACCTTGAAGGAAGGCTCTCAGAACTGATAAAAGAAGATAATGATTTCTTTATTTATTTTTAATCGAAGATGTATCAAGTTAAAACAGAGATGAAGAAGTGGAGTGTATTTATAAAAACTCTCAAGAAAGAAACGGTAAATGAAGAGTTGTAGGCTTGCAAAAAGCGGTTTGATTTCTTTATTGATTGGAAATTGTGAAGCACTAAGGAAGAAGAAAAATGCTACTATGTTGCCAATGTTTGCCCGCTCATTTTGACCGTTCATGTATTTGAATTTTTTTTTTTTTTTACTTAATGATTAAGGAAGTAATTTTTAATGTATTGGTATATTTTTTTCGAGGAACAAACCAAGCAATGAGAGTGCTAAAGTTGGCAAAAACACTGACAAAAAGTAGAAGTGCTAGACCAGTGTTGACAGTTGCGGGAAGACGAAAAGTTGGATGAACGAAAAAAAAAGTAGCCAACAAAAACAAAATAAAAACAAAAGCTTTTGAGCAGATAGCATTAAAATCTTTTCAGAAACACAAACTAATACCCTGTTTAAATATTAAATAAAATTGGAAAGTCTTCTTGCAAGCGAGTTTGGGCACCAAACCGCTCACCGATGCTAACATGTAAGGCATCCGTTTAATGAAACGGTGCGAATTGAGACGGAAATGATTTTCGTGAAACAGAAGACCTTCTTCTCTCCAAATTTTCCTTCTTTTATTTTTCTTTTCAATAAAAAAAGTTAGGTCAGCGTCGGTACAACGGTTTGGGGCGCTAAACCGCTTGTACCTAGCAAGGCTCAATCAAATTATATCTTTTCCGAATGTGTTGTTTATAGAATATAGTTAACAATACACGTAAAAGCTGCTTATGCATATAAAAATGTAGGGTGTTGCACTACTTGACACGACATCAATTGTTAGGGTTGTGCATAATTAGATTTGAGTGCATCATACAACACAAAATAGTAACGTTAGGGTTGTGCATAATAGAATTTGATTGAATCTAAGTTAACCCTAATATGACATGGCAAAACTTAGGCCAAATTGGAATTGAATCGACGGGTTCACGGGTCAACCCGTATGACCTGATTATATATATATATATATATATATATATAATGAACTTAGGACGGATATGAATGTAAAATTAGACATTTTTCATTTTTTTTATAGTAAAAACACATCCACTTTCATTACTGAATAATCAAATCAGACAATACAATCCCACTAATACAATTAGGTACAAATCCCATATCTATACACTTAGAACTACATAACAAAGCATGTTTTGCAAGAACATGTGCAACTTGATTAGAAGTCCTTTTAACTTAACATATCTGCCAAGAATCCAAACCATTTAAAACTTGCTTAATTTCCTCCACAATATATGTCCATATCGTGTGAAATTCTCTTGTGGCTTATTTATTGCATCAACCACAATCTTAGCATCTCCTTCCAATATCACTCGATCAAAGCCAAGTTCACAATAGAAAACACAAGCACTCAATGCTGCTCTAGCTTCAGCTAAAGTGGAATCAACACTGAACATCACTGGTTCTCTCAACACTGGTAAGACCTTTCCATGTACATCCCTAACTACAATCCCAACACCTATATGTGAATTGACATTGTCAAATGCAACATCCCAATTAACCTTAACCCATGGCCTCTCGGGTGGCCTCCACCCTTTCTAATCTGCTTGTTTGACACTACATTGGGATATCCTTTCAATCTGAGCACTATGAAACTCCTACAACTGCTCCTTAGCTTGACAAAGAAGGATTGTAGGTAGAGGAAAGACTCCTCATGTATCACAACATTCCTCCTAAGCCAAATTCTGCTTAAAATAATTGCCATTTCAGCAAATTCATTTGGCTTCGAAACATCAGACATGTGTTCCATAAGTGATAGAAAGTCCAAACCTCACCCACTCATTTTCTATATTTTATGACAACCAAGACTCCACGCATCTCCTACTGCTGCACGGTTCCAAAGAGCATGAACCACATCTTCAAGAAGCAATCCACAGATAGGACACATATCAGATTCAATCACCCTTTTTTTGTCTAAATTTGCTCTGGTTAGTAAGCCATTGTGACATGCCTTCCAAATAAAGACCCTAACTACCCTTGGAATAGATAGAGTCCATAATTATTTCCAAAACATGTCTCGAGCTAATTTGTTAGAAGGTTCATCTATACTCTTGTCAATCAACATCTTTTGTAAGTGATAAGCACTTTTTACAGAGAAACTTCCAGACAGCATACATTGCCATATCTGCATGTCTTCACTAATCATCATACCAAGAGGGATCTGTAGTATAATTTCAGCAGCACTAGCAATAAAGTTATTTCTCACCATATCAGAATGCCATCTCCAATTATCAGAATCAATTAAGTCATGAACATTTGCTGAGATGGGTAGATTTATAGGAGTTTGAACTTTAAAAGTCCAAGGTTTAGGAAGTCATCTATCCTTCTATATAGAAACTGACCTCCCATTACCATTTCTCCAGATCATACCTTCTTGCAATAAACTCTTAACACCTTGAATTGACCTCCAAGCATATGAAGGCTGAGAACCCAATCTAGAAGTCATAAAATCTCTATTTCTATAGTATTTCTTTTGCATCACAGTTGGTACAAGAGAAGTAGGATTCTGAAATAATCTCCACCATTGTTTAGCAAGGAAGGCCTTATTAAAATACTCAAAATCCCTGAAGCCTAATCCAACAATCCCTTTTGTCTTACTCAGAACAGACCAATTGATCTAGTGAATTTATTATCCTGCTGCTTATGACTCCACCAAAATTTTTGTATCATCTTAGTTATACCTTGCAGTGAAACACCGACGTGCAATATGTGGGGATGGCTTGTACAACTGCCTTGATAAGCACCTCATTACCTGCTTGTGACAACCACTTAAGTTTCTAATTACTGATCCTTTGCCAAACTCTGTCCATGATGTAATTAAAGGATCTAATTTTAGCCCTCCCTATCATGACAGGAAGCCCCAAGTATTTCTCATAAACATCTAACAGCTGGCACCCCAAGCACATTACTCAAACAGTTTTGCGTTTCTTCTCTGGTATTCTTGTTGAAAAATAGTGTCATCTTGTCTTTATTAAACTTCTGTCTTGAGGCCATCTCACATTTATGTAGTAATGTGTAACACCCCCTTCTCGTAGACTAGGAGTGTCATGTATTTTTCATAAAATAAACCCAGCAAGAGATCTAATATTTCATAAATGACATTAGAAATTTATTTCGTAGAAAAAGGTCTAATAAAATGTCTTCCAAAAGTATTAAATGAATAAATTGAATAAATTCATGTCATAAAAGTAAATCTTATTTTAGAAAGTCTGAAACTAAATTAACTGCTCCTTCTAATCCTGGCCTACCTGCTCGTATTCATCATCCTCACTTGGGTGGTTATAAACATGAAAACAAACAAGAATGAGTCGAAGACTCAGCAAGAAATCCATCACAACGTAAACACAATAAACATAAGGTTTTCATAAAAATTTTCATGCTGTAAGTTTAAATTCATGACTGTTCATACTGATGCTTATGTTATGCATGACTGTTTTAACTGAATTAACTGACTAATCTGATTGATTTATCTGATTTAACTAATTTATTTGACTGGCCAACACACTTAACTCTGTGTCCGAGGTTGTGCACCGACCCCACGTCCCGAGGCCGCGAGGGGAGCCACTGATGGTATTCTGGCATACTATGGTGGACCATGCTTAAGCCCGTGGCTTGCACACCCACCCTGAAACTGAACTGCATTAGTACCATGCATCTGAATGGCCATCTAATTAACTGATCTGATCTTGCTTTGCACTTGAATTTAAGATGGCTTATGTGTCTTATACACATGACATGCATGACATATTACATACATAATCATAATTTCTGAATTTAAACATGATGCGGAATGATAAAATCATATGCTATGCTAGATGACATGTTTGCATATGACATGAGTGGTGCATAAATAATTAGCTGGAAATGAACTGGCTTGAATAATACTTATTTATAAGCTGAACTGTGATGATCCTAATTTGTGATCAAATTACTTACATCGCTGCGCTTCTTCTTGAATAACACTTCGTAACTCGACACCTATATGCAATAATAACAATTACTAAATTTGTTTAGGAACAAATAAGTACTAATATCTTACTTAATTAAATTCACAATCTAAAAGATAGTCAAACAAATCTTTTGTTTAACACTATAATCAATAAATCCTAGTATTTAAATTACTTAAATACTAATGACATATTATAATTTAGTAGAATACTCAAGCTATTTTAAAATAATTCATAAAACTTAAACTCTTAAACTAAGTTTCATTTCTTAACATAATTATTAAATCTTATAAGAAACCTAATAAATACTAATATTGTTTAAATATTCTTAACATAATAATTTTATTAAATTCTACTAAATAGACAAAGGAATATTAACAAAATATTAGTCTCAATCAATAATATACTTTGAAATATAATTCAAATTCTTTAAACACTTCCTTATAAAATAGCCTTTGACTAATATATTTATTTAAGAAAAACTAACTTTTAAAATGTTAAGCCCAATAAAATTAGTAAAACTGTTGTTGAAATAAAATAAGATCAAACCCAATTTAAAAATACAAATCCATTTAAAGATAATTAGAATTTGTAAGAGTTGCAATCTGGCCCATAATAATATTAGTACATGAGTCCAACAAAACAAAATAAGCCCATCAGACACACATAAGGGCCTAGGGCCCAAGGGCCCATCAAGAATTAATGATTCTTCTAGAAAACAAGATACACGGGCCAAAAAAAAAAAAAAAAAAACAGAGAGTTGAGAGAGAGGGAGAGGTTCTGCAATGGACTCACCAAGAGGGGAGCTTACGTGCGGCGGCTCAGGTGGCTGTGTTAGGGACCCCGGTCTTATCCCTAACACTAAGGTCCACGAGCTTATTTTGGTGAAGATGATGACCGAGTGATCTTGCTATCTTGCTTGGCTTTCACCAAAGGAATGGTGTTTGAGTAATGGAATGATGAAGATGATGCACTTGCGTAAGCTAAGTGTTTAGGCTAAGGCAAATCAATGTGGGTGGCTAGACTTGTTCTTGAGTGAGGTGCCAAGATGATGGAGGCTAGGGTTGAATGGAAGAGATGAGGTTAGGGTTTGTTCTTGGAGAGTGGCACCAAGTTGATAGAGTGGGAGTGTTCTAAGAGTTGATTAGGGTTGTTTAATGCAATGGGGATGGCTTGGGGATTGCCTTTGATGTTTGGGCCACTTGGATAGTGATTAGGGTTGGTAAGGTGAACTGTAGTTAGGGTTTTGTAAGGTGGCTAGGGTGGATTTCGAGATTTGGAAGAGTTGGCTTAGGGTTGGAGTTTAGGATGATGCTAGGGTTTGGGAATGAGATGGAAGAGTGAGGCTAGGGTTTGGAAGCTAAGGTGGGCGGATTGGGATTGACTTGATCTTAGGAAGATTGGCTGGATTTGGTTGGTTTAGGAGTGGATATGGGAAGTTTGTAAGATGGAATGAATCTTTGAGTGAAGAGGGAAATTTGAATTTGAATTAAGATGACAAGTCAATAGTTGACTTAGATAGATTGTAGGAAGATTGATTTAAGGAATTGAAGAGGATTTGCAATTCCTTAAATTAAGAGATTTGAATTGGGATTTGAATTTGAATTTGAATATGGTAAGAGGATGTAGAGATTTTAGGGATGTAATTGGGATGAATCAACTTTTCTAAAACTAAGGACGTTGACTCAAGAGGGACTCTTGATGGATGGCTAGGTCAATGGATGATGGAGACAAGACTCCTAAAAGGAATGAATCACCTTATGAAATCTTAAGGTGGACGGCTAGGGTTTATGTGGATGAAGGGCTAATTATGGTAAGTGACCAAAATGAGAAGATGGGAGGCAAGATGGGTTCGGCTAGGTCAATGGTTGTTTGAATGATGAAGGGCAATTATGGGAATGTGAACTATTATGGAAAGTAGGGCAACACTAGGGTTGGTCGAGTATGGTAAGTGGGGAATATGGCTAGGGTTTGATGGAAGATGGTGGCTAGGTATTTCGGCTAGGGCAAGTTGGATGGTGGGAAGGCTTTATGTAAAGTGTGTCAATTTATGAAAATTATGATAAACAAGATGGTGGTCGCGTATGTGGTATGGGATGGATCAAATGAGCAATGGAATGGATGAACACCAAGAACAAATGAAGAACACGATGAACAAGTGATAAATAATCAAGAACAAAGTGAATAAAAGATAGCCAATTCAACTATGATTCACGAGTTGCACATAGATGAAATAAACCTCTTTATTGATGAATTTGAAAATAACAAAAAGAACAACAACTTGGATTCACGAATTGCACCAAGTTGTAAGAACAAGATAGATTGAACCACACATATTCACGAATTGCAAGGTGTGATCCTCTCTTAAGGGATTCACGTATTGCACCCCAAAGAGCCCAAGTGCCTTAGCACTGAATGCTGATCTCAAGAACAAAATAGTCTACCCACTAGGGAATTTGCCAAAATATGTCAATGCAAAGACTAAGGGCCCTATTTATAAGGATTACAACTTGGAAAACCCCAATAGGTCCATTGGAAAATAAATAATTAAATAAAAAGAAATAATAAAAAATAACATAATTGGCATGGGCCAAGTTGACCCATGGCATGCATGAGCCCATGGGTGGGCTAGGCTAGCCCATGGCTAGCATGGCTGTTGGTATGTGGCTGACATGGCTAGTGGCTTGGCCATAGGCCACAACACATGGGTTCCTACTAGGCTGGCAGGGGTCATAGCGGCGCGACAAGGTGGTCCTCTGGGCAAGGAGGTGTGACACCGAGAGAGAAAGCGAGAGTTAGAGAGAGAAATCTGTTAAACCGAAACTACCAAAAACAACCGAAAAGGAGAGGAGGCTGGCGGCGGTCGAGGGCTTACCGGAAGGGAGTGGGTGCGATGGAAAAAGATGGCAGGCAAACTCTGTGTCATCGGAGAGGTGGTTCGGCATCTCTTGAGGTGGCTACCGTGGAGGAGGGGCGATGGCTCTGTTTCGGACAACAGGGGTTCACCAAAAAAATGGTTTCCGTGAAGAGGGTGGGTTTGAGGCTTACTATGTTTAGGGACTCTTGGCCTTGCACGGCGGTTAAGAGTAGGGGAAAGCTCACGGTGTGGAGGAGTTCCAGTGGGGTGGTTCACGGCTTCGAGTTTCTTCTCTCGTATACGGGATAAGCAAAATTTATAAGTGTAGAAGATAGAAGAAAAATAAAAGGAAATCTGAAGGAGTAGAGATGTGCATGTGCATGAGAGTGGAGACGTGTGGAGTGGAGAAAATTGCTCATCAACAGAATCGGTTTCCACTAGAATGTTAACAACTAATACTGAGAAACGTATGGGTTTTGAGGTTTAAAGTGTTTAAATAAAGGCTAAAATCAAGAGATGAGGTTCGGTGGAGATAAATAGAACTAAGAATTGAATTCAACCTAAAATTCGTAAAATCTGATAAAATCTAGTAATAGTTATTAGAATAAAAAATAATAATACAAAACCTTAGTGATTTCAAACAAAGGAAAATTATAATAGAAATTATTAAAATAACCAATACACAATCTGATAAAATTATAATAATAATAATAAAAGAAAAACTTTAACTAGGAAATTTACTTATATATCCTAAATCCAAGACTAGTATGTCACAAATCTACCCCCTAAAAGAAAATCTCGTCCTCGAGATGGAATGTACCTCAATTAAATAAGTTGGGGTATTTCTCTCTCATGTCTTCCTCGTGTTCGCAAGTGACTTCTCTCTTGCTGTGGTGACTCCAAAGTACTTTGACCATTTGAATAGTTCTGTGTCGTAGCACTTAGGCCTTCTGTGCTAATATTCTCACTGGAATTTCTTCATAGCTGTCGTCTCGAATCTGAAGAGGCTCATACTCCAAAACATGTGTGGGATCCGGGGTATACTTTCGTAGCATAGAGACATGAAACACATTGTGCACTGCCGACAAATGAGGTGGAAGTGCTAGTCTGTAGGCTGCAGCACATATTCTTTCTAAGATCTCAAAAGGGCCTATGTACCTCGGGCTTAGCTTTCCCTTTTTACCAAAACGCATTATCCCTTTCATCGGTGCAACCTTCAAGAGTACTTTATCTTCTATATCGAATTCTAATTCCCGTCATCGTTGGTTCGCATATTTCTTCTGTCGCTCTTGTGCTATGGCGAGCTTCTTTCTAATAATTGATATTTTCTCACATGTCTTGTATAATTTCTTGTCCCAATATCCTCCGCTCTCCTACTTCATCCTAGTAGAGAGGCGACCTACATTTACGTCCATAGCGAACTTCATACGGCGTTGCCTGAATACTTTCCTGGTAATTGTTATTATATGCGAACTCAATAAGGGGTAGATACTTAATCCAACTACCCTTAAATTCCATCACGCATGCTCTAAGCATATCTTCTAGGATCTGAATTGTCCTCTCTAATTGACCATCTGTCTGAGGATGAAATACCGTGCTGTAAGTCAGTTGAGTTCCCAACTCCTTCTGTACCTTCCTCCAAAAAACTGAAATGAATCGAGTATCTCTGTCAGAGATGATCTTAGATGCTATCCCATGTAATCTGACAATCTCTCTAACGTACAATTATGCCAGTCTATCCACAGAGTACGTCATCTGCATAGGAATAAAATGGGCTGATTTTGATAGTCGATCAACAATCACCCATGCTGCATCTTGACCTCCTAGCACCTTCGGGAACCCTGAAACAAAGTCCATCCCGATCTCATCCCAAGTCCACATTGGTATAGGGAGTGGCTGAAGTGTACCTGAGGGTCTCTGATGCTCTGCTTTAACTTGTTGACATGTCAGAGACTGTGCTACATATGTCACTATCTCTCGCTTCATCCCACTCCACCAATAGTGTTGTTTTAGATCCCGATAAATCTTGGTGCTCCCCAGATGAACTGTGTAGAGTGAACGATGAGCTTCTCTCAAGATCAAATCTTTGATTACTCTATCATTGGGTACACATAATCTTCCCCTAAATCTCAAGGTGCCATCATCTGATACTAGAAAATCAGGTCTCTTACCCTCTGCTATTTCTTCTTTAATCTTCACCAATTATGTATCACTTGCTTGGGCGACCTTAATTTGATCTATCAATGTTGAACCTAGGGTCAAACTATTCATCTTAGTTTAAGTGTCTTGGATTACCTCAATGCTTGCTCGCTCCATGTCTAGTAGTATATGCTTCTGAGGAGTAAACATCGTAGCCAAGGTGCCAGAGGATGACTTTCGACTAAGTGCATCTGCTACGACGTTTGCTTTACCAGGATGGTAGTTAATATTGCAGTCATAGTTCTTCAGAAGTTCCAACCATCTTCGTTGTCTCATATTTAGTTCTTTCTGTGTGAAGAAATATTTCAGACTCTTATGATCGGTATAAATCTTGCACTTTTCACCATAAAGATAATGTCTCCATATCTTCAAGGCAAAAACCACTGCTGCAAGTTCTAAATCATGGGTTGGGGTAATTCTGCTCATAATTCTTTAGCTGTCGGGAAGCGTATGAAATAACTTTCCCATTCTGCATTAAAACACAACCTAAACCCTTTAGTGAAGCATCGCTGTATATAACAAATCCTCCATCTCCCGAAGGAACTGTAAGAACTGGTGCCGTCACTAATCTTTTCTTCAATTCTTGGAAGCTGTCCTCACACTCATCTGTCCATAGGAACTTCTCATCATTTCTTGTCAACTTTGTCATCGAAGCTGCTATACTTGAAAATCCTTCTATAAATCTTCTATAGTAGCCAGCAAGACCTAAGAAACTTCGTACATCATTGACATTACGAGGCTTGGCCCATTTTACCACTGCCTCTACCTTCGCTGGGTCGACCGAAATTTCTTTTGCTGATACCACGTGTCCCAAAAAGGAAATCTCTTGTAACCAGAACTCGCATTTCTTAAATTTTGCATACAACTTCTTTTCTCTTAGAGTTTGAAGGGCAATCCTCAAATGCTCATCATGCTCTGCGCTACTCCGAGAATAAATGAGAATATCGTCGATAAAAACTATCACAAACTGGTCCAAATGATCCTTAAATACCCTAATCATAAGATCCATGAAAGCTGCGGCGGCATTAGTTAGACCAAATGGCATAACAAGGAATTCATAGTGTCTGTATCGTGTTCGAAAGGCCGTCTTCTGTACATCTATCTCCTTAACATTCAACTGGTGGTATCTGGATCGCAAATCTATCTTAGAAAAGACTTGGGCTCCCTGAAGTTGATCAAATAAGTCGTCTATCTTGGGTAGAGGGTATCTGTTCTTGATAGTTACTTTATTTAACTCCCTGTAGTCAATACATAAATGCATAAACCCATCCTTCTTCTTCACGAAAAGTACTGGAGCATCCCACGGGGAAACACTGTGGTGTATGAAACCTTTTTCTAGTAACTCTTGTAATTGATCATTGAGTTGCCCTAACTCAACTGGAGCCATGCGGTAGGGTGGTTTAGATATAGGCGCCGTTCCTGAAGTGAGATCAATCGCGAACTCTACTTCTCTATCCTGGGGTAACCCTGGAAGATCTTCAGGAAACACGTCTCTAAAATCTCGAACTACTTTTACGTCTTCAATCTTGAGTCCATCATCTGGTGGTAAGACCCTTGCTAGCAATCCCATGCACCCTTGTCTCAAAAGTCGGGTGGCCTGTAGAGCTAAGATTACATGAGGAGGGGAACTTTCTCGTACTGACTAAAAACCAAACTCCTCCCCATTTGTGGATTTAAAGACTACTCTCTTATCAAAGTAATGCACACATGCATGGTTCTGGGATAACCAGTCCATTCCCATAATCATGTCAAATCTGGACATATTAAATATGATTAAGTCCGCAGGTAGAATTCTCCCTTGAATCTCTATCGGACATCCAATTAGCACAGAATCACAACTAATATGTTCTCCCTAGGGTGAAGCAACAGACATACTAGGTTCTAGTGGTTCAGGTATCTTCTCAGCCAAAGGTGCATAATGATTTGAAATGAAAGAATGAGTAGCACCGGAATCGAATAAAATGGAGGCATGGCGCAAAAATAACGATAATGTGCCTATATAGATATCATAACAACTTAGCGCTATCAGGATTATATGATTTATTCATCGTACAATAGACACATCTAAATTTAGGATAAAGAAAGGTACATGTGACTACATCATTTGACGCTTCAGCATTAACAGGGGTGAGGGTATATACTCTTGCTGTAGCTTGCATCTTCTGTCCTCCGCTCCTACCTGGTTCCCCAGGTTTCTTTATTGGGCAGTCCCGAGCTAGATGGTTTGGCTTCCCACACTTGAAACACACGTTCTGGCCATACATACACATTCCCAAATGTCGTCTCCCACATGTTGCACACGTGGGGTAAGTTTGTTCTACTGGTGGTTGCCCTTGACGATTCTGAATGTGAGGCCTCTTGTCCTTATGCAACGTTGTTTGGAGTCGTTGCTGTTGATGGCGCTTCCTTTGGTTGTTGTACTCAATGTTTTCTTGGAGGTCTTCTTCAACAATGGTAGCTCGGGTGACTAGCTCCGTGAAACTCCGAATCTTGAGAGTACGCACACGTTCTTGAATCCTACGATCCAATCTGCGCTCGAATTTTTCAGCTTTCTTTCCCTCATCTGGAATTAAGTAACTGGAGAAACGGGAAAGCTCCATAAATTTCGTAGCATACTGTGCTACCGTTCATTGTTCCTTGAGTGAGGTCCATAAATTGGCGAGCTCTCGACTCCCGAAGGGTCCGTGGGCAAAAGTGATCTAGAAAGATTCTCTTGAAATATTCCCAAGAAATGGGGACTGCTTCCCCTAATTCCAATTGAACCAAAGCCCGAGTCGATTTCCACCACTTGTTTGCCATGTCATTCAAATGGTAAGTGGCATATTTCACCTTCTGATCATCCGTGCAGTAGAGCACTTCGAAAATTTGCTCCATACACTCAATCCAGCTTTCCACATCTAAGGAATTCAATCTGCCATCGAAGGTAGGGGATGCTGGCGGGAAAATTGTTCCAAGGTACAACCGGCCTGTGGAGCTCTAGACGCCATAAATTGGCCACTAACCATTGATTGGAAGAATTGGGTAGCAGTTGCGACAAGAGGGTCTGGGTTATCATTCTGATTAGATCCAGAAGATCCCTCTCGATTTGGGTGATTTCTAGTGCTAGGGGTCATGATCTACGTCAAGATGTTATAGTAACAATTATCTAGTATTTGATAAGAATGAAAAAAAATAAAATAAAAAATAATGACAATAAAACAACTACAATGATGGTTCTAACTACTAAAAACTATAAAGTATTCAACCCTAAATAAAAACAAACCTTGATTACTCACGAGCAAGCTAGGAGCATCCTAGGTAACTTAACCCTTTCTTTTTCTTTTCTTTTTTTTTTTTTTTTTTTTTTTTCAAAAAAAGTCTACAGAATCTCTCAACTTGGCTCTGATACCAAATTGTAACACCCCATTCATGTAGGCTAAGAATGTCACGTATTTTTCATAAAATAAACCCGACAAGAGATCTCATATTTCATAAATGACATTAGAAATTTATTTTGTAGAAAAAGATCTAATAAAATGTCTTCCAAAAACATTAAATGAATAAACTGAATAAATTCATGTCATAAAAGTAAATTTTATTTTAGAAAGTCTGAAACTAAAATTAACTGCTCCTTTTAATCCTGGCTTGTCTGCTTGTATTTATCATCCTCACCTGGGTGGTTAAAAACATAAAAACAAACAAAAATTAGTCGAAGACTCAACAAGAAATCCATCACAACGTAAACCTAATAAATATAAGGTTTTCATAAAAATTTTCATGCTGTAAGTTTAAATTCATGATTGTTCATACTGATGTTTATGCTATGCATGACTGTTTTAACTGAATTAACTGACTAATCTGATTGATTTATCTGATTTAACTGATTTATCTGACTGGCCAACACACTTAACCCTGTGTGCTAGGTTGTGCACCGTCCCCACGTCCCATGGCCGCGAGGGGAGCCGCTAATAGTATTCTGGCATACTATGGTGGACCACGCTTGAGCCCGTGGCACTTTATCCTCCATACGAGCTTCACACCTTGACTTCCAAAGAGCCTAGGTAATTAAAATTGGAATGATACCTCTACTCAGACCAGCTTGGGACAACTTTGAAGCACAAAGCCACCAGATATTCATAATCCCCTGCCAAGATCTCACCTGCGGTAATCTAATACCAAAAATAGCTGCAAAATAATTCCAAACATTTCTTGCTAAATCACCGTCGCCCAAAGCGTGATCAATCGTTTCTTGTTGCGAAGCTATACAACAAATACACTTAGACGCTAGAGAGATGCTAAGCTTTATAATTAAATCATCCACCGATAAAGCTTGTTTTCTGAGCTCCAACAAACAAAAGACATATTCTTAGGAACATACTTATACCAAAGCCACTTCTTCCAAATACAAGAAATACCCTTTTGCCGAATCAACTCCCAAGGTAATGAGCAACCAACTCTTATTAGCTACCACTCTATCCAATCTTTCTTTAGTGAAATTTCCATCCTTTCGATTGTTACACCAAGTATACTTTGACCCTTTATAATCAAGGCTACTCAGATCACAAAAACTCAATGCTCTTTGGAAATTAGCCATCTGCAATGGGGATCTCCACGCTACTCCATATTTCTCAGCTTGGCACAAAGTTTCATTAAAATCACCAAAACATAGTCATGGCACTAGATCATAGGACTTCAGAACTTTTAGCAAACTCTAACCTTGCTCTCTTTGTCCAACCTCTAGATGACCATAGAAGCCTGTCAATTCCCAAGTGCTATCAACACTAGAATCAGTAACTTGGGCATTAATATGTTGTAGAGAATAATTCTGAATTTGTAAATCAATTCCTTCCTTCCAAAATAAAGCCAACCCTCTGTAATGCCAACACTATCCACAACAAACATATTCCCATAACCAAGTTTATATTGTAACTTAACCATTATATTTCTATGAGATTTTGTCTCCATTATAAATAGAATGTCGGGATAAAACTCCTTCACCATCTGATGAAGATCTCGAACATGTCGAGGACTCCCGAGCCCTCAACAATTCTAACTTAGAATATTCATACCAATCGGCGAGGTTGGCAACTAGTCCTCGCCGCTCCATTATACACAATTTTCTTCCTCGTTTTTCCATTGGTATTAAGAACCTCAATAGATTGGCCTTCATCGATGACCATATCTATTATCTTTATCCTCATCAACCACATCACCCCTCATCGCATCATTTTCTTATAAGTTCAAACAAGTGATCACCTTTCCTTTTGTTACAGACTTGCCCTTATCAAAAACATTAGAATTACAGTTCATAGTTTTCATCCCCACACCTTCAATTGCATTCGAAATAACACCCAAGTCACATTGAAGAGACACCCTAAGAACAGGTGGAAAGTTAGACAGTTTATCTCCAGAATTTTCCACATAATCAGTCATTTTTTGAAAACTAGCATTCAAATTTTGAAAAGTACACTCTAACTGCCTCGGGAGCTTTGGAGGCTGATAACTACCTTTAATTGACTTACCATCTGTAGTAGAGACCACCTCCATCAACCATCTGAGAACTGCCAATAACTGTCGAGCCATCCTTAGCAGAAACTCCGCTACCCACCCTCTTCCTTCGATTCATATCCTCCTTCGACAACCCAATATTCACAGTAGGATCAGACTTCATTGATTGTAGTAGACTGGACAGCCCTAAGCCAAACTCCATATGGCTTGGAAGAGTCTGACTTATTTGGATCCAAAAGCACAGCAGGAATACAACCAGAAGAGCCATGGAGAATTACACCACAGGAAAAACAGAATTTTGGTAACCTCTCATATTTATAGGTTACCCATGTAGTAATTCTACCAATATTGACCATAAGGCCATGAAGTAATGGCTTACACAGATCAAGCAACACCCGAACTCTCAAATACTTACCCCCATCCAACGCCATTTTGATCAACATCAACCAATGGAAATGAACCAATGGCAGAACCTAGTCTCTCTCTACTAGTTTATTCAGACCACCCAAAGGGAGATCATGAAATTGGACCCAGAAATACTCCTTATCAAACTGCATGTCCTCAATAGAAATGTACCCATCAAAATCCTGAAGGATCACCAGATGTCTATCAAACATCCACGGACAACCTCGATTTATTTTTAATAAATCAGCCACTGACTGAAACTCCATTATAAACTTTTTTTTTTTTTTTATAGGAAAAAACTCCATTATAAACTTATTTGCACCAATGTCAGAAAAACTTATGGACCCAGCCAGCCACCTTCCAAATCTTTTGCATGGTTGTACGAAATACTTCAAAAGGAAATGACTTCTCAGAGATTACTTTACCAATTAAGCAAAACTTTCCCCGCTTCAGAGTATCCTCGACATCACCCACATCTATCACAACATTCTGTCTTTCCTTCTCTGTTAAAGTTAAATTTTCACACAGCAACGATAAATCATTTGCCATCATATCAGATACACCAAACCTCCACTAGCTTCCACCAAGGAGACAACTTGCCCGTGGCAAACTCTTCCCCTCACCTTTGTCACCCAAGAGAGAGACTTTTGTATACATTTTTCATTTTAAAAAGGAATTTAGTTTTCTCTATTTTGAATGGCATGTGACATTCTTATTATTCTCTTTTCTTTGTTATTTCTTTCATAAATAAGTTTATAAAAATTTATTGAGAATGATTGTTCTTTTTTACTTTCTTACATAACTTTTCGTCCATCTTTCGCCCATCTATCTCCGAATACAGGGATTGATCTTGAATGGTGCAGTTATCATACCTCTTAGGAGGCACTACCCCCAGACCTGCCTGACTTCCTCAACCTATCGGTCGAGTCACCTTCCATTTAGTAAGGTGAAACAAACAATACTCAACGTCCACAAAGAAGAGATATATAAAGCAATTAGACGTTATAAAATTTCAAATAAAAACTTTATTTATTTTTTTGTTGTCAATTTCAATTATGAGAACTTCTACGTCCACAACGAAGAGACTGATAAAAAAAACTACCTCACAAAGTGATGCAACATGATATAATACATCATATTTGCTTTAAAATAAAGAAAATTTTATAGTCTAAAATACTACATCATGCCACGTCACTTTGTGAGGTGGTTTTTTGTGAATCTCATTGTGGGCTAACTATTTTCCTTCAAGTATTTATAATCAATAAGTGCTAATGTAAAAAGTAGATATTTTTTTCCATATATTCTAACAACTTAAAGCATATTATAATTATGTTTTTAAATATATTTATTGGAAAATGTATATAAGAGTATGAATATTGAGAAATATAGGTTAACCCGACACGAACTCGGTTGACTCGACACAAACCCAGAATTATACTCAAATGACTCCTTTGTTATTCGAGTTGGGTTAGGGTTACCTGAATAATCTGACATGAATTCAAATGAGACAACACAAATTGCCACCCCTTGTAAGCAGTTTTTCAAAACTAAATTCTATTTACAATCAACCACGTGAGTGAGAAGAAAGATTAGCCAGTTTATAAATTCAGAACAACACATTAACAAATTGTGAATACAAAACTTTTATAAGTAATTTTGTATTTCGGAAGAGTAATATCACATGCAGTCGTAGAGTGCACAAGTGTCGTGCAGTCGTTTTGAAATAGAGTAGATGTCCACTATTAAAAAATTATTATTTTTTCATGTAAGTCTCTTATTTATTCATTTTTTTCAAAATGATTGCATCGCATTTGCGCATTCACAACTGCAACTATAATTTCTCAATTCGGAAAGCTGACCAATATTTTTATAATAAATCTTCAATAATTTATATATGAGAATAGTTTCAAATTTACTATTATATTGAAGCGGAAAGACTATTTTAAAGTTTTGCATGATACCTCAATTTATATTGTTCTGTTCCTATCTTGTGACGCAATGGAAACAATCTATCTCATTCAAGAGCAATGGGATTTAACAGTCAGGAACGAAACAAACTAATTATAGAAGTAACAAAAGTATGCCCCACGTCCAAACATAAAAAAGCGCATTCCCTCACATCTGATAACCTTTCTACTTGCAAGGTTTAAGTCTCCTCTTCTATAATCCATATGAATATAAAATTATAGAGGAAGCAACAGTACTAGGCATGGTTCACCGTTCAAGCACTCCTGCAATTATGAGCTGTCCGATTACTGTTCCTCAATTGATATGAAGCCTCGAAAGCATTCTGGTCTAATTGGAAAATACAAATTTATTGGCACATGAAGCTGCCAGCTCAATGTTGACATTCCTAGACATAGGATCCGAACAGCTAACTACAGAAGATTGAAGTCAACCAAGATTGGCTAGGTTTGAATACGGTATAACCAAAACCTTAAATGCTTGGGTGGATCAAGATTTTGATGAAACAATTCTCGATTACTATAGATTCTTAGCTACAAGCCTACAGCCAAAGTATCGATATAAAAAGGGAAAAAAATCTTAGGATTGCACTCAGTGCTCTGGTCTTTGTTTATCAAATTCAGTACTTCAAGATGTTTGTCAAATCCAGTCCTAGACTCTAGAGAAAAATACAGAGGGTCACTTGGGGACAGTTGAAAAGAGTTTTAAAGCAAGACAATAAAGATTTCCGATTGAACCAAAAGACTGACAAAAAAGGGAAACGAAACGAGAAGCATAAGCCAGCTAAAGGGGGTGATTGGCTTTGTGTGACCACATAAATATCAAAAGAAACCACTCCTGCACAAGACAATGCAGCCTACAATCTTAAAGTTAGCTTGTCAGTCATAATAAATAAATCAAAAGGCATATTTCCATTGCCAGAAGCCAAGACATTGAATAAAATCCACCATAAACTAAAGCAATAGAAAGAGGAACCGGTATAGAGTCAATTCATGCACAAGTAATATGTAGCTATACACAATTTGATACATTACATGAGAGCAGTGCTATAATACAAATGAACCGTATAAAGAGAGCTGTATTACTTGTCTTGAGATTCATACAAATATTTCACAGAAAAAGCCAAGTAAATTACCAAAAGAAGAAATCAATAACACTTACTTATACGTCCTCATCATACACCAATCGCTCGTGAAAGTCAAGTCTCTGTCATAAAACCAGTCCCACCTCCTCCCAGAGCCCCCCCAAAAAAGAGAGAACATGCCAAAACACCCCCAACTCAACCATTCAATCCCAAATCAACCTGCAATGCAGTTAAACCCCCGGCAAACCCACAACCATATCACGAACAACACCGAGCACACAAACAAGTCCAGCAACAACACCACCCACACATGTTTCCTCCAAATTTGCTTTGCCTTTTGCCGATCATTTGCGAAACCCTTTTGCACCGGCAACGTAAAATCCTTGTACACGCCATTAACATCATGAAAAACATCCATCTTATCATCTAATGCACCACCTTTAGGAACTCCAGTACCCTCCCCACCCATCCTCTTCTTCTTTTTCAAAGCTTTACATGGCTTCGAGCCGAGAAGCGGTGTAATCACCATCTTCATCCCGTTGACCGAGTCCAAGCTCGGATTCCGACTTCCCTTGGACTCCGTCCTTGGAGAAACATTCACCAAGCTCAAATCCGACGCCTTTATTTCATAAAAAATGGGATCGCATTGCTTTTGAAGGCAAAGAAAGCTAAGATGGTTGATACCCTTTAAAGCGCCGCCTTCTATGACCTTCTCAAAAGCGCATTTTACGTGGTTTAGGAACCAAAGGCGCTCCGATTGCTCCAAATCCTCATTGAACACAGCGAAATACACAAAAGGGTCTTCGATAAGGAACGTGTAGGCTCGGCTCCTAATGTTATGAGAGAAAAAGGAGTGGTAAGGTGGGGTTTTCTCAATGCATTTTAGGGCTAAGTGTTCGAGATCGGGTTCTCTGGTGAATTGGGAGAGAATCGTGGTTTCTTTGGCAATGCAGGCGTAAAGGATGAGGTTTGGATCGGAAATCATTTGATGGGTCTTCACGGAAGAAACTCGACGCTTATGGCGTGGAATCGAATGGCAGAATGGGATATGGGAATGGAATTGGAAGGAATTCGGGGGAAATTGGCATTGGAAACTGAACTGCTTCTTCTTCTTATTGGGAATTCCCTCAATCGAAATCGGATTGATTTCAGAGAAACCGAACTTTCTCTCTGTCCGTCTCTCACTCACTGGATCAATTCTAGGGCTTGGGGTTAGGGATTGTTGGAAGGAGTTGGTTCCATTGGAATGGCTCCATAGAGAAGAAAGGGAAAAGAAACAGAATAAAGACAGCCCATGTGGAATATTCCCACCCACCACCCTTCTTTTTTTCTTAAATTACGGAAATACCCTTTTGCTGTATCAGTTAATTATAATTTTCAGATAAATACATGATTATCATCATCTTACTCATTATAAAATAAAAGAGCGTCGATAAATAAGTAAAGTATAATATATAGTTTTTAATAATTTAATGTCAGATTAGAAAATAAATAGATACACATATATATATATATATATATAAGTAGGGGTTTAATCGAATTGATCCGGTTCGATTTTGACTTACTCAAACTGATTCATTCGATTTTGACATTATCAAAATCAAAATCGACCGTTCACCAAGAGAACTGGTACTTTCGATTTTTTTTTTTTTTTTTTTTGTTTGATTAGGTTTAACGGTGATGATTCGGTTTTGGATTTATGTTAGGTTTGTGAGTTTTCCTGATCCAAATGAACGATTGTTTTAGCTCAAATATGAATTTTAAAGTCCAAAATATTATTTTCAACCTAAAAATTTAAAATATCGTGCATATAACCAAAAAAAGGTTGAAAATAATTAGCCAAAATACACTAATTAGTCTAATACATACGCATAACAATGCTTTTAAAAAACCTATTAAAAAACATGCATATATCAATATAGCCAAGGGCTAAAAGTCTAAAACATGCATACAGAGGCTTTGTTTCTCATCTCCAAAACAGAGTCAATAAACCACCCAGATGACTGGGAGATGGTATAAACGTTTAAACCCATTTCAAAAGAGTTATATACCATACAAAGCTTAAGTTGGGTCCTTTGTAAAAAAGTGAATCACCCTAAGAAAAAAAAAATTAATACTATTTTTGTGGTAGAGTCTACCATTTTATAAAGAGGCTAGTTTATATATTTGAGATTTGAATAAATCATTATAGAAATTACTTGGTTGCCCTCCAAATGTGCCGCCTAGTGCATTTTATTTTATTTTATTTTTTAAAATGTTTAACAAGTATGTGTGATTTTTTTTAATATTTAAAAAAAACCATATATACTAGGGATATTTAAGGGAACATTTGGAAGGTAAGGTAACATCACCCAATTATTATTCTTTTAAAAAATCAGAGGTCCAAAGTCGACTGGTATCGCTAACTTTGATTCCAAATACATTTTGATTTTGGACTTTAGTTACATTTTTAAACACAGAGTGTAAAAGGAAACGAAAAAAATCTATTCATCATTTATTTTCTTATCATTTCCACATCATTCTATGATGTGGCATTAGATGATAGGTTTATAAATAAAATATAATATATAGTCTTCAATTATTTAATGCCACATAATAGGATGATGAGAATTGAGATAATGAGTAGCATTACTCTTATGAATAAATGCTTAACTCTAGAGTGAGGCTTCCATTCCTTCCAGATGTCAAGGAAATCATGTGTGGAGGATCTTAATCTCCTGTTGCGTTCTGTGGCAAATGGCCTTATGTGTCACTAAGTACCGTAACCAGTCTATCCTTCTTGAGGAGTTCTTACATCTGTATCGACCCATCTCTCAAGCCCATTGGTATGGGATTTTCAAGGTAATATGGGGAGAAAATCGATGCTTATTACCCCAAGCTGTCGAGTATTAAGAAGTGGGGGACAAGATTTGTCTTCATATCAAGTGTCCTATGGGAGTTCCATTTTAGACACAAGGATTCAACGCAAGTTGACACCTAAGCAGCAAATACAAATCCTACAGAGCATGGAGATAATATAGCATCTGATAAGACTTATCAGTATGTTGAAAGTTATTATCACTAGCATATACATGTAAATAACAACAATCCATGATAAGATTGATGCATTCAAAGCGGTAGTTATCTCTTGTAGTTAGTTGTTGTAACTGAAAGAGTTATCTCTTGTAGTTCTTAGTTATCTATTATACTTTACCTCAGCAACTACAACTCACCCAATTCATATGCTCACTAGGTTCAAACAAACTCACTCAAACCTAAAGAGTTTCTAGATTATCACCTTTACTTTTCCTCCAAGCATCCCTTAAGACTCTCTTAACCATAATGATGCCATTTGAACCTCAGACCTACTCTTAAGTAGTGAAGAATCAGTGTTGGCAACAAGCTATGTAGCTAGAATATAATTCCTTGATAAAAAAAGAGACCTGGATTCTCTATCCTCATTCTTTCAGTAAGAAAGTTGTTTGCAATAAGTGAGTCTATAAGACAAAGCAACACTCTCATGGGACTATAGTTAGATAAAAAGCAAGCTTGTGGCAAAAGGATTTGATCAAGAGGATGGCGTCGACTTCACATAAACTTTTAGTCTTGTAGTTAAACCAGCCACCATCCAATTGGTTTTGGCACTTGCAGTTCATCACAATTGGTCCATTCAACAGTTGGACATCAGTAATGCATTCTTACATGGGTATTTAGAGGAGGAAGTATTTATGGAGCAACCTAAAGGATTTGAAGATACACATTATCCTGACTATGTTTGTCGTCTCCACCAATCAATTTATGGCTTGAAACAAGCACCTAGAGCATGGTTTATGCGACTATCACAACCACTTTTAGAATTGGGATTCACTAGTTCTGCAATTGATACTTCATTATTTTATTTCCATTGTAATGCAGTATGAATGTTTGTTCTAGTATATGTTGATGACATTATTGACACCGGCACTGAACTTACCTATATCTCTTGTCTCATTCATGCATTGGGCAAGGAATTTGCAGTTAAACACCTCGGTTCCCTTTCCTATTTCCTGAGCCTTCAAGCCACAACTAGGAATGATAATAGCTTACATCTTCAACAAGAAAAATACGATCTACTGTGTTGAACCAACATGGCTGGTGCCAAACCATATTCTACACCATGTGCTTCTGGCAGCAAACTCTCCAAGTATCAAGGTAATCTACTCAAGGATGCTGCTGAGTACAGACACATTGTTGGTGCACTACATTATTGCACCCTAACTAGATGCGATATTGCTTACAGTGTGAATCAACTATGTCAATTCCTGCAACCTCCTACCACAACTCATCTTGGTGCTGCCAAGCGAGTCCTCAGGTACCTCAACTATACTACAGACATTTGACCTTCATTACACCAAGGGACCTTTACAACTTTAATGGGTTTTGTGACATTGACTAGGCATGTAGCCTAGATGACAGGAAATCTACCATTGGTTATGGTCTGTATATTGGCCCATGCCTTATTTCTTGGGCTTCTGAGAAACAACCAGTTGTGGCTTAGTCTAGTACTAAGGTAGAGTTCCGTTCTAGGGCCTTAATAGTTGCTGAGTTATATTGGATCCGCATGTTATTTTGAAAGTTGAAAGTTTCACTCCCTATAGCACCTTGCCTATGGGTAGATAACATTGGTGCACTTGCATTATCCTCTAATCCAGTGTTTTATGCATGCACGAAATACATTCAAGCGGACTACCACTTCATTCGTGAGAAGATTTTGAATGAAGACATTTAGGCACACTACATTTCAACGCTCGATCAACCCACTGATATCTTCACCAAGGCACTTTCTTCCTCTCGGTTCCTCATGCTCTGCAACAAGTTGATGGTCCAGCCACTCCCCATCACCTTGAAGAGGGCTGTTAGACAAGGATTCAACACAAGATGACACCTCAGTAGCAAATACAAATCCTACAGAGCATGGAGATAATATAGCATCTGATAAAAGCTTATCACTCTGTTGAAGTTCTAGTTATTGATAAGGTGTATCACTAGCATATAAACATAGATAACAACAATCCATGTTAAGATTAATACTTCAAAGCTGTAGGTATCTCTTGTTAGGGTTGAGCAAAAATTCAAAAATCCTACTCCAAATCCGACTCCGCTACGACTGACAAAACGGAGTTGAAGTCGGTTTTTTTTTTTTTTTAATTTTTTAGTCAGAGCCGGAGTCGGAGGTTTCACTGGATCCTTCGTGGATTAATTAGACTGGATAAACTAGGTTTACCATCTTTGCGTTGCTGTTAGAATTATCCATCTTGTTTGGTTGTTGGCTCGGAGTGTTTGTTGTAAGGTTTTCTCCATGTTTTGTGCTAACGTTTATGTTGCAGGTGGGGTTATTTCTCTAATTTTTGTTTTTTGGATAAAAGAAACTAGGCTATTTTTGATACCTAGTTTCGGATTTTTATATTGTATCCCTATGTATTGGTATGTAACCACGGCTTTCCTCTGCCATAAGTGAGGGTTTATTAATAAAATTGGGATGTGGTCACTTGTGGACAGCTGATTCTCGGCTCTTTAAAAAAAAAAAAATTAATAATAATAGTATGAGCTAATTATCATAAAATAATATACTTATACTATAATATAAACAGACTAATGATAGTTTAGTATATGTAAACATCATAGTATTACTACCATACATAAATAATCAAGTATAGAAATAAGTTAGACACTAATATTTAAATAAGTCTAGTATAATAAGTTAATAACACATATACTAATTTACTAAAGTATAATAATATGTAATTAGACACTAGAAATTCTAGTATATAATTAAGTTAGGACACTATAGTATAAATCTTGTATAGAAATAAATTAGACACTAATATAGAAATAACTAATAGGTTTAGTATAATAAGTTAATAACACATATATTAATTTACGAAAGCATAACAACATGTAATTAGATACTAGAAATAAGTCTAGTGTTGAAATAAGTTATAAATAAGTTAGACACTAGTATAATACAATAACATATAATTAGACACTAGAAATAATATGTAATACTAAAGTATGATAACATGTAATTAGACACTATAGTATAAGTTTATTATAAAAATAAGTTAGATATTAGTATAAAAGTAAATTAGCGGTAAATGATTTATTTTTAGTTTTTAATTTTTTTGAAAATTGAAATTTGAAAACCTGCATTTTTTTTTTTTTTTTTTAAGAATGGGCTAAATTTGAAGTTAAAAAAATCCAAAACTGAAAGCCCAAATCCGACTCCGCTCCGACAAGCCAAAGTCGGAGTCAGATTAGAGCTAACACAAGTCAGAGTCGGAGGCAGATTTAGGCGAATGCAAGTTCTCGGTGCACTCATAACTTGTTTTTTGTGTTCTTTGAATGCAAGTTCATATTCAATTTATGTATGGATGACTTTGCAGTCTAAATGGGAGATTGTTGTATTTTTATGTGTGGACTAACATAGTCATAATGTGAGCCTATAATGGGCTAAGCTATTTCGTGAGCACTTTAGGAAGCCCTGACTCTCATCCCATATATATATATATATATATATATATATATATATATATATATAAATGGAGTTGGCTCATTAAACTCCATGAGAGCCATTTGTGTCACAGAGGGAAGAGAGTAAAAGTCTTCTCAACACACAAACATCAGATTATTTGGGATACGCAAAAGTGATGGCTATCTCATCTTCTAACCATGGATGATGTATGATTTCTTCAGTTTAGTTTAAGCATACTATGATAATAGACAGATGTGATTTTATTTTAAATGTTTCATCACTAACTTTAGCCCTTCATTGTTCAGCTCAACTTGAAAGAAGTTAACTCGAGGACTTCCAATCCCTACTTCGAATGGTGGTACTACATCAACACCAAACACTTGTCTGCAAGTGATAACTCTATTTCAGTAACCAACGAATCCAAGGCCAAGTCATAACAATAACTAACACTCGAATTCAAGATGATGATAACCAACACTCAAATTCAAGATGATGATAACACCAACATATCTAGTTGAGATAACAATGTGATAAATTCCATTTCAATTTCAAATTTGTATTTCGTATTGTTATATGTGTATAGAATTCTTATCTATAAATACAAAGCCTTCACCTGTTTTATGGTAAGGCAACTAGTTTACTCATTGTAAAACTCTAATATGGTATCAAGAGCCTTAAAATATTCACCTCGTCTTTTATCCTCATGGCTTTTACCTTTCCAAATAACTCTGCTCTTATTCCCACCACACCCACCTCAATTAATCTGCATTCCTCTATCACCATCAAACTCAACCGAGATAATTATCTCTTATGTCGGGCCCAAGTTGTTCCTTATCTCAACGACACTCAATTGTTTGGCTACATAGATGGCACTATTCCAGCGCCATCTTCCTCCATTGTTGTTCAACTCAATGGCCAAGATGAGGTTCAAGTGAACCCTGCTTTTCACCATTGGCACTTACAGGATCAATTGAGTCTCATTGCTCTCTCTTCTTCTCTTTTTGAGAAGACTCTTTTTCATGTGATAAAATGCAAAACCTCCCGTGAAACGTGGCTCTCTCTTGAGCACATGTTTGCCTCCACCTCTCACGCTCGGACTAAAAATATCCATTTTCAACTTGCAACTTTGAATAAAGGAGCTCTATCAATTGCTGATTATTTTTAGCAATTATCCACCCTTGCTAATACCTTAGCTGCAGTGGACCACCCTCTTAATAATTATGAACTAATTTCTTTTCTTCTCGCAGGACTTGACCCTAAATATAATTCCTTTGTGAAATCTGTCACTACCCGAGCTAAAACCCTTTTTGTTGAGGACCTTTATGGTCATATCTTAGCTAATGAAAAATGCCTTGAAAAACACAAGTCGACAGTTGAATTTTCTATTCCAAGTGCATATCTTGCTTCTTGTAATTGCACATCTCGTGGTGGACGTGGTCGTACCTATTCCTCTAATGGTCAAGGACGTAACTCCAAATGCAGGGGGCGTGGACGTAACTCCACCTCTTCCTCAAATCATTCTCAACCTATTTGCCAAGTATGCAACAAAGTGAGTCATGTTGCTTTGGATTGCTACCATCGGTTTAGTTATTCTTATCAACGAGATGCCACCCAAGCTCAAGCACATTGACTACTCCTCAAACCACATACGATGGAAATTGGTGTCCTGACTCTGGCGCTACACACCATCTTACCTCTAATCTTACAAATTTGAATATCAGAGCTAGGGGCTACAATGGCACCGACACAATTTGAGTTGGTAATGATAATGGGCTTCCTATCAAACACATTGGAACCACCCAATTATCCACTCCTTCCCTTACTTTTCATTTACACAATGTCCTTCATGATCCTGAAATTGGCCAAAATCTTCTCTTTGTTCAACGTTTTACACATGATACTAACAGATTTTTTAAATTTCTCTTCTCTTGAAGGATTGAGCAACAGGGAAACTTTTGTTGTACGGCCCGAGTAGAAATGGCATCGATCAACTTTCCCCTACTTCAGATAAAAAACTTGTCTCTGTTGCTTTTCTCCATGAGTGTAAATTTGCATCTCTATGGCATGCTCGCATGGGTCATCCATCCTTCAAGACTGTCCATCGTGTTCTTCGTTCCTTTCAATTATGAGTGTCCAAGAATAATGTCATTCCAAAATGTTCAGCTTGTTTGGGTTCCAAAAGCAAGCAATTACAATTTACTCCTTTAACCTAAACAAAAGCTCCTCTAGAATTAATTTACACTGATGTTTGGGGTCACTCTCCTCTTTGTTCAAAATCTAGAATGAAATATTATGTCTTATTTTTTTATGCCTTTAGAAAATATTTTTGGCTTTATCTCATTTCTATAAAAAGTTAGCACTATTTTTCTAAAATTTCAAACATATGTTGAATGTTACTTTAATTCAAAAATTAAAGTTGTTCAATTCAATTGGGGTGGTGAGTATCATTCTCTACACAAGATTTTTGAAACTGAAAGTATTCTTCATCATACCAACAAATGGTGCCATCGTCGAAACTAGTCTAACTTTACTTTCTCAAGCCAACATTCCTCATTCTTTTCTGGATGATGCCTTCCTTACTTCACGCTATTTAATAAAATGCATGCCAACACCTATTCTAAATAATCGTTAATCAGATGAATTCTTATTTGATTCAAAACCTAATTACTCTGTTTTACGAATTTTCGGCATTGGCCTAATCGTCGTCCTTATAACTCAAACAAATTCCAACCTCGATCTCTTCAGTGCGTCTTTCTTGGTTATAGTCCTCTTCACAAGGGTTACAAATATCTTCATATTCCATCAAATCGTGTTGATATATCCCGAGAGGTTATCTTTAATGAATTAATATTTCCCTTTCAAAATTCAAAATTTTTTCCAACCGATAATTCTTCTCCTCCACCTTCCCACTCAATTTTTATTTTACCTCTTGGTATTCTACTCGGACCTGGGCAAAAGCACCTCTAGTGTTTTCTACCTTTAATTCACCAGACCCACATCTTCTAGACACCAAACCCAACCCCTTCCTCTAGAGCCCAATCACTTATCTCTAGAAACTTAAGTTTTATCTTCTTTTTCATCTCCCAAATCAACTCAATCTCCCATTATTAAACCTTCCCACCTACCTCCAAATCCCATCCCTCAACCCACACCTCCATGCCATCCTATGATAACTCCTTTAAAAATCAAATTTCCAAACCAAAACCTCTTCCTTTTGGCATGATTCATTACCCCATTCCAAGAGCCCTTCTCTCCAAATCTTCATCCAACCCAACTGAGACAACTTGCTATACCTCAGCCAACAAAGACTCATTGTGGCTCCAAGCAATGAACCTTGAGTTCGATGCATTGTTAAAGAATCAAACTTGTAAATTGCTTTCTCCCACTGCTGCAAATAATATCATCAGCTGCAAAAGGGTATTTCAAGTCAAACGAAATGCCGACAATTTAATCGAGTAGTATAAGACTTGGTTGGTAGCTAAAGGTTATCACCAACAGCCTGGCGTGGACTACAGTGAAACTTTTAGTCCGGTTGTTAAATTGGCAACGATACGTATTGTTTTCTCCATATCTATATGTGTTGTTTGGACGCTTCACCAAATTGATATTCAAAATGATTTTCTTCACGACACTATTGGAGGAGGTTTACATGTCTGAACCTCCTGGGTTTACACACCCTCGATTCCAACATCATCTCTGAAAATTAGAAAAGGCATTGAATGGTTTGGAACAAGCCCCATGGGCATGGTTTGCTAGACTAAGTATCAAATTAATTGACATTGGTTTTCATGATGTACGATTGGGTTCTTCACTTTTTATCGAGAGAAATTGATCTATGACCATGTTTATTCTTATATATGTAGATGATATTCTCATTACTAGTTCAAATCCTACTTTTTTTGTGACTTATTACATGATGATTTTGCTCTCAGGGAATTGACTTCTCTATATTCTTTTTAGGACTTGAAATTGTTCCGAGTTCTAGTGGAATCATTGTATCTCAGAATAGGTGTATCATGGATATACTCAATCGCACTAATATGCTAGAGGCAAAACTAGTGAGCTCTCCTATCTCTGCTTTTACTAGTCTTTCAACCTATAAAGATGATCATTTCTTAGATCCTACGTTGTATCATAGTACTATTGGAGCTCTCTAGTGTCTTTGTATTGCACAACCAGACATCTCCTTCCTAGTAAACAAGTTGTCTTTAGTTTCTTCAACAACCAACCACTTTTCATTATAAATCAGTTAAAAACCTTTTTATGTTATCTTAAGCAAACTGTCAACTTTGGACTTCATGTTCGACCTTTTGCTTCACCATCCATTCAAGTATTCTCAAATGATGGTTGGGCTGGTAGTAGTGATGATCGATGATCTACATATGGTTATTGCAAAAAGCAGTTGCTAGATCTATCACAAAGCCTGAATACCAAGCCCTAGTCGATATTGTTGTTGAATTGTCTTGGATTTCAACTCTATTGTAAAGCCCGCCAGAAATTTAACAGATAAATTTCTTTAAGCTTTAGGAAACTCATGAAAGCCCTGAAAGTTTTTATAAATCGATTAATCACATAGGTTTTAATCTTCAGCATAGTCAGTTTTGCTACTCATTGTCTCAAGCTAGAAATGTGATTTTATTAATTTAAGGTACTTAGAAGTATTAGAATGAGAAATAGTCTACGCCATTAGACTCAAATAAATATTTAGGATTTTATGGCGTAATAAAAAAAATTTCAATATCCAGAATAACACTTGTTTGAAAACACGTTTTTATTTTTTCGAGATACTTCGAAGTCAAATTTTGATAAACGATTTGAACTTTGATAAAAATGTTTTCCAAAATTTTATAGTGTAAAATTTATTTTTCACTTTGCCGAAGTGAATAGTAGCCTCGATATTAGTACCTAAATCAAAGTTTTCAAAATCACAGTGTGGAATATCCAAATTAGGTTAGAGAATTTTTATTTGAATACTTGTGAAAATCTTAGCCAATAACCAAGAGAAACCATGAGATGAAAATGTGAAGGAAATAAAGTTTTGTGACCATGCCACATAAGCAAAACCTCATTCCATCTAACCATCCAATTTGTGCCAAATCAAAAAGGGTTTCAACCCTAGAGAAACCCTAAATACTTGGAATCCAATTGAAATCCCAAAATCTTGGTGAAAGCCAAAACTCCAAATGGTTTCTCCAAACCCCAAAACTTTGTGTCCAAATCCTAAGTGAACTCAGTTTTAGCTTTGTGTGTAATCACTTGATTAAGTCACTTTGACATACTATTAACAACTCAAATTCATGTTATTACATCCTTATTTATTGTTTTAAGCCTTAGTAATTTTATTGGGCCAAGAGAAATTAGATTTAGACTTGATAGCAACTCAAACCCCAACCAAACCCCATTGAAATCCTAAATGGAAACGCACTCGGTTAAAGCCCATTAAGGCCCAAGAAATTAAACCACCAAGGCAAGACTTGTGGAGGAAGTTTCCCATTGCCATGACAGTCCTTTCACTGTCCAATTCAGCCCCAAATAGTGGTTGATGGGAAGGCCAAGAGCCACCTCACCCCTCCCCTCACCCCTCCCCCTCACACGACAGTAGTAGACAGAAAACCTTGGGCACCAACACCTGGTTTTGGCACCTAGTTTTGGCTAACCTCCCATCACCCCTGCAAATACTTAAGTGTTGTCTTTGTCCATTCCCCTTGCATTTGATCACTTTTGAAGCATTTTCTTGGAGGGAAAACCAGATGAGCTCTCAGACAGTTTTTCTGGCCTACCTTTCTTGACTTTTTTTGAAGCTTTTGTAAGTGCTTTCCAACCAAGTACTATTCGCATAAAAATATATATGCAAGTGTACAAATTCGTAACAAGTAGTAAAATGTTTAAAAGAAAACGGTTATCGAACACATAGGGAATAATTACGATATTGAGTATTGAAATTGACTAAATTAATTACTATTTGGAAAAATAAAATTTGAAGAATGGTTTCTCTAAATTAACATGAAGAAAAGAACATTAAAATTAATATTTCAAAAATAATACGAATAGATTTAGAGCATTTGACTTCACTTAGCAAATCTCACATAGTTTATTCTTCCTTATTATAGAATCTCAATTATCCAAGTTGATGATAAAAATCCCTTAACTATTCAATATTTTCTCTTGATCAATATCAAAAATATCTCCAACTAATAACTTCATATCTCTTTGTGAATTTAACTAATTGGAGACTTATTAACTTTTTTGGATTTTTTTTGAAAATCACACTAGTCACGGTAAAGCATCTATGTTTTCGCTCAATTAATGGTATTTAATCATCTTTAATCACAAATTACATCTTGGTCTCCTTGTGATTTAATAGATCGAACAATAGTTAGCTAAAAAATTGCAAGCATTAAGAATAAGGAATAAACACTCAATCATAGAAATATTGAAAATAAAATAATTTGGAATATAAATTGTGTGTTCAATATTAGGCTACATCGAAGTTCTAGAAAATAGAATTAGTGCATAATGGAATTGAAAAGAAAAAGAATAAATCTAGTGTTCTTCGTTGAAGTTGGTTGGTGAAGCATGCGGCTTGAGTTTTGTCTTCTCGAAAGAACACTTCAAGAATAAATTCTGGAACTCTAAACTCAGACTCAGACTCTAAAATATAGAAGCTCTCAACTCTGATTTAGAACTCTCCATATTCATCCCTTAAGACAGGATTAAATAGATATCAAAATTCAAATCTGGAAACAAGATAACTACGATTAAAATCTCACCTAAAGATCTGGAAAATAGTTTCTAAAGATAAATGTTAACATAAAAGGAATTATCTCAAGAATAACAGGATTATCTAAAATGGAAGATTCAGTGATATGTGGTTTGAATTGTGGGGTTCGGGAGGATTTGGTCTCCAATAGATTGATTGCGAAACTCGAATTTGGTGGTCAGCAGCAAATTGATCCTGGTCGTGAGGAATTATCCCACCAAGTAGATGTCGTGTACACTGAATATAACTAGCGTGGGGTCACAAATGAATGGGCGTAGAGGTCAAAAAGACCACACGGCCCTCTCCTTACCTACCGAGTGGAAAGACTCCCGACTGGGATGAAAGACACATCTCGCCTTTTCTAGTTGTTCCCCACAATGTCGTTTAGGTTGGTCTCTTAAGTTGGTCGTTTAGACTAGTTGCTCAATTTAACCACCTAGAGACTTCCCGCCAAGTGTTCACATCTTCTGGTCGCGCCTTCTGGTCGCTAGTCTCCTCGCGTATCGAGAGGTCAGTCTTCTTGCCTTTGGGCGAATGAAATCTCTTTGCTACCTACGGGACAAGGTTCCTCTCTCAAATCTAATCGGCTCTCTTCAGATCTCGTTGCCTCTAATCGGTCTAGATCTGTAGTCTCTTCTTTTGTACCAAAATGCTCTCATTTTGCACTAAATCTTTTCATTCCTTCAAATCCAAGAAAATAAATAAAAATATGTAGAAATAAAATAAAATTAATAGTATTGAAGGGAAAATGACATTTTTCATAAATAAAATAGTGATAAGAATCACATAAAAATAACGCTTATCAAGTACCCATCACATAAATTGTTCATCTTCGAGTCTAGTTTCTTTTGGCATGTTTTTTTTAAGAAAAAAAAAAAAAAGAATTCATGGTCATTTGATCGGCAAGACGTTAGTTTAACCATGAAGAAGTCATTCTGGGTAATAGTTTGAACAATGTGTGATATTTTGATAATTTTGACTAAGTTATTGGCAAGATCTTGGTTTGATTTGTTTATGGAATATAGTTAACATGCTAATATACAAGTTGGATGAAGATTAGTTGCATGTTATAAGTTTTGGATGAGATGTTTGCAAAAATCTAAAAAGTTGAAAACTGAGAGGTTGAAAACAAATTTTATTTTGACTTAGCTTGAATCTTTTGTTTAGAAAGTATGCTCCAATGACTTTAATATTCACATATGATTTTCCTAAGACTTTGATTTATATGTTATAATGTTAGTTTGAGAATTTATGGTGTTTTCTTTAAAGATATGATTTTTTATGCATGAAAAGGTTATGATAGGTCTTGTATTTGAGGTTTCCGGGTAGATTTATGTTTTGAGGCAAATTGTGCCATGTGATATCAGGTTTGATGCTTAGATCTACTCTAGGACTTGATTATTATCCATATGATATTGATAATTTATGATTTATTTCATGATATATTTCAGATCTAATGGTTTGATCAAAACCAAACCACATAGTTTTTAGTTTTGGCGAAAGGGTGAAAACCGAAGGTATCAAGTGTGATTTTGTGACTTTTTTGTGATTTTGACTTGATGATTCAAAGCATGATAATTCTTAGTAATGTGTTATGAATGTATTGAGAGTATATTATTAGACTTTTGGAGTTCTTGGAATTGTTTTGAAAAGAGATAAAACCTTAAACATCAAGTGTTGTCTTAAGATATGATTTGAAGGAATTTGTGATTTTTGTGATGAAAGTTTTTTTGGTTGTTTTAGTATTTGAACATAGGATATTATTTTTGTATGTTGCGTATTTCAGTTTAACCATAAGAAATGAGGTTTGAAAGAATCGCAACAAAAATAAAAAAAAAAAAATTTGGCCTATACATGTTTCAGCCTATGCATGTTTGACCTAGCCTTAATGTGTTTTAAAATTTTCTAATTAGATATTTAGATTTAGTTGGTAAGTTTTGGGGTTATGATGTGAAATCCTTATGTTATGGATAAAATGAGCATTTTTCCACATGTAGAGGGGTAAAATGGTAATTTTACTCTAATACAATATTTTATGTTTCTAAACTGTTAGCGAGGAGTTTCTAACGTTTATAAATCTCTCCTTACATTTTCTCATAATTCGCGCATTTTTACCCATTACGCTATGATCAGTGTAAGTTAGCCTCAAACTTATTATCAAAATATTGTGTACGTATGGTGGTAAAACATCATCATCCACGTTTATTATGCTTATTATAAACGTCATATTATGCTACTGTATGATTTATTTCAAGTACATGTTTATGTATTAGTAAATTAACTTCTAAATTACTGTCAAAATATTATGTATAGGTGTTGGTAAGGGAACAATTGTCCATGTTCCTATGATCTTATATATGCTACGTTGTGCTATGTCACGACATGTTTATCTATTACACACTTTACTATGTAACAAAATGTTTATCTATCACACATTTTATTACTTCATGAAATATTTATCTATTATATATTATGCCATGTCACAAAATTTTCCTCCGTTATATGTTATGTCATGTTACATAATGTCATTTGTGACATGTTATGTTATTCACACAATGTTTATTTGTTACATGTTACTTCATGCCATGAAATGTTCATCTGTTTCATGTTACGTCATATCATTCATCTCACGTACATGTCATGTTATGTTACGTCAGGTCATCTGTTATTTCATTTCATGTCATGTTATGTCTTGAGTATAGAGTGTCTCGAAGACAGTTTTCCTCCTCAAATCAAGTCTGTTTATGTTTGTCACGACCCTAGGTGCTAGGATGGGGTAATATCCTAGTGGAACTCTTTTGTTCACGCTGAAGTGTCTAAATTAGTGTGAAATTTCCTGCGTTGATAAAGTACCATCAATAGGCTTCAAATGTGATCTAAATAATTGGTCACCGGAGCGTAGTCAGGCACCAACACCGATGGTGCCACCCACACATTCAATTTTATCTTATACGTACTCGTATGGGTGCAGATACTTGTCACGGGATACGTACATTACGTTTTTCATAGCAGGTGCAGATACATATGAACTGATATGTATGTTAATGCACTCACAACTAGTTGAGATACCTGTGATATGATGCGGTATGAGCAGGGACACATGAATCAATGGGAACCATCTAGGACCCATATGTTCATGTTTATTAATCATGTTTAATTATTTAACAAGATTTCAAGTTCATGTATTTCACATTCAAGTTCATGTTCAGTTTCAAGTTCAAGTTCATGTTCATGTTATTTCAAGTTCAAGTTCATGTTCAGTTCACGTTCAAGTTCATGTCCTTTCAAGTTTAGTTTCAAGTTCAGTGCATGTTCAAGTTCAATTCATGTTAGGTTAAGTCATGTCAGCACATGCCATATTATTTATCAAGTCACGTCAAACTTATTTATAATCACATTATGCATTCATTTTTTTACTATCATGTATGCATCTTTAAACTGTCAGTTTAAGTTTTTTGTTAACTTAATGAGATTTGTAATCAAATCACATCATGGTAGTCCCAACTACCACTCCCCTAGAACGATAGACCATGTATCAGGATCAGGAGATGCACTGGAGGTTGACCGACTCGAGATGGTCGATTAGACAGCGAATGCACGATGTGGAGCTCATAGCTTCCATGCTCCGATTTATCAATAGTATTATGGCGTCCTTGACTAAGTTGCATGAGCTACTCAATGGACTAGCCTAGTAGATACTTTAGTTTATGCTTGTACTTAAGGAGCTCTGTCTCCTGTACTCTTATGATTAGAGACCGTTTGGACTTATATTGTAATCTTGAACATCTATCACATTCAGTTTATGAATTATGTTTCAATGTTTTGGGATGTATCTCATTTGGTGCATAGTATTGCTCAAAGAAAAAAAGTATTCATTTTGAATATTACATTTTGCTAGATGTATGCTAGGTGCATTGCATCTTTAATTGTCATGAACGAAGACAGGTAACCTTGTGTTGTATTTCTCGATGCTTTAGAGTCTTTTCGATCTCAAGCAGAATCTGAAGACATCACATCTATTATTTGAACTTCGCTCTACTAACAAAGCCTCATATTCTTTGGTGTGACAACATAAAAGCCATCTATCTCTCCACAAATCTAATGTTTCAGGCTCGCACCAAAATGTGGAAATTGATTTTCACTTTGTTCGTGATATGGTTATGAATGCACAATTGCAGTGCACTTCATATACATTAAGAATCAGTTTGCAAAAATCTCAACAAACCTATCTCATACCCTCAATTCTCTTTATTTTGAGACAAACTCAGGGCTCGTTTGGATAGTGAGATGAGATGGAAATTTCATCTCACCTCTGTATCCAAATAGGCCTTGATTTTACCTCCGCCTCGTTGAGTTTGAGAGGGCGTGTAAGTGATAACTTTGTTTTAGTAACCAACAAATTCAAGACCAAGTCAACAATAACAACCAACACTCAAATTCAACACTATGATAACACCAACATATCTAGTTGAGATAACAATGTGATAAAGTTTGTTTCAATTTAAAATTTGTATTTCAAATATGTATTGTTATATTTGTATAGAATTCTTATCTATAAGTATAAAGCATTCACTTGTGTTACAGTAAAGCACATAGTTTATTCATTGTAGAACTCTTATATGGTCAATGTCTCTACCCACAAGCTTTTCTTGTATCCTAGCTTCTTCTTTACTAGCTTAAGTGCATATTTGGGATTGCAGTGAGAAATATAATTTATAACTTTAGGACTTATTACATATAGCTTAAAAGTTCTATTATTAGAAAGTTGATTTGTTATCGTCTTCTTGAGAGTCTGCCTTAGTTTTTGAAAGAGAGACTATTCCTTTTCTCTAGAAACCTCCACCAAATCAAAACCTGCACAAAGGGGGAGGAGCTCCCTCCCCCCTCCTTCATCCCTCCTCCATCTCCTCTCTAGTTTTCTTCTTTCATTTATTGTTTTGGTTACTTTTCAGGGTTAAGTATGGCAAAAGGCCGATTTGTTGTGCTCCGGCTTTCGATGACCACAACGCACCCTACCATAGGTTTCTCAAGGCACCGATCCTTCAGACGGGAGAAGAATTTCACTGAATGACACTGCGCGTGAGCCACACACGTGGTCCAAATTGGGTGCGTGAAATCTACGCGCCACCGCTAAGGGTGCTCTTCTGCCACCACGTGTAGCTTTTCTAGGTCTAGGGCCACCAGTTACTTTAGACCTGACTGACTGCTATATTCCCAGGGTGGCGCGTGGCTCTCATGAGCCATCGCAATCACTTTGTTTGTCTTTTTTTCCTTCAAGGTTGAAAATACGGTTCTATGTCTTTCCAAGATGTAATTCGTTAATTCTCATGTATCTTTAATTTCTATTATGTCTTTTATCTTAGAAAAATAAAAACAAAAAACACAGTCTTTTGGACTTTTGTCTATAGGGTGTGTGTCTTGCACTTTTGTCTATAAAGTGTGCCTCTACTCCATCTTAAACAGAGTATGGGGTTTGTAAACTCTATCTTGGATAGAGTTGTTCTGTCTCTCAGATGGTGGTTTGTAAATGTTTGCAGCATAAACTAGACCGTGCCAGTCATAGTTGTGTACTACGGAGCTATTAATGTTGTCGTTGGCTTGTTGTGTATGTTTCAGATCAAAGTTATAATGTCCGTTATTAATGAATGCGGTATGTTTTATAAAAAAAAAAATATATTAAAAAGTTATTTACTATTTGGTAACCATATGTTTAAAGCACTTTCAAACATGTTACATTTGTTTGGAAACAAATTAAAAAAGTGATTTCTAATGTAAAAATGATGATAATTTGATTTTTGAAAAATTATGACCATATCCTTAGAAATCTAAAAGTTGTAATTATCTAAAAGTTGAATGGATGGTTTTACCCATTGACAGTCTTTTTAAAAATGAACTACATTCTAGATTATCTGGAAAAGCATATTTAAGGTTTATATGAGATAAAAAGTACTTTGATGCTTTTCCTCAAATGTGCTTTTTAGCTTATATGAGATAAAAAAATACTTTAATATGTAACATACAAACAAACTAATTTTTTCGTTAAAGACCTTTTAAAACTATTTGAGTACTTTTTAAAACTCCTAATGCAACAACAAACAGGCCCCAAGTATTTTCATGTTAACTTCTTCCACTTGTTCGTTAGCCTAGAGATGGCTTGGGTTAGAGTAGAAATTATGGATCTGAGCTTGTAGCATTATTCTCAAAAAGCATGATCATCAAATTATCGCCTGTTGTTTGTGACAAACATGTGGTATTATGAACCTACATGTAAAAACCTCCAAAGGAAGTTGGTCATGTTCTAAGAGGTAATGGTTGCGAGCGTTTCTATTTCTATGCATGTTGTGAAGTAGTCAACAACAATGATAGAAAATCTGAAACCCCCCCTTTTCCCAAGTTGTAATGGCCTCACAAGGTCTACTCTGTTGTGCGGAGAACTGCCAAGTTGAAGTAAACAATGTAAGCTCTTTTGGCTGTGCTCTTGGTATGTCCTTGAACTTCTGGCATTTCTAGCATTGTATATTGTTTCCTCAAAACTCCACGCCACCTAGTAGTTGACGACGTACAGTCACAACAAAAATCAAACAATCCTCATTGGAAGTTGCCCGAAGGGAAATTCTCTAATGCTCAAGGTAGTTGTTTAAAACATCTTTTCATGGCCTTAAAAAAAAATTAGCAATGACTGAGAATCTCTTTACCTATTGTAAGTTTTCTAGTTACTATTAGTGAATTTGTGTATTTTTTAAAAATATTTAAAAAAACAGAATGAACTAGTGATCACATCCAACGATAAGAACTGAACGGCATAATAGCACGACCCTAACTTATACCAGTTTGCAACTGGGAAGGGATAAAAGTGTTTTGCATGCGTTGCTTCCAAGCTAATATGACGATCGATCAATAGGCCATCATGTAAGAGTAAACCAAGGTGAAGGGTGGCGGTTTGTTGCTGATTTCCTTTTCTCTCTCTACAACTCAGCCAACAAAAGGTGGATTAGTGAAGGCTCACATGTTGATTTTGAATGGCAGCATTTTCCCATTTGATTCCTCTACATACCCCTTTCCATGAATCACTTCCAGGAATACTTGGGTTTAAGTACGAATGGAAACTTTTAAAGCCTGTGGATAATCAACAGGTAGAAGTAGAAAAGCTAGAGGTTAAACACACCAACCAAAAATTTAAATACTTGGAATGGTTCATTTTTTTTCTTTACCATAATTTTGAATTTCGCTTCGTTATACCCAATACACCATACAATCAATTTTAGCCATAATTTACATTCTAGACCACATTCAGTTCCATATTATTTTAATTGTAACTTTATAATTTTCTTGATTTTAGATGCCATTTTTGTAAATTTTAAATCAATATAGTATTTACGTAATTTTAAAATTTAAAAGGCATTTATACAATTTTACTTTATTTTTAAAACTTTAAATATGTCCCCTCGTTAGAAGTGAACTGTAACCAATAAGACCGACATGGGGATGCTGGAACTATTTGGTTAGTGCTCCAACGAGGAAGATGCTGACATTGAGCAGTTCGATCCCTATTTGAACCCTGTGCAAATTGGTGAACCAACAATTTATCTATATTTATATTTTTTATTTTATTCTTATATAAAACGATGTTTCTTAACTTAATTAATTTAAATGATATTTTTTTATTAATATGAATAAGAAAAAAAATTAATTATAATGACGTCGTTTGGTTTAATAAACCAGAACGACAGTCCCAAAAACTACTCCTTGAGTCCTGTTATCACTCATCGCTTATTACCATCTTGTTAAGTTTGAATATTAAAATTTAACATTTTTGGCTCACAAACCATCATCGTCATCATTGTCGATGGTTCAAACTGATGAACCGAACACAACCAGGCCAATGCCAGATCGATCGATTCTCTACCCTCCCTTTAGTTGGTTAGTCGGTAATGTAGTAAGACCTATGTAACGAAATACAATCAATGCATAAATACAAAATATTTTGACCTAAAACATATATAGAATATTACCATAATACTCGTAGAGTATTAGGCAATATACTAATATAAGTAAGGCAAATAAATAATATATGCTTACACCGGCGAAGCTTCCCTTTTCTAAAAGAAATATATGTTGAGTTTTGGAGCCTGGTTTTAAGCTGAGATGACGTCAAGCCAGCATTTCACTCGACTCTTGCTCGAAAAAGAGCTCGAACGAAGTTCAGGCAGAGAGTTAGCTTGAAGTGCATTCAAAGTTGGCTGAAGCCAATGCTGAACAGAGAGTTCACTGACGGCTCTCCCGCTAGTGGGCTCAAGCAAAACTCAACCCAAGATTTCGCTCGAGTGGTGCTCAATGGATCGCTCGAGCAAACATCAAGCAAAGAGTTTGCTTGAGGCACGCTCGACACACTGCTAAACGAATAGCCCAAAAAGTTATTGCGTTAGCGTTTTCTCGCCGTTTTCTATATATATGAAATGTTTATTTGTTGAAATATAACAGATTGAGAGAACAGATAGAGGAAATGTGTTGTGAGGAAACTCTTGGCGTGAAAGGGGATAGACCATTCTTGGAGTTGAGTGGAAGGCAAAAGATGACAAAATACTCCAATAGTCTAAGGAAAGTGATAGTGGGAGATGCTGAGCGCAACTAGTCCAACATCTAGGCAAGCAAGCACCTTGTAAGAAGCCCGGTTGACATGTCCCGGAGCGAGGTGGGGATAAGTGTCTCGACCATGATAGGTGAGCTAGAAAAGCCACCAACTGTGAAAGCGAGAACGATGAGCTAAAGAAGCTGATGAACTCAGACGAGACAAGAGTTACCTACACAAGGCAAGATAGGATTACTCACCCAAGATGAGCAGTGTTCGAGGATTGACCAACCCAGACCTAGGATCTTTCTGAGATAACACGGAAGGGCTTAGAAAAGTGCCAGTGTTGTATGCAAAAGCCCACACTCCATCTAAAGGGTCACATTTGAAATGGCTTGATGAGTCACATAATCTGACGTTGCAGTACAACTCAAGCCACGCTCAAGGAAAGTTAGATGACCAAGCTTGACAGTATGTGTTTGTCATCCTAGTGTGATAGACATATTAAAGAGAATCCTTACAGTAGACCTGAAGTCAGAGATCCGCCAGAAAGGACATCTGACAATCTTACCCTATTTAAAGGATCCGAACATGGGACGAGATCTCACTTTTGAGACTTTATTCACCAAAGAGCTCAAGAAGTCAGCTGCTTCGGGAAGCAAAGAGTAGAGAGGCAAGGAAAGAACTTCTAACATAGAAGTGTAGGTTGGCTTCTAAGACAGTACTGAGATAATATGGGGTGAATGTTGTGTGTAAGAGACATTGCATTACCTTTGTAATTTCTCCCCTAATTCTATAAGCATGAACAAATATTTGAATCGTTCTATTTATAGCTATATTTACACACTAATTTCCAATGTTTTGAATGTTTGAATATTTTTTAATTGTTTTCAATACATGACACTGAATCCTCGTGTGGGAACCCATTATTTTTATGTGAGAATGTTTATCTTTGTGTGGGGAGTCAGTATTGCGAATCTATACTCATGGGACGAGACCAATAATTCCCTAAACCATTCCACTAAACATTGTCACGCGCTTTACACGAGAAGGAGAATGTCTCGTGGGGATTGGTGTGAAATGGTATTGTATTTGGCCACACCTAATAATCAGAATGTGGGATCCACTGGTGTATCATGTGGTTGTGTCCTTGAGTTGGTTGAGTACAGGCATGCCCAATGCAACAAGTATCTCTGTGTGAGAAGCCTGTGTGGTGAATATCTATGTGAAAAGTACATGTGTGGTGAAAGATTGTTACAAGGCTGAAATAGGCCGAATACTGGTTTTTACAGATTTTATACTTATATTGGAGATGGATTATTCCTCGCCATATTATTAATAATATGTTTTATGTATTCTGCATAAAGAAAGGCCAACGTCATGAGAGGGTGATTCCTCATCATTTATATGTATATACGTGTTAACTAAGAGGGTGATTTCTCACCATGTAGGGCTAAGTAAAAATCTGAAAATCCTACTCCGAATCCAACTCTGCTTAGACTCTGACAAAAATGAGTCGGAGTCAGATTTTTTTTAAAAAAAAAAAATTCAGTCGGAACCGAAGTCGGAGGTGTCGCTGGACCGACTCTAACTCCGATCAGATCCTACTCCGACTTTATGCTCCAACTCTGACTTCGACTTTTCCCTCTAACTTCGATATTGTAGATATGTTATAAATATATATATATATCTATATATTCATCATATATACTAGTATAGTTATATAAATAGAACTTATACAGTTAAATTCAATAATATACTTGCCGTCAAAGGACGTAAAATCGCTTTCCCATTTTAGTTCTGGTGAGGATGGGATCATGTTGTCCGGGCGGCAGAAAGCAATCATAAATAACCCAGAAGTTATATAAGGAATGTTGGCAAAAGCCCATTCCTCACCATACGCCATGCATCCGAGAGGAGCAAAAATGTTTTGAGATCTTAAGAAGGGATACTAGTAGAAATGGATAAAAGTTGGCACAGTGGCATATCGTGTTTGGTTGCCTACGGAATATGAAGGTATTCACTACGTGTTCTATGTTTTCTCACTTAGGAGAAGTTTTGCGAACCAACAACCACAGGTAATTGAACCAGATCTAGTTTAGTTACAACCGAATATTACATATGAAGAAAAGTCGGTATGTATCATAGATAGGAAGGAGCAGAGATTGAGATCTAAGGTCTTACTCTTGGTAAATATGCACTGGGGAGATGTAGGAAATGAGGAGTTTAGATGGAAAAGCGAGTAGATCATGTGTGAGAACCTCCCATATTTATTTCAATTATGAGCTAGAATGTACGAGGTAAGGGTAAGATAGATAATATACGAGGTAAGGGTAAGATAGATAATATACGAGGAAGGACGCGACTATAAATAAATCATCATTCTCCCTAATCTTCGACTCAATATCAGCAACCCTCAGGAGATAAAATGGTGAGGGAGAAAAGAACAGCCTGGATGGTGGCCATGCCTCCCGAAATCAAGCGTTGATTCTTAGAAGAGCGACTTGAGAAGGATATGAGAGGGGTCGAATAGTGACAACTGAAGGAGGAACATCATCGAGACGAGGAGAGTGCTCGAAGGGCCAGGGATCTAATATCTGAGATGTTACAAGTAGTTAATGATCTGTTCACAGGTCTGCTCTGTTGATACAAGTGTGGCACATAGAGAATGAAAGAGGACGAGGCTAAAACGCAACGAGCAAGATGAGGGCAAGTGTGAAGATTCACCAACATCCTATAAAGTCGAACCTGGCCTGGGTGCTAGGATACAAGAGACCATGATCGATGGACATGGTCGAAAAAGAAGACAGATGAGACATGAGGAGTCATCTTGTCTTTTAGCCTCTAATGAAAAAAGGTTAGCCCACTAATGCAATTGAGTGAAAGCCCCATTTGAAGTTGAAGGCAACCAGAGGCATCAACGGGTTCCTCATCTGATCTCACCTCCCTTGAGAGGACCAAGCAAGGGAGAGCCCTACCGAGTTTCAAGGATAAAATTCCTTATAAGGTGGGGAGGATGTGAGTAACCGCCTGGCGTGAAATGGCATGGCCCATTCTTGGAGTTAAGGAAGGCAAAAAATGAGAAATACTCCAGTGGTCTAAAGAAAGTGACATCGGGAGATGCATACTGTAGCTAGTACAACATATGGGCAAGTAAGCACCTTGCAGGAGGCACAACTGACATGTCCCAAAGTGAGGTGGGGATGAGTGTCTCGACCATGGTAGGCGAGCTAGAAGATTCACCTACTGTGAAGGTGAGAATGAGGAGCTGAAGAGGCTGGTGAACTTAAACGAGACAAGAGTTACCTGCCTAAGGCCAGATAGGATTACTCACCTAGGATGAGCATCGGTCAAGGACTGACCAACCTAGACCTAGAAACTTTCTGAGATAACATGGAAAGGCTCAGAAAGGTGCTAGTGTCATACGCAGAAGGCCACACTCCTTCTGAAGGGACATCCGAAGTGGTTCTAAAATGAAAGGGTCACAGGCTTGACGTAGCAGTACTACTCAAGCCACACTCAAGGAAAGTCAGAGCACCAAGCATGCAAACCATGTTTGGCAGTATGTCTCTGTCATCTTGAAGTATGACAAACAGATTAAAGAAAATCCTTACAACAAATCTGGAGTTAGAGATCTATCAAAAAAGACATCTAACAATCTCACCCTTATTTAAAGGACCTGAACATGGGATGAGGTCTCGCTTCTAAGACTTTATTCACCGAAAAGCATGTGAAGAAGCAAGGAGCAGAGTGACAACTAAAGAACTTCGAATGTAGGAAGGTAGGATAGCTTCTAAGACAGTGCTAGGTAATGTGGGGGTGAATGTTGTCTGTAAGAGACGTTGGATTACCTATGTAATTTCTCCCCCTATTCTACAAGCAAGGATAAATATTTCAATCATTATGTTTATACCTATATTTACGCATTGATTTCCATTCTTTTGAATGTTTTTAACTGTTTTCAATTCATAACCCTGAGTTCCTGTGTGGGAATTCTTTATCTATGTGTGAGAACGTCTATCTCTCTGTGAGGAGTCGGTATTGTGAATCTATACTCATGGGATGAGATGGAGAGTTTCCCGAACCATTCTGCAAAGCATTGCCGCATGCTTTAGATGAGAAGGAGAATGCCTCGTGGGATTAGGGTAGAAGGGTGTCGTATTTGGCAACACTTGATAGTCGGGATGTGGGATCCCCCGTCGTATCACATGGTGGTGTCCTCGAGTTGGTTGGCTGGGTAGAAGCATCCTCGGTGCAACAAGTATCTTTGTGTGAGAAGCCTGTGTGGCAAACATCTGCTTTTGTGGCAAATATCTATGTGATAAGTACCTGTGTGGTGGAAGAATGTTACTGGGCTGAAATAGGCCAAATATTGATTTTTACATGTTTTATATTTATATTAGAGATGGATTATTTCTCTTCATATTATTACTAATGTTTTTTATGTATTTTGCATAAATAAAGGACAACGTACCTAGAGAGTGATCCCTCGCCATATTTAAGGATGTAGCTATAAGAGTGAGGGTGACTCATCGCCACATGTCCGTCCAGTATTTTCACGAAAAGTAATCATAGCATCTTTGGTATCATTATCTCTCCTTAGCAGATTTGTCATAACTGCCTAACTTATCTATGGTTTCATTCTCGGGACCATAGACTTTAATAAAGGTTCAAACCCTGGCATGACGCCCAAGGAAGAAGAATCAATCCCTCCCGATTTTTTATTATAGAGATTAGTACCCACCTTAGCGCCAGTACCCATCGTAGTTATCTTGTGCCTTCCATTAAGATGTACAGTATTAAGGTATCGTTTGGATTCGAAGATGAGTTGAGATAAGTTGAGATAGATTGTGAATAGTAGTGAGATGAGTTATGAATAGTAGTAACATTTATGAGTTAAAGTTGATGAATAATAATGAATAGTAGTCAGATGAGTTGAGATGAGTTAAAATGAGTTGAGATGACTTGCGAATACAAACCGGACCTAAGTCTAGCAACTACTTGTAATCAGTCTACTACCTTATGGCGACTACTTGTAATCAGTCTGTCACCTTATGGCGACTAACCTTACATACTTTTGGATGATGTAATGTATTTGGATTTAATTAAGGGCAAGAAGCCCTCTTTTTATAAAGTTTAGTATTGTGGACGTGGTACTTAATTGTTGGCATTGTTACTTCAACGTATTCTACTTAAAATTTTGCTGCGATTTTTATGGTTAAACATCTTACACGTATATTTTCATCTAGAAAATTAAACACCTATTCCAATTCTCCCTTGGGTGTTGACCGTCAGTCAACATTCTTGACACTACGGATTCTGGGCTAGACCTACATGAGAAATGGGGCACCACTTAGTTATAAAAAAGAGAGAAAAAGTCCTATAGAGAGACTTTGTGGGTGTGGTTATTTCCCCAACAATATAGTCTAAAGAGATTTTGCAACATCAACATTTTCGTCCATATGGTATGACATGATCCAGGTGTGGTCGAGAAAAAATGATTTTTAATAGTTGATGCATGCACAAATAAAAAAGTTAATAAATGAATGAAGATTAAGATCATAAATAAAAAACTTAATCTCATATATTTATTTTTTCGACAAATCATATCTAATATTATTTTTCAGATGATATAAACGGTCAAAGTTAACATTTAGAATTGAATTGGTGAGTTATATAAATAACCCTAAATCTAATAAAAAAGAATAACAAATAAGTATATTATATTTTGAATTGAATTGAATTGAAAAATATATATTACCACAAATCTCAAGGAATATTGTCTATAACATCAATCAGATAAATAGGAAAAAAAATTAAAGACAAAGTATTCACAACGCAAAGTTCTTATCCCACTTTACAGGGAATAAACATTCAAACACCAATCAACCAAAATCTTGTCTCCAAACATGACCACCGAGAGGCCAATCGTCCCCTCCATTAGAATTAGGGCTACAGCCTGTGGACCGTCTAGTATGTAGGCGTGTCCCATTATTTTTTGGGCTTGGGCTTCTTAGAACCTGATAGGTTGTTATGCCTCCTCCACCTGAGCTTGATGAGTCGCAGCCTGATTCGGCAACCAAGCCCCGCCTTGTCGATTGGTTCCAGCTGGGCAGATGTGGGCCGGTCGGTTTGACGGTTCCTTGACTGCGCACCTTGGCCTTGGCAGACTTGGTTGGGGCCATGTAGCTAGGGACATTGTTTGAGCTCACTTCTTGTTGCTTACTTAGGTATGGGCCTGGCTCATTCAAGTCCCGCTTAGAATGCGTAAAACTGTCCATTTCTACTGTTTTTTCCGACATATCGTCGGTACCGGTGGTAGTGGTGGTGGTAGCAAGAGGCATGAAAGAGGCCCCATGGTGCCCTGAGTGACGGGCACGGTATGGTTGCGACGACATCCAACGCTCGAGCCAGTTCCATCCCCACTGGGCCTTTTCGTGCTCATTAGGGTACAGCCCAAAATCATCGTTGTTGGGATCCGACTGAAAGAGCTGCTGCTGCTGCTGCTGTTGCTGTTGCTATTGCAGGAAAAGAAGAGTTGGTAAAAACCAAAGTTTAGCCGTCTCCGACGAGTGATAAAACTACTTGTAAAATGCCAATCAAAATGGTCACTAACCTGGTAGGTAAAAGCATAAGCAAGAGCTCTCTCCCTTTTCATGACAGCATCATGTCTCTTTGAAGAAGCATTTTCCTTGAATTTATCTGAAATTTGACGCCTATCATCCCAAGCTGCTTCCATATCGTAACTTCTCATTGGGCTTTTAGTCTTCTGTTGTTCCTCCATTGCTCTTTGTTCTTGATCTTCTACTTTCTTCTGAAGCTTCTCATGGGCAAGTTGGAGTCTGCGCGCACGCACTCTTGCCTGGACTCGCACCAGTGCTTGCATGCAACGCATTGTCATTTGTGCTTGCTTGCGCACATTGTGTCCCCTCACCAGTGCTTGCAGCCTAACTAATCCCTTCAAAGCTCTCAAAGCCCTTCGAGCCTGCAAAATTGACACATTATTAGCTATTTTACAGTGTATAAGAAAATGATCCCAGGATAAGAATATTACTAGGTAGCCTCTGTAGTATGATTGTATAAGGGTTGCAGCCCTTTCTTCCTTAGAGTGGCGCCCATAGCCGGCCAGTCGAACGACTTTAGCCGCTGCTTGAGCTGCTGCAACAGCTGCTTCTGCCGCTGCAGCAGTTGCCACCGCGACGGCAATGGCATGGTTTCTATCTTCGGCTGCGGGAGTCGATGCTGTGCTCTCATCATTTGTGATGTCCGCTGAACTTTCAGTGGGGAAATGCTCAAATGACACCACTTCTGGAGCATCATGCTGCCATTTCTTCGAATTTTCCTGAAAAAGGTAATGAAACCGCTTAGCACTACCACCTTAATTTGTCTATATATAATTAGACTCGTGAATAAGGCTATTCCTCATGCTTAATTTTAACAATATCATCATCCTTTGCTATACCTCCAAGTAATTGACAGATAATGATAATATTTCAATCATTTAATACCACGTCATGAAATGATAATAATTAAAAGAATAATAAATAGTATTTCTCTACTAGCAATTATCATTCATCTACCAACCTTTTAAAATCGAAAATTGTAATAAATTTTTAATGTCAATTAAAATGTAGCACCTATTTTGTTTTTTTTTTTTTTTTTCAATTAAAAAAAGACAACAATGCCTCTTGGGATGATGAAGATCTAACTTTAGCAAGCACATGCTAATGAAGATGGATGACATGATAGCTTAGGTGGCATGATAACAATATGTCATGAGCCTTACAACATTATTTGGTCATGTTGTTAGAGGGGACCATATATATACATATATTCAACTCTTTAGCATTTTCCAAGCTCACATATATTTATATATATATATATTATATATATATATATCCATATATAATCGAGTTTGACCAACAAAAAAAATTGTGGTGTAGAGTTTCCCCTTTAGATAGTAAAATTAACCAGACCATCATGACCATCCTTAGAAGTGACAATATGGTTGAGGTACTGGTGGAGCCACATGATTAAGATTGTTTATCTTTTTACTATATATATATATAAACTAAAGAAAAAAAAAGGATTATTTGTTTTGTTTTGTTTTGCTTTTGGATCTAGTCCTTGTACTTTATTTATTGTAAATATTATCCAAATCATATAAAAATAATAATTTAAAGCATAATAATTATCAGTTATATGTTGCAAATCCTTCATTACTCTCTCAATTATGCAGCTGCTTCCCAGTGTCTCTCAATTACTGTCAAATAATTTGATTAAATAATTTTAAATTACCATTTAATGCAAAAAAAGGAATGATTTGAAACGGTCAGTTTTGGATTATATATGTGTATGGCTTAAGATTAGGTGCACCATTTAAAATGAAAATTAAAAATTAATTCTATGAAGAAAAATCAAATTATAAAAATTTAACCTTTTTCTCCGGCAATTCCTTCGGAGAAAGTTTGAAGACTCTCTTCACCGACGAGATCCAGCTGCCTCCTTTCTTCCCCATATCCGGTTAACTGAACAGATTCCGATTGTCGCCGTCATATTAGCAGAATACCCATGTCAGAACTTGGAACTCACATTTTCATCAGTCCAAAGAAAAATAACAAGAATATCAAGAACACAGCTTGATCAGAAAACTTGAACACCAATGTACAAAAATCATAGAGTCTAGAGATCATAGACAAGGAAAACAACATGTATTGACAATCTCGGCCATCTAAAACTCATTAAAAACAACGATCGATTATATAGCTAGCTTCACTGAATTCACAGCCCAAAAATCAGGAAAAAAAAAGGAACTTCAATCCCACAAAATGCTAGAGCATGAACCAAAAAACAAAAAGACGTATATTTTCACAGTTAAATGTGGTTGGTTTGGTAAAAAGTGAAAGAGAGAGGCCTCAGCCGTCTAGAAACCTTTGAAACAGAGACAAACAGATTAGAGACGTACAGAGATCGAAGAGGCAAATGAGAAGTGGTAGATGAATGGAAATTAAGAAGACCCTTGAAATGGGAAATTAACCAAACCTGAGGTGTTCAGTACTGTGGGATTTTTGGTCTGTTGGCTTGGGCTTTCACATCTTCTCCTTCTCATTTTACATGCATCTCAAAGAAAGGTTTGGTTAGGGAGATCACTCTTAGAAAGTGCAGAGAGAGAGAGAGAGAGATAAGGGGGTGTGAAACCAGTAACTACGAGCCCGCGCGATCGCCGTTGGTATTTATCAAACTCACGGGGGTGAGAGACTTGAGACCTTCACCCACGTTATAGAACTTTTGTTACGGTTTCCTCTACGTTCAAGTTGAACCACTTTTTCCAACCATCAAAATATAATATATAATATATATATATATTATATATATATTATATATATATAAACACACACACACATATACACACGCATCTGTGTTTTTTTTTTTAAAAAATGGTCCCGTGAACTAATTTATTGGCGTGGCAGTAATTTTTAGAGCAATATTAGTTCTTTAATTTCCGATTGGATGAGACGAAAATTAATAAGATTTGAATATTAAAGTGTAATGATGTTGTATTAGTGATCAAGTTATCTCGGATAATGAGAAGTCTAGGATTTAAAATTTAAATGTTTTTTCCCTCCCCTCTACATCTTATCAGCTATGTACCAAAAATGGTTTTCTTTTGTTTTACATTTAAGGAAGAAAAAAAAACTATAAAAAAATTATATTCTCAAATCAGTACGTAGAATATACCTAGTAAAGTATTTATACTATATAATTTGATTTAAAAGATAAATTTTAAATATTTTTCTTTTTTGAAAGAAAAGCATATTTGTCATTAATTAATCAAGAAATGTTACACAATCTGTCATTTAAAACAAGACTATCAATAACATTAGGACTCTCTTCAATCAACATTGATCCCCTTGCTTTGTAGTGCTAACTTGGCTAATTGATATGCAACAGTATACCCTTCCCTGTATGGGAATCTTAAGCTCCCAAGATGAATTCCGAAACATTATCTTTATTTTCCATACCTAGCCAAAACACATATCATTGCTTTGAATTGCCTTGATTACCATAACAGCATCTCCTTCGAATTCGAAAAATAAGTTTTAAAATTTAAAATTTTTATAAATCAAATTTTATCATTTAAATGACGTGGATATTGTGTTCTACACATGACCGGCTTGAAGATAATAACTCAAAAGAATAACAAGTGTTTTTGATCAAAATCTATGAGTAATGCTACAAATCACACTCTCATCCTACTCTCATCCTATTATGTAAAACGTGGCACTTTCAATATCATCCTTGGACCATCCTTTATTTTTTAAAGAAAATATATGCATGTTGATCAATAATATCACCTCATTATAGTGGGATGAGGGTGTAGTCTATAGAACTTCCAAACCTAATTACCAAGGAAAAAAAAGAAGATAAAATAAGGGTTACGAAGCACTTTACTATGTGTATTATGAGCACCGACTTATAAATAGAATTTTTCATAATAATAACTCAATCGTAGTCACGAATGATATGTTACTTTAAGTGATTTTTCATTTAAGAGTTGACTTATGAACCACTTAAAATCTACAATATTATTCAGTATAACTAGAGGCGATAAACCCTTGATGTGCATTAGCATTATTCTAGACAAAAACCCTTCTATGTTATGTCCAAATTAGATTGTTAAGTTCAGAAAGAGGTTGATACAACATGATTACAACTGTTTACAAATAATCCTGCCAACATGTTAAATTAATTTTCTTTTATGTTTGGTCAACAACATTAATTCATACTCGAAGAACAAATCCACCAAATTTTGCAAAAAAGTTTGTTGGAAGTAGAGATCATTATACTTTTAAATTTGGTATTACTTTGCCAAAGCACGTGGTCTGATTGGCTAACTCCGACCTCTAAAATGGAGGTATGGTATGGAATTAGAAAACCTAAAAGAAATGATATTACCTTTAAAACGTACAATTTAGAGTGGGAAGTGTTTCATAAATAAATGTGTGTGTACTCAAAATTAATGTTTATGTACTAATTAAATTGGTCCCCCTTTGTTTTTTTTGAGTCTTCCACTGTCCTACACTATGATTAGCCTCACCATAAGTTTAGTAATCACCATTAATTATATTAATTGTTGCAAGTTACAACTGTACCTCTTGTATATACTACCTGCCTAGCTAATTAAAGCTACTATATCTAATCTTCCTGCCCGTGTACATATATATATATATATATATATATTTATATATACGCACACACATGCATGCACGGAGGACAGATATCATGAAAATTAAATAAAAATAATATTTTTGATGAACTGACCAATTCATGATTGTTCGTAAAATGGATTGTATAAAGTTTGTAAAATTATTCTCTGTGATCATATTATTTTCGTTATTTTTATTTCAAATATTATTATTCTAGCAGAAAATCCATGCAAAAAATGGTGTTTTTAATTAAACTGACAAAAAACCAAGATGTCTATCCTCAGTAATTAAATTAATTTTAAGAGTGTAAGAAAAATAAGCCCAAATTTAACAAATTAATATAAGTGCATCATTAATAATAATAATAATAATAATATATGTCAAGATCAAAATTCACAAACTCGATCGATCGGGTAAAAGAAGAAATTAGGAAGAAAGAAATTAAGAAGAGAGTTCGTGATGAAAGCCGGCTAATATTCCATTTATTTTATTTTCCGGCCTTTGCCTGTAGCAGTAGTTTCGCTTTTGTTTTGTTGGCGGTGCATGGGGGTGCATCATGTGTAAATGCATTAATCTGCATCGGCCTCTTCTCCATCTGTTTCGTGGAGCTGGCTGTTCTGTCACGGTACTTGATCTGCTGAGTGCCGATAAATTAACTTCATGTCACTGCCCATTACCATTTTAATGCTCTAATCATTTAACTGTCATCAGGCACCTACCTCCAACTTAGCCAGTGCAGCTTAATTGCTTGCACATCTCCTCTTTTTACTACAACGAAGAAGACCTAGAGGAAACCTCTACAAATGTAAATGAATATGGCTGTATTTGGATGTTGAATTGAGTTGAGATGATAAAATATTATTAAAATATTATTTTTTAATATTATTATTATTTTAAAATTTAAAAAAGTTGAATTGTTTATTATATTTTGTATTGAGATTTGAAAAAATTGTAATGATGAGTTGAAATGAGTTGAGAGGAGTTTAAATTCTAAACATACCACTCTTTTGGAACTCTCTCTCTCCCTCTCTCTCTCTCCCTCCCTCCCTTTAGAAGAATGATATCTTCTTCAACCTCTCATCAATCCTATTTTCTACATTGTATTGAGGCAATTTGAGACCATGAGAAATTATAAAGTTACCATGAAGCATAGTGAATCTCGTCCTCAAACGATCCGTAGACATAGGTTTTTATGCCAAATTTCTAAATTTCTGTCTCTCTATTTATTATACATGAATTCATAGATGCGCATATCATGAGCACCATATAAACCTCAAAGCATCATCGTGAGTCATTCGACCGTACTAGTGGCCTTCGATCAAAATTGCATAAACAAACATAACATGATGTCATGACTAAAATATCCTATATTTTAGGCTTGATGGATATATTGTATCCACTTTGAATGAAATAGATGATCATTTTCCCCAGGCATGAAATAAGGTTCGACCACACAAGCCATTGGCTTTTACTTGATGAGCTGTGAAACTCATTATGCCACGCACCCGCATTTTGCAGACCCAATTAACCTCTACGTACGGTTGAGACCTAAAAAAAAGCCTGAAAATAAAGGAATTTAGTTAAGGTAGATGGCCTCTAACTTATCCCAAAAATCAAAAAAGAAAAAAGAAAAGGTAGATGATGGCTTGTTGCTTGCATTTAAAGGGAAACTTGAAGCAAGCTAAAGGGAAGCATTAGGAAAGGAGAGGGTCTTAGTTATGTGTCTCTCTCTTTGTTTTTTCATGGTTTTAATTGTTTTGGTGAAAAGCCCTTTCAATGTATTTATGTTTCTCTGCAACGCTTTTATTGTCTTTGAAGGCTGGCTTTAGCCGATCAAAGCCGCATTCGTGCATATGAAACTATTAATTGGGACCATTGCTTTTTCAATGCATAGTCCATGCAGCATGCACAAGTTTCTTGGAGCTGGCTTTCACAAGCCTTTTAAGGAATAAATGATTGGAAAATTATACTTATAATTATAGAATGTGTAAATATTATATATTTTTTTTTAAATGAGTAAATATGAGATTTATATAAAAATATTTTTTTTAATAATGAACTGTACTATTTTTTAAAAAGAGTGTACGTGCGATGCTTGTACAACTCATGATTATATATATTTAACATTACTAATTAATTAATATAAAAATGATGCTTTCAATTTTAAAGAAAAATGGACACTATAAATTTTGTGTAAAATATGATAAAATATTCCCTATTATTTCATTATCAAAATGCGGCATGTTTAATTTACACTAAATATAAACTATCCATTTCAAGCGAAATGGACTAGAAAATCCGATTTCGAAGATCTAAGTCATGTTTTTCAATTGATTGTTTTTTCTTTTCTTTTCAATATATATATTGATAGAAGACAGATTATCCTATTTATTTGATGAAAAATGATATTTGCAATTGAGGAGTGCGCCAGTATCACGCAATCCCTTTAAAAAAAGTTAGTAAATACGGGATCTATATGAGAAAAAAAATTAATTTTTTGAATAGTGAATGCCACTCTTTTTCAAAACGATTGTACGACACTTGCATATTTTAGAACTGTATGTACGATTACCCTTATTTTATCCAAATGATCTTAAAGCTGTTTAGAAAATGTGGACTATAAGCAACGACACATCATGTGACTATATATATGTATATCGTCTAACCTCCAATAGCAAAGAAACAAATGAGATTTTAAATTGTGGTCAGCTACCTAAAGCAAGATATCTCAACTACTTAATGCAATGATGAAACATAAACATTCCTTTACATTTTGTTAAGGTAATTTGGTAGAACCAATCTACAGTATATATATGGTAACATGATTATGTTTTCTGTTTTAAGATTTCTAATAATTTGTCATAATCTAATTATCTTTTGTACGTGGTTTAGGGTTCCCCCAAAGTCAATGTGGTATTTTGTGTAAGACCAACATAAATTAAAGAAACGGAGTTATGCAATTCACAAGTCGATGTGTAAACACAATACATGGTGTAAAACTCATTATATTAAGAGCCTATTTGGATTCAAGTGTGAGATGAAACATCTCATCTTATTTTAACTAAAAATCTCACTAATATTCACAAACCATTTTAACTCATCATATCATCTCATCTCATCTCTGAAAAAAAAAATAAATAAAAATACAAGTGCTTTTTTATGTCGATTAATTCTCAAGCATTATTAATAATATATTTTGCGTGTCAATAAGCAAATCTTATAAATAAAATTTCTCATATTAACGAGAAAACCCATGTTTGTGCTTGTTTGAATTTCGCAGTAGTTTTTATTTTCCTCCAACATTGCTTTTATAAACCTAGTTTTATTCGTTAAATTTGTTTGTTTGTTTTTGTTTTTGTCTTTTTTTTTGCCTTCAATATTGAACTCTTTCGTTGTGGCTGTAACATGCCTATTACAAAATTGAGAATCTTGTCGGTAAGCTCAATTTGACATTCTAGTATCTACTTGTTTTTTTGGAGGAGAAAGAGGGTAAGTAGTTTTAGATAGAGGTTCTTAATTCTCTTTTCTTTTTCGATCACCGGACAATCAAGGGATGCTAACTGGAAAATGAGATGAGATCAGATGAGAATTTTATGAATACTAGTAAAATGGTTTGTAAGAATAGTAATGAAATAGTTTGAGTGAAGTATTTATTGAAATTTAAAAAATGAGAGAGAAAAAGATGAATAAAAAATATTATAAAGTTAAAATATTGTTAGAATATTATTTTTTAATATTATTTTTTTTTTTGAAATTTTAAAAAGTTGAGTTGTGTTTTTTTTTTTTTTTTTAAAGTTTGAAAAAGTTATAATGATTAGTTTAAAAGTATTTGTGTTTGAATGATATTTGAGAAAGAAATAAGATGAGATGAGATGTAAATTGTTTCCAAACATCCCTGACTTTGTCAAACATTACAAATTTCATTTCATCTCATCTCATCTAATCATTATAATTTTTTCAAATTTTCACATAAAATATAATAAATAACTCAACTTTTTCAAATCTCAAAATAATAATAACATTAAAAAATAATATTCTAACAATATTTTATTTAACTTTCATGTTAACTCATCTCAATATCGCAACTCATTATCCAAACAAGGCCTAACTATATCCCCTTTTTCCCTTGAAATTTGTCATCATTCATTCATGATCTTCTCCCAAGAATTTGGGAAATCTAGAATTTAGCAACAGAAAAAATTAAGATAAACGGTTGCTAAAAACTTTTCTGAATAACTCATGAAGCATTGCAAAAACATTGACAACCATTGATGGTAGTTGTCAACAAGTATAGGTTTCACAATGACACGTTACGATGCAAAAAGAAAAATGGTGTACGCTTGGTGATTTAGTATTTGGGCTGAAATCAAATCCTTATCTATTTTAAAAAATTCTACTGATTCCGGTATCGGTTTTCATTTCATGCATTCCCCTTTTTCTGACTTTTTAGTTTTTAAATATTATCTTAATAATTGAAGTTCTTATGATTAATTGTTAGGTGATCTCAAAATGCACATCATGATACTGTAAATATTTTTAATCAAGTGCTAATGATCTATCCTCTTCGTATTGTATAAAATGATAGGACGAAACCAGTAATATATTCGAAAGTAAAAAATGCTTAACGATTAAACATGTAAGTCTCAATTATAATGCCATGAAAAGGGTCATAAAACGATTTTTATGATTGTTGGCGGTGCGTTCCTAATTTTCATTCTCCATTCTTAGCTCGATTGGGTTTGCCAGGTCGTTCGGACATCTTCCTTCTGCTTCCAATTGTCCCGAGGTAAATAACAGTACACTGAATGTACCTAATTGCATGGTCGATTTTGGCCAATTGCAACATATAATTGGATTGAAAAGATTTTTGAACAGGTGTAATTTGAGCCAGTCATGTGCTAATCTTATATTGAAAATGTCGATATTCATGTAGTTAGATTTGATATTGGTGCTGTAACATATACTTGTCTTGTTTTTAAACTTCCATTTGTGGCTGGAAAAAAATTTAAGTATAGGGGTTGAATGATCATTGACCCAAAGTTTGTTTTGTTACAAACTGCAACCCGCCCCCTCTGCGCCTCACATCTTAACATCCATAGATTGCTTGTAGGCTCCTGGAGATTATCAGATGCAGTTGTTAGGGCCAACCAGTGTTGTAGGTGTGTTCTTTGGGGGGGGTTTTGATTGATTCAAGCCAATCTCATTCATTAGAAAACAATACATTGTTTAATCTATCTTTGAATATGAGGCATAATTGATTTTGGGCCTTCTTCTAACCAAACTAAAGCTTGGCTTGTAACATTTTTGTCAGTTAATTATAACATGAATGTTAGGATAAATGTTAGGGGAGCCACCAGCTGCTATTTTATGTTTGGTTGAATTTAATATGAATAATTAGAGAACTAATTAATTTAGGAATTAGCTACGTAACAGTGTGTAATAGATCCACATGATGATAAATTTTAGTATGTTAGCTTAAAATCATGTGTACATGATCCACATGATAGATCCACGTATCATTTAGGACTTGTATTTGGATGTAGCTACGAAACTTATAGAGTAGTGAGCTGATGATCTGTTTCGATCCATATTGATGTTGAGAAATAATCTCACATTGCCTATGAACAAGATCTTGGGCATGTATATAAGAAATGAGCAATCATCTCTTGTAAAACCAATTTTATGAGATGAGTTAGGCCCGTTAATTTCTTCTTCTCCTTACCTACCTTCGAACCACGGTTCTAGTGGAAGAAGTTATGCCAAATACGTGCCTGCCTTACGGTTTTATGAGATAAATTAGGTCCATGAATTTTTTCATGGTATCAGAGCCTTCTATAGGACGAATGAGGACTCACACTACTTACCTCGTGATAAAGACTAAGAAAAATACTGCCTGCACATGAGGGAGCTGGGTGTTGAGGAATAATCTCACATTGCCTGTAGACAAGGTATTGGGCATGTTTATAAGGAATGAACAATCATCTCTTGTAGAATCGGTTTTATGAGATGAATTAAACCAATGAATTTTTTAAAATGAATGATGGGCAATAAATATAACAAGGATAGACCCAACTACAACATTTAAGGATTCATGATTTAGTAGGTAAAAATGCTTCAATAACCATGCACATCCCTTCGAACTAGTAATTGTTACATGTCATATTAACAAGGCATTAAAAGAACATAAAAGATGTTGCGTGCATATTTTTTTCTGGTTGTCGGGTTTTTATTATTGATCTTGCTCAGGTACGTTGGTTGTGCCAACTGCTTAGATTTGGTTTGTCGTATTTCTGAATTCTCGTCTGCCAGCTCCTAGTATGCTTTACATTTTGCTGTCAACATAAATTCTGCTGCTGTTGGTGTGCTGTTGTAGTTTTTGGGTGATCATTTCTTTGGCAAAAAGCCAAAATTTGTAAGAGTAATGTTACATGTAGTCATGGAGTATGTGTAAACATTGTGCAGTCATTTTGAAAAAGAGTGGAGTCTACTATTAAAAAATTAATTTTTTTTCATGTGGTTCCCATATATAATCACTTTTTTCAAAGTAATTACACGGCGTTTGCGCACTCACGACTACAACCATCATTTCTCAAATTGTAAAGAGCCTGAATTGTTTTTTTTTTTTTTTTAAATGGTTATGTTTTCGCTGCGAAACATAAAACAGATTGTGTAAAACTTTTCTCAAATGATTTTAGTTTTCATATTCCATATACATCTATTCGTATGTTAGGATTAGTCTCCAAGTCACATTTCTAGCACAAAATCTGTTTGAACCTGTTGGAATGTTCAGTTGAAGTCCGTCATTGATTTAGTTCGATAATGTTATTCAGAAAAAGAAAATGATAGGAATAGGTCACATATAACTAAAAAAACCAAGTCATTGATTTCATGTGATCATGATGTTATTCAGAATCAGAAAATGATGGGAACAGACCACATATAATATATGAATCACCATCAAGATTTAAAATATGCCATCTAAGTGTTTACCAATATCGAAGTTCTCATCGACATATCTAGATATATCGAAGTTCTCTTATATCCAGATGATCTATAAAAGTCATGGGAAAATACTCTAGTTACAAATTAAACTGACGCGGCTTGATGTGATTTGTCAGATTATAAAGTTACTTTTATTATAAAGTAGATATAATGGATTAGATGATGAACCCGTGATGGTACTATTTGGACCCATGATGGAATTAAAGATGTGTAATAAATATTGCGTAGGGATTTATCCATCCAAGACATTTAAGGATGGAAAATGATTTACACAACATTTTTTACAACACTTTACACAACTATATTTTAAATGTGGAGAATTTTTGTAAAACATCTTATAAAAGTAACATCATTTTATAAAAATGCCCTCATTTTATAACATTGTTGTGCAATGTGTTGTGTGTATATTATTATTCTTTAAAGGATTCCCATGATTCAGTAGGTAAAAATGCTTGAACAATCATGTGAATCCCTTTGAATCAATAATTGTTGCATGTCAAGCCAAAGCATTAAAATAATAAAAATGATTTTGTCCATTAGCTGATGCATATTATCCATTAAGCTTATAATATTCAAGATCATGGATGGAAAACATAAAAACATTGTTGGCTTCGATGCCTTAAAACAATGAAAGCATTGTTTAGACAGGTTTTATGTTTTCATATAAATAAGTGAAGGTAATAAACGAAAGACAAAGTTCATTAGTACTTTATTTTTTACATTTCAGTAGTACTTATTAACATATTGGTGCTCTCGAGGTGGTTAAAGCATAGTATATTATATATATATATATATATATATATATGTATGTATGTATTTCCGCTATTACTATATGTCTATATGTAAAGCTAATGTACTGCATCTAATGGACAAGAATGCAAATGTATAGAACATTTAGTACTTGCAAAGAATATAGAATTTAGAAGTGAATAATCTCAACAATTTCTTGGTGCAAATGTATAAAACATTCAATACTTCTAGATATTGTTGGACTTAACAAATATGATATATGATTATTATTGTGCTATTCTAAAGTACTTAATGGACAAGAACAAATTTAAACATTCTTTGGAATGCGTCTATAATAAATTACACGTACATGCTTTTTTATATTTTTATGTTGCCAAGTGTTATATTGGCTGGATCTACGTGTCTTTGCTTTCTTCTCTGGCTTATATGTTTTGATGCATATCTTTGATAGATTCAAATCTATAAAAAATTACACATTGTGTCTTGCTGAACGTAGAAATCTATGGATATGTTTGTAGTATTTTCCATCTCCTTTTAGATATGAACTGTAACGCCCCAATCCCACACGGGTCATAACATAATAAAATTTCTTAATAAAAATCGTCAATACTCATAAAAACTTTCTATGCTTAGTCCACTATACTTAAATCATCTCACCCAATGCCTCATAATCTTGATTCTCAATTAAACCATCAAAATATCTGAAAAATATTGTGGAGATAAGGGGTGAGTTATCAACAACTCAGTAAGCAGATAATTTATACTAACATGTAAACATGAACATTTATAAAGTTCGGTATGCAGAACAAAACATTTCATTTCAGAATGTAGAAACAACATATTTACTTTCAGAATGCATAAACAAAACTTGTTACAAAATATCAGAGCGAAACTTTCAGAAAAACTTTCTTATTCAAAAGTCTTTCGGCATATCATAAACTGAAACATCATCCTCATATCATATCGGAGCATTACATTGGAACAAATACCATATTTAACTCCCGCAGTAGGGTTATAAACCACCATTATACCTGTGGTTGGGCCGTATACTATGTTTCACCCCCATGGTAAGGTTATAAACCACCATTATACCCGTGGTTGATCCGTATACAATGTTTCACCCCATGGTAGGGTTATAAACCACTATTATACCCGTGGCTAGGCCGTATACCATGTTTCACCCTTGTGGTAGGGTTATAAATCATCATTATACCCATGGCAGGGCCTTAACAGAAACAAGACAGAACAACATTAGAACCAGATCATGTTCAGATACAGTATCAAAAATTCATGCCAATGTTTTCAAATGCCACATAATATCAAAACCGAATACTGAACAACTTCAGATCAATTCACATGCTCTAAATAAACAGAATCAAAACATCTTCATTTATTCACAGCAAAAAACTTTTAAATTTTCATATTCGCTCTTTTTGTATAATTTAGAAACAGAATGCACAAAATTAACTCATGTCTACACCAATCATGACAGAAAATACTTTCTCTTATATAGAATTTATGCAAATGCAGAACAAATATCTAAGGTCGTTTTCAGATTTCTTTTCAAAAACGAACATGCTTATTTTCAAAGACAACCTCATTTCATTTCTTTTGTGCAAAACTAGTATATGAACCTTGTTTACCTGGACTTTTTAGTCTTTCAAAATTTTCTCACAACAATGCTGAACAAAAATCAATCGTCACCTATAATATTGCCACAAAATTTCCATAAATATCCAAAATCAACACATTTTTTAATACTTAAACCTGAAACGCTAGGTAACTTATTTTTCCAAAAATCTAAATTTCTCGAAACCCAAAATATCATAAATTCTCAAATACCTCGATATTCACATAATAAATCTTTGACTAATTAAGCTCTAATTTAGTTATTACTAGAATCTAACTATAAAAATTAATACTAAATAATATTATTATAAACCGTATTTTTATAAACCGTAACTATTTTTATTAATCCAGTTTTAAGACTAATTTAAAAATGAGCCGGAGTACATTTAAAAAATAATACAGAGTTTTTGTACAATGAGACCTAGGCCCATCAAAAGTAAAATCAAAACTACTGAAATATATTCATAAAAGCAATTGGTAGTTTTATAACTGGAAGGAAAAAAATGTAAAAACACTTAAAAGGTATGAGCTGCTTTACTTATAAACTGGTTCATGGTGCAAGTTTGGCTATGCTCGACATCGGACGGAGGACAGTGTGGTCTGGAAGGCACGTTGCTATGTTTTGTGGATCAAAAACAGAGGTTGGGCAATGGTTGTATTTGGTGGTTCACGGTGTCACAGCATGGCTTCCTGTGGTGGTAGTCGTCCACTACTAGCCGTGGGTGGTGCACTATAGAAGTGCACGGTAAGGGGTGGAGGACGGTGTAGTTGTGGAAGGAGGTGGTTCACTAAAACCATGGGAAGAGGAGGTATGTTTGTAAGGTGGCTTCCGATTGGTTCTGGTGCTACCCTCAATGATGTCAGCAAGAGGTTTCTAAGCGGAGAAACTAGGCGGCACTATTTACTCCCCGACATGCATGGTGAGGTTGGGTCCTCTGCTAGTCTATATCGATTCATAAGAAAGGGAGGGCAATGGTGGTTACACGTTGAGTTTGTGATGGTTTCACTGTGCAGCAACTTGGGTCTTCATGTTGGTTCACAGGGAGGTGGTTCCATGAGATGGGGTTGGCGGTTGTGGCTGGGTGGAGTTTTGGACGTGGGAGAGAGAGTCCTCATGCTGCTGGGGTGGTGAACATGGGCTGAGGGTTGGTCTTTGATATCACACATGGGGCATACGGTGATGCATGTATGGTGATACGTGGGAAGGAGGAAAAATAAAACAAAGAAAAAAAAATCTAGGGTCTTCTACGGGCTTGGGCTTGGTGTTACACGTATTCCACATTTCTGTGCTGCTCACTAGTTCCTTTGTTTATGGTTTTCTGCCATACTCTATCCAATTAGTTATTGGAAGAATTAATTTATTTGATAACATAATGAAAACTGGTAAGATTATATTAAGAAATCAATGAAAATTCATCTAAATACAATCAATTAATTTTCTAATAAGCTAAGTTATTTTTAAAAATTCCCAAGATCATGGAAAACAACCAGTAAAAAAAAACTCGTATAGTGTCCTGCCAGAAGAGAAAAAAGAATATCTACATCAGAAAAGAAGAGAAAGATATGCTCAACAAAGAGCATCTAAAAGTGACATTGTTCAATTGGAGATCCTTCTCTATTTCACCTTGATCAAGCAACTATCTCAAACAGTGATGTAGAATTCATGAACAATAATGACAATTCTGATCTATTATGTTAAAAAAATGGTGCATTTTTCATGGTTATATCAACACCAGTGAGATGTCCTCTTTACAAGAAGCTGAATGTTCTCCTAACGTCAATGTTCCTATAGTGGGTCACCAAATAGATGCATCTGCAATCAATGCAACGAAATTTCATAATTATAACAGTTGTACAGAATCTTTGTCACTTAGGCCAACAAATACATGTATAGAAAATACAGACAGATCTAATCAACTTGTAATTTACCAGGTTTATTGTTCATGCTTTCTTTTTTATAATACTTTTCCATGAACCCTTATATTATTTTCATTCAAGATAATGAACGTTTTGTTCAAGAGACTGCTTGTCTTGTTCGTGGCCAACTCAACTTTGAAACAAGTACATCAACAGCTCGTCGGGATAAGGAACAAGTATAGAATTGAATCATACTTCTTCTCATCTTGTTTTTACCCTTTATTCCTCCTCCTTCAATGATGTCTTTAATCAAAATATGCATGCCCTTTTAAGAGTTTGCCTCTATTATTTGGTGTATGTTTGTTCTCTATTGTAGGTAAGCGGCATCAACGATCCGTTGGCCTTAGACAAATATTACAAACTATATCACTTGATACAAATTCCTTGCCACCCGTGCCATGCTGTAGATATTGTGGAGCAAAATATTTCATCATGAAACAAATGGTTTATGCTGTGCTGATGGGACAATTTCTTTAATTAAGAATGATGTTCCTGATAGGCTTTACCCTCTGTTTATTCCAACACAGTTAAAACTGCCAAATTTTTTTACCTATGTGCACACATATAATAATAAATCTTCTTTTACATAATTTGGAGTTGAATTTGATAAAGAAACAGAGGAATTTACACATTTTGAGTTCAGGAACAAATCTATCATTACATTAATGATTTGGTTTCTTTAGATAGATATCCTTCTTATTTATAACTATATTTTTATGATACTGAACATGAATTAGAGAACCATGTTTCTAACTCATGAAGATTGGATTCGTTGATTATTGCTCAACTCATGGTTATCCTTTGTGGGAATCCATATTCTGCTTTCTTCTGAACCCTTAGTAATCTACTCGAGTTAGAAAACCATGAGATCCATATTAGATAACATCTTGATTTGGATCAACTTTTTTTTTAATGCTTCTAAAGCATCGCAAGTGGCAGTAATGAAAATGATGATTTGGGGCGCTTGATAGAGTGGGACATTGTGGTCTTCAATCATGTAGGTGGAAGTCATATAGTTCAATATTATTTTGGTTGTTACGATCTATTTCAGTATCCATTATTATTTCCTTTCAGTGATGTTGGTTGGCACCAGGGCATATAAAGAGTAAAGAAAAGAACAACTTTATTACATATTGAAACAACAACATCAATTGATCCCTAACAATCAATTTCAATAGATGAGTTGCTTAGAAGGGAACAACAAGGTAAGAATAATTTTTCCATTCTGATATTCATGTTCAAGCCTTAAATCTACAACTACCTAATCTTCTGTCATTCATTCTTTTTAGTGCTAAACAAAAAGAAAGAAAAAATTAATTTTTCATGCCATGAATACTATTGTTACAAGTTACAAATTAGAGAAAATGTCAGGTCTATTTTGTTTTTCTCTAGTCTTCTATTGCAACAACACGTGGTTGATATGTATGTTAAGATTGAAATATCAAGATTAGATTACTTTCGTAATAAGTGACAATAGATTTGTTCTGAGGTGTATCAATGGATTGTCGATAGTATTTTGATTGGGGAAACTAGAAGTTCCAAAATTGGCAAGCGAATTATTTTGCCTTCATCTTTTATTGGGGGTCTAAGAGATATGCGAAAAAGATATGTGGAAGCAATGACTTTGGTCCAGCATTATGAAAAACCTGATATTTTCTTAACAATGACATGTAATCCAAGTAGGAAAGAAACCTTGAATTAATTGGGGCCGTAACAAGAGGCACAAAATCGTCCTGATTTAATTGAGCAAATTTCTAGAGCAAAATTAGAAGAACGAAAAGATGAATTATTCAAGTGGCAAATCTTTGACAAAGTTTTAGCATATGTTTATGCAATTAAGGACCAAAAGAGAGAACTTCCACATGCTCATTTCTTGATTATATTACAGAGAGATTGAAAAATCTATACTCTTAAATCTTTTGATTAGATTGTATCAACAAAAATATCTGATAAAAAAAAATTGCATCTATATAAGGCTCTTGTAAAACATATGATGCATGACTCATGTGAAATGATGAATCCAACCAATGTGTATATGAAAACAAAATTGGTAGTCGCAAAAACCATTATCCAAAAAACCTTACACCTAACACAACTGTCGAAAATGATCATTTTCCACAATATAAGCAACATGATAATGAAATTATTGCCAAAGTTAGAGATCAAAACTTGGATAACCGTTGGATTGTTCCATATAATCCATATTTGATTGCCATATTAATGTAGAGATCTGCCCTACAATCAAAGCTGTCAAGTACCTTTATAAATACATCTACAAAGGTCATGATCGTATTACTTTCAATTTGATTTCTAAACAAGGTACTCAAGAGATCGATGAAATCCAACAATTCTAATCAGCTCGTTGGATTGCTCTACCCGAAGCCACGTGGAGGATTTATGGATTTACTCTTAATGAAATGTATCCATTAGTCTATAACTTATACTTTCATCTTGAAGATCAACATCTAGTGACTTTTTGTACACATGAAAACTTAAACAATGTTTTGAACTCTGATTTTTATGCAAAATCAATGTTAACATAATTCTTCTCAACAACTCAAGTAAATGAGAGCTCCTGAAGCTTGTTGTATAAAGAATTTTTCGAATCTTTTGTTTGGAGCCAACAATATAGAATATGGACTCCTCGGGAAAAAAAAGTGTTATAGGCCGAATTGTTACATCAATCTCATTTGAAGGGAAAGGTATTATCTGCAGATATTATTAAATCACATAAGATGCTCTTTATCATTTGATCACCTCAAAACAGTTGGTGGTGTTATAGCTCTGACATTTTGTGAGTCAGCTAACATACATGGTTTATTGGAGAGAAATTGTAGCTTAGAAGATTGTTTGCATGAGACATCTTTGTACTAAATGCCATACAGTTTGAGGCAGCTATTTGCAACGATCTTGGTTTATTGTAATCCTGCAAATTCAAGAGAACTTTGGGAACGTTTGAGCAAGATATGTTATAAGATTTTAAAACAATCAAAATTGCCTCAACGGATGTTAGAACATATGTTTTGTAAGTATTTATTCAACACTTGAATCGATAAGAAAAGACATCAACATGTTTCATCTTCTGGATGGTGATATTTATTTAAACGAGGAACAATTTGAATCTAGGGGGATCAATGATAAACTGGTTGTCATAATTCCAGAGGAAAATGTTTTGGCATCAATGGCTCTTACATGAACAACAACACACATATGATTCAGTCTTGCAAAAGGTTTTCTCAAATGAAGTAGTTACATTCTTTATTGATGGTCCTAGTGGAACAAGGAAGACATTTCTATATAAAGTACTTCTCGCTACATTGAGATTAAAACAATTAATACTACTTGCAACTACATCATCCATAATTGCTACATCAATTTTGCCTAAAAGTCGGAGAGCACATTCACAATTTAAAATTCTACTGGATCTTGACACAAACAACACGTGCAATGCCAACAAACAAAGTGCTCTCGCAGAGTTATTACGTGTCACAAGTTTGATCATGTGGGACAAAACTTCTATGTCAAGTTTTGCCTCTTCGCTGAGCAAGATTAGCTTAACTAAGAATATGCAAGTAAGATTAAATCCAAATTTCTCAACCTATTTACTTCAACTAGACAATGGAATGGCGTAAATCACAATTAAAGAAAGGATAAGAATTCCTGATGACATGCTCATTCCTTATGAAAATGATATTGCCTCTTTGGATAGTTTGATGGAAGCTGTTTTTCAAGATATTCATAATTATTCAGAAAACTTATTAGAAATGATGAATCAAGCCATATCAACATCAAAGAACAATTATGTCGAAAAAGTAAATGTCATACTATGATGACCCTGACTTAGCCAAGTCCTCGCCTGTCTTTTAGTCACCACTAAGTTTAATCTTTGGGGCAAGAAAAGAGGAGGAGTACACTTGGGATGATGGGTCTTATTTTTTTGTTCTTAGTGCATTGGGCATCCAAGCCCACAAGAACTATGAGAGATTACGGTGTGAAACCCTAATTGGGGTCTAGGGATAGAGAAAGGAGGTGCCACATCGTGGGGAGGACCTTTTAGTTTCCCTAAAAGCTCATCATTTGAAGACCTAGGGAAGTGGCACCTTGGTTAGCACACAAATGAATATTTGTCACATGCACCTAAGGTTCTAGAAGAAGGAAATGGATTGGGAGAAGAAAGAAGGCACAACCACACGTAGGGCACATGCCATTCTCACCAAACACATGCCACGTATCTCATATGCAGAGCTCACCTCTAGGTTACTTTGTATCTAGATGTAAAAGTGGATAAGAGGAGTGAGACAAATTAGGGTTTCGGTAACCCCAAAAGACCCACACACCACCAATGGATTTTGGCAAGTTCCAAGAACAATGTGTAATGATTTGAGAAAAGGAATGTGCACATAGGGACACTACAAATCAGAGGCACAAGTCTCCAAGAGACTTTTAGGGTTTCAGCCATAGGGTTCCATGCCTAACATGAAACACCAACCACCCTTCTTACACATGTCACACATGAAGAGAGTGTGAGAGTTTCTAGAAGGAGCTAATGATAAGGAAGGGGAGAGACGCATGGGGAAGGCACGCACACACACTCACCGAGGTTCTGGGAGAATCTTTGTGAGGGGAAGACTAAGAGATGGTCGACTAGGGAAGCACCTACATGCCACTTGCCATGTGGCGCAAGCATGCACACACCTGAGAGGACCTAGCCTAGAATTAGGGTTTCATCAAAAGATGAATATGCCCCAAACATTCAATGAACCTAGAACACTTTGTGATACACACCTTAAGGGAATTTAGGGTTTCAGATTCTTAAGCAAGATGGCAAGCCACTTGTCACTCATGCAAGGGTGACTTGGACTTCCCAAGGAAGAACAAACATGAAGAAGGGGAAGGGATTTTGGCCAAGCCAAGAAAGCTGGTGACAAATGTCACTCATGCATCCCAACTCTTGAGATTCTCTATATCATAGGATGGTAGGGCTAGCATGGAAAGTCAAGGAACTATATAAAGGGAAACTTAAGGGCTAGGCCTGAAGGGCACACCAAGGAGTCACTCTGCCATTTTTCATTTTCAAATTACTTCTCTCTCTATCTCTGTCCTCTCTCTCCCACCTTGGAAGGGAGCTCACCTCTCCATTTTCTCACCAACCAAAGACCACATATGTCTCACCCATCTCCATCCAACCAACTCCACGAGTAAAGGGAGGAAGTCGAGAATCCATCCAAGGAGAAGGAGCTCACACGGTAAGAACCATTCGAACCTTTACTTTGACCACTTCACCTTCATGCACACATAGCCATATAGAATGAAGGGTGAAGAGGGGCTCAGATTTTAAGTGTCTTGCCGTGTTTTTTGAAAAAGGGCTTATGGTTAAATCCATTGTTAGTTTGCACAAGACATGTTCGGGAAACTAGGGTTTCCACAAGAAAAGAGCGAAACCTTCACTAGCCAAACACAAGCAAAAAGGGACCCTACGAATGATGAGAGAACTGGTCCCTACTAAGGTTAAGTTCGGATTGTTCTTTTGACAAGGCTTTGGCTAAGAGAAGAAACACCATGTGTGGCGCCCCCAATCCCCCTTATATAAATACACAGGGATTGAGACACCAGGATGGTGACAACACGGTCACACATCCCAACGAAGTGCCAGTGTGTGTACATGCAACAGTGTACAAATAAAATAACGCAGCGGATAGTCAACTAAGTACCAGAATTTATTTACAATCAAACATTAGTAAACATTTAAATATCAGTTATACAGTCATCCATAAAATATATTACAATAGTTTCAGATAAACAAACGAGTGATCCCAGATCACTCCTCAGGAGGAGCCGTCTCCTCAGGCTCGCCCTCCTCCTCCTCATCTGCATCAAAATCTGCGTTACCACAAAATGGTATCGCAGGTAAGTATAACCCAAAACAACAACATAATAAAAAATACATTAAATGCAACTAACATGCATGCACATGAAAAATATGCATTTTTCCACAAAACATCATTTTTCCCGAAAATGATAATTTTCCAACACACGCCAAAATCTCATTTTGTCCCAAAATATCCGTAAAACATTTTCCCAGAAAATGATTTACCCAAAAACCAACTCGCACTATTTTCCCAGAAAATAGTGCATTAATTCCAAATGCACTATGCATTATTTCCATATGCACCATGGCCTCCCCTATGGACCATCTGCACGTCCTGGCTTCGTAGCGGTGCTCAGTTCCGCGCCCAGCGCGTACATGGCCAAGCACCCACACTACGCAACGAGCGATGCCCAGTTCCGCGCCCAGCGCGTACGTGGCCAGACATCCTCTAGTACCCGCCAGCAGAAGGACCACGGAGTCGGCACGAGACCATCTCGTCCGATCCCATTGTCGCCCGGCGACAATCCAGGGGACGTTACTCAGTATATTCCGTTCCCGAGTAACCAGAGGAGCTCCACCGAGTTAATGCCCCATCTCGGCTTGGGGTCGTGATACACACGCACCAAAAATCCATTCTCACATGAAAACCCAGTTTTCATAAACACATGAACATGAATGCAATACACGAAAACCCAGTTTTCTTTTACAAACATGATCATGCATGAAATAATGAAGTGCACATGTACCAACACAATATGCAAACCAACAATTACCAATCCAATCAAATCCAACCAAGCAACTCCAATCACAAATCCATCCGACCCCCGAACTCCTCGAACTCAGTCCGGCATGCCAAAAAAATACAGTGAAATGGGTTAGTGCAAAAATACATTTAAATTACAAAAGTTCTTTGGAGAAATACTTACAATGCTATATAATAATTTTCCGAGGATCACGAAGTTGAAAAATGCGACGTTTGAGCAACACCACAGTGTAAAATACACTGTGGTCGTGGGTCACAAATACCAACTCTCAAACAGAGGCAAACGAAGACCCAAGATTGATAGGGTAGGGCCTAGGGAGGTCGGTGAAGCTAGTGGTGGTGGTGGTTTGCCGTGGGTGGCGGCGAAATGGGTGGTAGAAGACCAAAATGCCCAAATCGGAAATGTAAATGGTGGAGCTTCACCGGTGGCGGATCGGAGCTGGGGTTTGGTCCAATGGGTTGCTAAGGGGTCGATGATGATGTGGTAGGAAGATGGTGGCCGGAGGTGGCGCGACGGCGGCGCTGGAACGAAAGTGACGCCGCGGCTTGAAGGGCTGGTGGTGGTTAACGGCGGCGTGAATGGAGGTGAGGTTGGTGGGGTGAGGTCGCCGGCTGCTGGGGAAGCTAGCGGGCTGGGCGGTGTCGACCACCGCCGACGCACGGCGGCGCTGGGTGGTGAAGAAGGAACGGACGCGGGGAGAGAGGAAGAGAGAGAGGCTGGGTCCGCGCTTACGGGGAGGGGAGAAATAAGGAAGAAGAAAAAAAGAAAAGAAAGAAAAGAAAAGAAAAGGAGAGGAAGAAAAATGGAGGGAAAAGAAATGAGGTCTAATCCTCATAACTTGGGTCACAAAAATGATCCAACGGAGATGATTTTAAAACCACAAGTTAAATAAAATAATTTAAACGTAATGGTAAATTCAAATTGAAATAATTAAATCCCACAGTAATTAATTAAATATGAAAAACAATTTAAATGCACAACAATAAATAAATATTAAGAAAGCACATAAAAAATTAATTTTCACCAATTAAAAAATCCTAAAAATAATCCAATTAAAATCCAATAATTTTAAAACAAGAGAATAATTTTTGAATAAAATAAAAATATTACTTCAATAAAAATACACTAAAATACGGGGTGTTACATCCTCCCCCCTTAAAAAAAATTTCGTCTACGAAATTAGCAAGGTCAAATATTAAACTAAGACAGGATCAAGATTCAACCAAGAGAATACTTAGAACATACCCTCAAAATCAATCAAACAAGTACGGATATTGCTCCCTCATGTCGGCTTCTCTTTCCCAAGAGAAATCTTGAGCCAACGGATCACCCCATGACACTTTCACCATAGGTATTACCTTGGACCTTAACTCTTGCTCTTTCCAATCCACGATCTGTGTTGGGGCAACTTCATAAGTAAGGTTGGGCCGCAGTTGAATGTGTTCGGGATCCACAAAACGTGACTCTTGCTGTCCAAAACTCTTCTTCAATGAGGACACATGAAACACATCATGAACATCCCCAAAATAATCTGGCAAGGCAACTCTATAAGCAACAAGCCCAACCTTCTCTACGATCTGAAAAGGGCGAACATATCTTGGACTAAGCTTTCCTTTCTTACCAAAGCGCTTAACGCCTTTCATAGGAGAGACTTTAAGATAAACCCAATCACCTTCTTCAAAGGATAAGTCTCTTCTTCTTGTATCTGCGTAACTTTTCTGGCGACTTTGCGCTTCAGCCATCTTCTTCCTGATAAACTGAACTTGATCCTTCATTTCTTGAATTATCTCAGGCTCAAGCAATTTGTTCTCACCAACTTCATCCCAACATAAAGGCGATCTGCACTTCCGTCCATATAAAGCTTCATATGGGGCCATCTGAATGGAGGAATGAAAACTGTTATTATAAGAGAACTCAATAAGCGGTAAGTGATTCTCCTAACTTCCTTGGAATTCCATGACACAAGACCGCAACATATCCTCCAGAGTATGAATAGTACGCTCTGATTGGCAGTCCGTTTGGGGGTGATACGCCGAACTAAACTTCAATTTAGTGCCTAATGCTGCCTGCAAACTTTTCCAGAAATGGGACGTGAATCGCGAGTCCCGATCTGACACGATACTCTTGGGTATTCCATGCAAACGCACTATCTCCTTGACATATAACCGAGTCAACTTACCCAACGAGTCAGTATTATTAACAGGCAAGAAATGGGCACTCTTGGTCAACCGATCATCAATCACCCAAATGGAGTTCTTCCCACTAGGAGTCCTCGGCAACCCTACCACAAAATCTATAGAAATATCATCCCACTCCACTCCGGAATAGGGAGAGGTTGGAGTCTACCAGCAGGTCTCTGATGCTCAGCCTTCACCTGTCGGCATGTGTCACATTTCTCAATAAACAAAGCGATGTCCAACTTCATTCCTTCCCACCAGAAATTCTTCTTTAAATCTCTATACATCTTCGTGCTTCCTGGATGAACCGAATAAGGAGCCGCATGAGCTTCTGCTAAAATCCGCTCTTTAAATTCAGAATCTCGGGGAATCACTCTACGATCCTGAAACCGAAGAATGCCATCCTTATCCAAGCTGTAATGCAAGGGTCCTCTAGACTTTCTGACTCTTTTCCTGATAGCCAACAAATTAGGGTCCCTTCTTTGAAGAGTATTTAATTCTTCAAAATCCACTACTCTGACATCCAAGACTGAAGATAATAATTCTTCTTGCTGTGAACTCTCGATAAGAAGTCTCCTCATTCCACAAAGGAGAGAGTCCACATCTGATGATTCCGCTTCATCTACTTGTTGTGACTTCCTACTCAATGCATCAGCGACTAAATTTGCCTTTCCTGGATGATACTTGATTTCACACTGATAGTCGCTAATTAGCTCTAACCACCGTCTCTGCCTCATGTTTAGATTCTTCTGAGTAAACAGATACTTCAAGCTCTTGTGATCAGTATAAACTTCACAGGCTTCGCCATACAGATAATGCCGCCAAATCTTAAGCGCAAAAACTATTGCCCCAACTCCAAATCATGCGTGGGATAATTCCTTTCATGAATCTTCAGCTAACGAGATGCATAAGCAACAACCCGTCCCTCTTGCATAAGAACGCATCCCAACCCGAATTTGGATGCATCAATAAAAATCACAAATGGCTTGTGTGGCTCCGGAAGTGCCAAAATAGGTGCCGTTGTCAATCTTCTCTTCAACTCTTGAAAACTTCTCTCACATTTGTCAGACCATACAAACTCAGTATTCTTCCTAGTCAAGGCAGTGAGAGGTCTTGATAGTCGAGAAAAACCTTCCACAAATCTTCGATAGTAACCGGCAAGTCCCAAGAAACTTCGTATCTCACGAACTGTCGAAGGGCGAGGCCACGACAAAACAGCTTTTACTTTACTAGGATCTACAGCCACCCCTTCTTGAGAAATCACATGTCCAAGAAACTTAACTTCTTCTAACCAGAATTCACACTTGCTCAACTTAGCGTACAATTGATGCTCTCTTAATTTCCCAAGTGCCAGACGAAGGTGACAAGCATGCTCTTCCAAATCTCGAGAATAAATCAAAATGTCGTCGAGAAACACCACCACAAAAGAATCCAAGAAAGGCCGAAACACCGTATTCATCAAATCCATAAAAGCAGCAGATTAGCTAACCCAAAAGACATCACCTTAAATTCATAATGCCCATACCTCGTCCTGAAAGCAGTCTTGGGCACGTCCTTATCTCTTATTCTCAACTGATAGTACCCTGACCTCAAGTCAATCTTCGAAAAGATAGCCGCTCCCTGAAGTTGGTCAAACAAATCATCAATTCTCGGTAGAGGATACTTGTTCTTAATAGTCAATTTGTTAAGCTCTCGATAATCTATACACATTCTGAGAGTACCATCTTTCTTCTTGACAAACAACACGGGCGCTCCCCACGGTGAAGTACTAGGCTGAATAAATCCCTTGTCGACCAGTTCTTGCAATTGAGTCTTCAACTCTTTTAATTCAGCCGGTGCCATGCGATAAGGTGCTTTATGCACATGAGCCGCACCTGGTTCCAAATCAATAACAAATTCCATATCGCAAACGGGAGGCAATCCGGGCAAATCATCTACAAACACATCAGGGAACTCGCCCACAACTGGAATATCTACTAACGACTTCTTCTCAGATGGTGTAGACACGACTTGGACCAAAAAAGCATCTGCTCCACAAGCTATATCTCTCATAGCTTGAATTGCTGATATAATTGTTGGTTTTGCCTTCAACTTACTTCCCGCGAATTCCAAATAATCATCATCCGAGAGTTGAAAACCAATTACCCGACTTCTACAAGCAATATTTGCTGAATATCGATATAGCCAATCCATTCCCAAAATTATATCAAATCCCAGCAACTTGAATACAATCAAATCTGCATCCAGTGTCCTCCCTCCAAAATCCAAAGGACAGCCTAAAGCAACTTTAGAGCACCACACCATCTCACCATTTGGAAGTGCCACTACTAGAGATTGCGATAAAGGCTCCGTGACCAGATTACACATCCGTGCAAAAGTGGCAGACACAAAAGATCGAGACGCCCCAGAATCAAACAAAGTACATGCATAGAAATCATATAGGCGAACTCTACTCGAAGCAAACACATCCACCAGAAAATTCCAAATAATCCAACCATATCAAACATTAAATCAAATTAAAATAATTAAATGCATACCAGTAATAACCCCAGCATCGTGGGTCTCTGGAGCTCCAAAATCCACATCACCAGGGGTCACTGCATAAACCCGAGCTTGTATCAACTGTCTCTGGTTGCCCCTTCCACCTCGTCGACCTCCTCGCGCTCCTTGCCCTCCTTGAACTTGACCAGGACACTCCCGAGCAAAGTGACCTGGCTGGCCACATCTAAAACACTGAATTCCTCTCTGGCCGCAGTCACCCTCATGGGCTCTATTGCACCTGTTACAAACTGGAGCTCGACCTCCAGCACGAACACTGGTGGTCGTCTGCAGACGGGCACTAGTCCTTTGCACGAACTTATGAGGCGACCCAGAACTACTCCATTCACCAACGTAACTCCGCCTCTTCTGACCCGAAGGGGAGCCTACTCCAAAACTATTTTCCCGTTCTGCAATGCTGGCTAAATCCACTAACTCTTGAAAGTCCTTAATCCGAAGGCAGGCCACTTGTTCACGTACCTCATGGCGCAAACCCTCCTGGAAGCGCTCGACCCACAACTCCTCCGTAGTAATGAGGTGAGGAGCGAACCGTCCAAGCTCCATAAATTTTCTTGCATATTGCTCAACAGTCATGCCACCTTGGACCAAATTATTGAACTCCCGAGCCTTTTGCCTTCTCACTGAAGCAGGAAAGAACCGGTCATCAAACTCTTTCTTGAAATGCTACCAAGACACAGCAGCCAAGGAACCCAACTCCATTTCTAATAATGTCCGCTTGCTCTCCCACCAATTTGCCGCTTCACCTTGCAACATATAACTTCCATATAATACCATCTGAGCCTCCGTGCATCCACAAACTTCAAATGTTCTTTCCAAATCTTGAATCCACCTCCTAGCTCGCATTGGGTCCTCCCCCCAGTGAAGGCAGGAGTCTTATGCGTTAGGAAGCGCTCATAGGGGCACCCCACTTGGGCTCCTCTACTTGAATCTCCCTGCGGCGGTCGGAAATTCTGTTGAAGAAATTCTGTCATTCTATTTAATGCTCTTGCCATAGCATAATTTCCATCACCACTAGGTAACTCATCTTCAAGCACCTCAGCTTGTCTTCTTGGTCTCACCATAATCCTGTCATAGAACATTCTCCAACCCCGCTTAAATACAGATAAATTATACTCAACCAAAAATAAACAATAATTAAAGCGATAAATAAAATAATTCAAATAACATCAATTAACATAAAATGACATAGCAATAAACTCATAATATAAAATAAATAACTTAACTTACATCACTTAAACAAAAAAATTTTATTATTTTAAAATAATAATAAAAATATTTTTCTGGTACTATCCTAAGGGATATGTGGTTTTACCCAGAGCCGAACTGCTCTGATACCACATGTGGCTCCCCCAATCCCCCTTATATAAATACACAGGGATTGAGACACCAGGATGGTGACAACACGGTCACACATCCCAACCAAGTGCCAGTGTGTGTACATGCAACAGTGTACAAATAAAATAACGCAGCGGATAGTCAACTAAGTACCAGAATTTATTTACAATCAAACATCAGTAAAGATTTAAATAGCAGTTATACAGTCATCCATAAAATATATTACAATAGTTTCAGATAAACAAACGAGTGATCCCAGATCACTCCTCAGGCGGAGCCATCTCCTCAGGCTCGCCCTCCTCCTCCTCATCTGCATCAAAATCTGCGTTACCACAAAATGGTATCGCAGGTAAGTATAACCCAAAACAACAACGTAATAAAAAATGCATTAAATGCAACTAACATGCATGCACATGAAAAATATGCATTTTTCCACAAAACATCATTTTCTCCGAAAATGATAATTTTCCAACACACGCCAAAATCTCATTTTGGCCCAAAATATCCGTAAAACATTTTCCCAAAAAATGATTTACCCAAAAACCAACTCGCACTATTTTCTCAGAAAATAGTGCATTAATTCCAAATGCACCATGCATTATTTCCATATGCACCATGACCTCCCCTATGGACCATCTGCACGTCCTGGCTTAGTAGCGGTGCTCAGTTCCGCGCCCAGCGCGTACATGGCCAAGCACCCACACTACGCAACGAGCGATGCCCAGTTCCGCGCCCAGCGCGTACGTGGCCAGACATCCTCTAGTACCCGCCAGCAGAAGGACCACGGAGTCAGCACGAGACCATCTCGTCTGATCTCATTGTCGCCCGGCGACAATCCAGGGGACGTTACTCAGTATATTCCGCTCCCGAGTAACCAGAGGAGCTCCACCGAGTTAAAGCCACATCTCGGCTTGGGGTCGTGATACACACGCACCAAAAATCCATTCTCACATGAAAACCCAGTTTTCATAAACACATGAACATGAATGCAATACACGAAAACCCAGTTTTCTTTTACAAACATGATCATGCATGAAATAATGAAATGCACATGTACCAACACAATATCCAAACCAACAATTACCAATCCAATCAAATCCAACCAAACAACTCCAATCACAAATCCATCCGAATCCCGAACTCCTCGGACTCAGTCCGGCATGCCAAAAAAATACAGTGAAATGGGTTAGTGCAAAAATACATTTAAATTACGAAAGTTCTTTGGAGAAATACTTACAATGCTATATAATAATTTTCCGAGGATCACGAAGTTGAAAAATGCGACGTTTGAGTAACACCACAGTGTAAAATACATTGTGGCCGTGGGTCACAAATACCAACTTTCAAACAGAGGCAAACGAAGACCCAAGATTGATAGGGTAGGGCCTAGGGAGGTCGGTGAAGCTAGTGGTGGTGGTGGTTTGTCGTGGGTGGCGGCGAAATGTGCGGTAGAAGACCAAAATGCCCAAATCGGAAATGTAGATGGTGGAGCTTCACCGGTGGCAGATCGGAGCTGGGGTTGGGTCCAATGGGTTGCTAAGAGGTCGAGGATGATGTGGTAGGAAGATGGTGGCCGGAGGTGGCGCGACGGCGGCGCTGGAACGAAAGTGACGCCGCGGCTTGAAGGGCTGGTGGTGGTTAACGGCGGCGTGAATGGAGGTGAGGTTGGTGGGGTGAGGTCGCCGGCGGCTGGGGAAGCTAGCGGGCTGGGCGGTGTCGACCACCGCCGACACACGGCGGCGCTGGGTGGTGAAGAAGGAACGGACGCGGGGAGAGAGGAAGAGAGAGAGGGCTAGGTCCGCGCGCACGGGGAGGGGAGAAATAAGGAAGAAGAAAAAAAGAAAAGAAAGAAAAGAAAAGAAAAGGAGAGGAAGAAAAATGGAGGGAAAAGAAATGAGGTTCAATCCTCATAACTTGGGTCACAAAAATGATTCAACGGAGATGATTTTAAAACCACAAGTTAAATAAAATAATTTAAACGTAATGGTAAATTCAAATTGAAATAATTAAATCCCACAGTAATTAATTAAATATGAAAAACAATTTAAATGCACAACAATAAATAAATATTAAGAAAGCACATAAAAAATTAATTTTCACCAATTAAAAAATCCTAAAAATAATCCAATTAAAATCCAATAATTTTAAAACAAGAGAATAATTTTTGAATAAAATAAAAATATTACTTTAATAAAAATACACTAAAATACGGGGTGTTACACCATGACACCACACACACATACACCCACGCATAATGCATAATTGATGAAACGTCATGACCAAACCTTTTAAGGAGGCATGAACATCATTCGGCCTAGGGCAACTTCATCCAGACTTAGTACATGGAATGCCATTCTAGCCCTGGAAGAAGCTTTACAATCGTGAGGAAGTAAACCCTCAATACGCCACACGCACACCCACTCAGATTGGGGTTTTCTGTTGCCACAAAGTCCAATAATTTAAATTACATTTTCAGCTTGTTTGATCGTGATACTTATATTTTGGTTCGGATATTTGTAAGTTGACTCTTAAACTACCTTCGGATAATGTTTGTATATGAGGTATGAACCTTGCATTATTGTTGATATCATGTGATCCTTGAAATGTTTGTTATATCGACTAAATAAATAGAATCTATAATAAGGCATGTTTTGTATTCAGTTTTAGGTGATGTTTGCCATGCTTACATGCTTGTAATGTTTTAGCCATGTGTACTTGTATGATGAAGAAACCTTCTTTTGCCATGTTGAGCATCGATTGTCATTGCCTATGTTTAGTGGTAAGTGAATCATATGTTCTAATATTTTCAAGTCGTAATGGGAAATGCTTTGGTGTGTTGTTTGATAACATGTTATGATTACATAGTACACAACATCTACATGTTCAAGTTGCATATGAAAGAAAAGAGTCCTAAATACATGTCACATGTATTTCGGGTTGTGCATTGGTTTCAAAAGAAAACTCTATTATATGTTTTGTCATGACCCCAAATGCTAGGATGGGGAATATCCTAGTGAAACTTCTCTATCCACTCTAGAATGCATAAAATTGGAAGTGGTAACCCCTGGGTCGACGAAGAACAGTCGATGGACCTATAAAGGGTTCTTTTCAAATGACTCCAAAACAAGGTAGTACGTAACGCTAGTGGGTGCCGTAAGATGGATGCGATGAAGGCAAAATACAAACTACTACATAATGAAAAGAACTCTGACGTAGTCACCACCAGTCAAGTAGCCCAGGAAGTGATGTAGTAACTAGCAGGGAGCCCACAGTGCGTATGGGAGCTATAAGGTGTCCACCTACATGTTATAAGAATTATATTCTATGTGTAATATGTGTTAAGAAAAAGATGACAAGTGTTTCTGAAAAGGAAGAGTCAAACATGATTTTCTGTCATTGATTTTCTATAACATATGTGCATAAGTCAAGGTCTCAGGCTAAGTACATGTCAATGCATACTTTCTCATGGTTTGTCTTTATATACTTACTTTATCTACTTGTATGTTATATGTTAACTTACTGAGATTTCTCGAAATCTCACCGTGGTAGTTTCTACTACCTTTCCCCACTAGAATGGTAGAATTTGTTACAGAACAATAGACTACTTATGGAGAAATGAAAGAGGTCGGCTCCCCGGTAGTCAAAGAGGCCTCGAAGAGCCCTGAGCACTCAGAGGAGCTATCTTTGGAGGATAGGCTAGAAGCAGCCGACCAGTTCATGTCTAAAGTGCTTAAGTTGTTCAAGGACCTACAGAAAATTATCAAAAAGGACAAGGGAAAATAGAGAAGGCCTTGTATGGTTTTTGTAGAAGAAATATAAAATGTTAAAAGAGGGAAAGGGTTATTGATTTTGTACCCTCTCGTATTTTGGGAGTTTGAACAATGAAATTATCTTGGGAATTTTAGTTTTAATGATACCATGATACTTTTGAAAATTGCTCTTAATCTTACTTAGATTTATCTGAATCTCCATTACGATTTATTGCAAACTGCTAGAAATATGTTAGGTGCATTGCATCTTAACTGTCATACATGGAGGTATGTAGCCTTGAGTTACATGTCCCAATGCTTCAGTCAATATCCAATCCTAAGCGAGGGCTGAGGGAGTCATAGACGGTGGTATCAAAGCAATTACGGCTCTGAGTAAACCTACAAGATGTCCTTGGAAGCATGGTACCAAATGCTAGGCTTAAATCATCTACCTATAGGTTTGAACTTCATAATACATAGTGTGGAATGAGGCATGCTATGGGCCAAGAAGCAAAGTTAAGGTTTGCCCTATCATGGGAATATGATTGATAAGCATTAACTTTGTGCATTTTAGGAGGAAAGGAGCTCATGGCACATGGAAGACGTGAGGAAGTCTCTACAAGATCAAGGGACCAAGAGTGAAGGAACCCTTCTTGGAAGGAGGGCAAGCATTTGTGGAAGCAATCCACCAGATGACAGAGGTTGTGCAGCACCAGAGTGCATGGGAAAAATGCTAGGCAAGAACCACCTAGAGGAGAGAATCGTGATGTGGTTTGGCAAGTGAGATGAGACGTAAAATTCTCATTTCATCTCATATCATCATTACAACTTTTTCAAATTTTCACACAAAATATAATAAACAATTCAAAATTTTCAAATTCTAAAACAATAATAATATTTAAAAATAATATTCTAAACTTTCACTAAAACCAAAAATTCTCATCTCCCTATCCAAACCTCCAAACTTCATGGGCACGGAGAGAACGCTAAGAACTAATAAGGGCTTATCGACTTGGAAAGTACCTTTGATATTAGTGGGTGTACCGAAGAACAAAAGGTACAATATACCGAACACCTGCTTCAAGGGAGGCCTGCATATGGTGAGACACCAAGCGATAGTTATTAGTCCGAGAATTGGGAGATATAGCTTCTCTTACTTGGAAAAGACTTAAAAGAGAATTTGATAATCGATTCTTTCCGAAATCGACTAAGCAGTAGAAAGCGTTAGAGTTTGCCAATCTGACGTAAGGCAATCAAATGGTGGAATAGTATATGGCTAGATTTATGGAGCTAGGAAGGTTTGCTCTACACTTAATTGGCACCGAGAAGATACAATCCCAGAAGTTTCAAGGAAGGCTGCAACCATGAATTCAAAATTAGGTTGCGTGCCTGAGGATTAAGAACTTTCAAGAGTTGGTCAATGTTGCTTCAATAGTTAAGGTAGAACAATGAAGTTTGATTACTCAAGTCAATATCAAGCAGAAAAGGAGAATGCCTTACTCGACAGGAGGGAGTACAGAGAAGAAGAGAGTTCTCACCGTGATAGATAAAGGAAAGGGAATAATGGTCGAGAATCTGGCACCCATTACGCCACCAACATGTCGACAATGTGGACGAAGGCATAGCGGGGAATGTCGCTTAGTCACTGGAGCATGTTTTAGATGTTGTTAGACTGGCCACTTAATCTGAGATTGTCAGCATACCACGCCTGGAGGAGCAAGACCTGATAGAAACCCAAGGATCCCAACAAAGGCTAAAGTATATGTCATCACTCCACGAGAGGTGGATCAAGAGGCTAACAAAGTCATTGATGCAAGAGTGATTACTGGTAACATCTCGAACTCTACCTTGAATAAGTAGTTAGTGTTGTTTGAAAGCCTAAGATAACCTTAGTTATCTTTATAGGTAAGGTTAAATTATTGCAATATACAACTTTTGCTTTGTTTGATTCTGGAGCATCACAGTCTTTCGTGTCGTCTAATTGTGTACGATGAAGTGGATTAAATGTGGAGCCTTTGCCTCAGAAGGTTCTGGTAGCTATTTTGGATGGAAAGATAGTTGGTTGCACACATGTAGTTAAGGATAGTCCTTTGGAGGTCGCAGGCCTAATATTGAAAGCCGATCTAATCATCTTCCATTTGATGGAATTCGACTTAATCTTAGGAATGGATTAGTTGTTTAGGCATTATGCTAGAGATAGGATCTGTTACATGGGGAAGGCCGATCTAATCATCTTCCATTTGTCGAATGAGGGAGGTGGTATTTGACCTACCTGGCAAAGATAGGATCTATTACATGGGGGAGGCAATCAAGTTAGCTCCGTTGGTAGCCACAGCCTGCCAAATTAAAAAGAGCATGCTGGAAGAGCTACCACATATCTTTTGGTTGCAATGAATATAATAGCGGAGCCAGGGGAGTACAAGGAATACCTGTAATAGAAGATTCCCTGAGGTATTTACTGCGAGTTGCCCGGGTTACCACCAGATAGGGAAATAGAGTGAGTTATAAAACTGGAGCTAGTAACAGCCCCTGTGTACAAGGCACCTTATAGGATGGCCTCAACATAATTATAGGAACTAAAGGTTCAAATTGAGGAACTCCTGGATAAGGGATTTATTCGACCTAGCTCATCTCCTTGGGGTGCACCACTCCTATTTGTGAAGAAGAAATATGGATCTGTGAGGATGTGCATTGATTACCGGGAGTAAAACAAAGTAACTGCCAAGAACAAGTACCCCTTACCGCAGATCAATGATCTATTGGACCAGTTGTAAGGAGCTTCGATATTCTCTAAGGTAGATTTATAGTCGGGATATCACCAACTAAAGATTAAGGAGCAAGATGTTCCTAAAACTGCTTTTTGAACTCGTTACTGGCACTTCGAGTTCCTTATGATGCCTTTTGGATTGACTAACACACCAACAACATTTATGGATTTGATGAATCAGATTTTCAGGCAGTACTTGGATAGCTTCGTGGTGGTCTTTATAGATGATATTTTGATCTATTCTCGAACTGATAAGAACATAAGGAACATTTGAGGTTAGTATTGGAGATATTATAGAAGCACCAACTTTACTCCAAACTCAATGTGAGTTTTGGCTCCGAGAGGTGAAGTTTCTAGGACATGTAATATCTAGTAAGGGATAACCATAGACTCTGCCAAGATAGAAGCCATAACTGAATGGCAAAAGTCGACTAACGCGCATGGTGTATGTAGTTTTGTTGGTTTGGCAGGATATTATCGGATATTTGTGGAAGGATTTTCCAAACTTTCTGGACCCTATACAACACTGACCAAGAAAAACGCTAAATACATCTAGAGTGAGGAATGTGAAAGAAGTTTTCAAGAGTTAAAGAAAAGATTGAACATAGCCCTAGTGTTAGCATTACCCGAACCTCATAAACCTTATGTGGTCTATAGTGATGCCTCCAAGATGGGATTAGGATGTGTACTGATGCAGGAAGGATGAGTCGTCACTTACGCATCGCGATAGCTCAAGGATCACGAACAAAATTATCATACCCATGACTTGGAATTAGCTGCAGTAGTTTTCGCATTGAAGATTTGGAGACATTACTTGTACGGAGAAAAGTGTGAAGTATTCACAGATCATAAGAGTCTTAAGTATCAGTTTAGTCAGAAGAACTTGAATATGAGGTAGAGAAGATGGGTTGAGACAATCAACGACTATTAGTGTGAAATAAAGTATCATCCTAAAAAGGTTAATGTAGTAGTAGATGCCCTTAGCGGTAAAGCTCAAACAGACCCAGCATCTCCATTGGCAAGCATAAGGAGTCTATTGATCAAGAGTTCGCCAAGGGATTCTGTGTTGGCAACAATACAAGAGATTTTACCACTTAGCGATGTGGAGGTCCTAGACTGACAACAAAAGGATGAGAAGCTCAATAGATTCTGACAGAAGATTCTAGAGTTAGAAGGACCACAACACTTCAGTATTCGTGAAGATGGGATGCCATGTTATAAAGAAAGGAAGGTAATTCCCGCAGTTCTGGAGATAAAGGAGAAAATATTGAGAAAAGCACATTGTATCCCTTATACTGCTCGTCATGGTAGTACAGAGATGTATCAGAATCTGAAAGGACATTTCTGGTGGGATAGGATGAAAAAGGATACAATGGAATTTGTGGCAAAATGCCAACTTTGCCAACCAGTGAAAGCTGAACACTAAAGGCCAGCAAGAGAGCTATAGTCATTACCTATCCCAAAGTGGAAGTGAGAACATATATCTATGGATTTTATTGTAGGTTTGCCAAGAACGTCGATAGGAAAGGACTCCATATGGGTTGTAGTTGACAGACTGACAAAGAGTGCACACTTTCTACCTATAGCCAACACAAAGTCCATGGACAAGATTTAGCAGTGCATATCATCAGCAGACTAACAGACAGACGGAATGTATGATACAGACGTTGGAGGATATGCTTCGGGCTTGTGTGTTGGAACTAAGAGGTGATTGGGAAGGACACCTGCCTTTGATAGAGTTATGCTTACAATAACAGTTTTCAGGCCACAATTCAAATGGCGTCTTACAGGTAAAGGTGCTACCGACACCATACGGTGAGGGGTAACCCCCTTCTCGCCCCCTGCCCCTCATGGGCCGGGAGTGGGGTTTTCACTCCCACCCCCACCCCCCATCCAAGGGCTAGGGTACCACACCCCACATGCCGAGAGGCGGGGAGGACTCACAATCCGCCCCGCCCCCGCCTACTTTAATAATAGATTACAGTTCACTCGGCCCAAAAGTTATTCCTTGGTCTAAAAGTGATTAAAAATACATTTTTGGACCTAAATTGTAAATTTAATTATAATTTTGCTATAATGTAGTTTTTAAATTTGCTAGTGCATATTTTGTGTAAATTGTAGTGTAGTAGAGTGGCCCTTTTATAGATTGCCTTCACAATACAAGTCTCACATTTAAGCAATGTGAGACTTTTGTATTGCCTTGACAATCTATAATATGGTCAGCCTACTACATCACAACTTACACAAAATATTAAGTAAAAGTTCTACTTAATACATATTACTATATTTATATATAGTACAAATAATAAATATTTATAAATATGTATAGTATAAATATATATTTATATAATAAAATATATAAGTGCGGGGCAGGAGAAATGTGAGGTGGTGTTGGGCCCTCCCCACCCCCAGCCCCCGCTAGGGTGGCCAGATGCAAGGCAAGGCGAACGGGGGTGGGGTAGCGGGGCCCCACTGCCCACCTCTACTTACAAGGCACCGTGAAGAAAATGTGGGTCCCCATTGTATTGAGATAAAGTCGGAGAAAGAAGATACTAGGGCTCGAATACCTACAAGAAGTTTGACAGTAAGTAGCATTGATCAGAGAAAGGATGCTGGCGGCTCAAAAAAGATAGAAAAATTACATCGACAATCGACAAAGAAATGTGCAATTTGTGGTAGGAAACTGGGTATATGTCAAGGTATCACCGATGAAGGGAGTGGTTCGATTTGATAAAAAAGGGAAGTTGAGTCCCCAGTATGTAGAACCTTATAAAATCGTGGAATGAATTGGATCTGTAGCAGGGAATACATGACATGTTTCACATATCTTCTCTGAAGAAGAGTTTTGGAGAAAAACGACCATTCGTGATAGAGGCTAGCAGCTTCAACCCAACCTATCATGTGAGGAATGGCCTATGCAAATTGTGGACCATAAGGACCAAGAACTAAGGAATCGAAAAATACTTCTAGCCAAAGTACTTTGGAATAATCCGAACTTCCAAGACGCAACCTGGTAAAGGGAGGATTCAATGAGGAGTAAATACCCTCACTTGTTTGTATTTTAGATTCAATTATTTGCTAGGAATTTTGTATCTGACTGGTTGTACTCTAGCATGTTTGAATAAAAGACTTTTTCTGGATTTCAGTTCTTTTATAATTGATAGTAACAATATATGTGTTTACCATACCATTGATAACAGGGCATGGCAGGAACTAGAAAATCCGCACGTGTGTCCACATTGTTAGCGGCCAGAATTAGAGAAATGAGAGAGCATAGTCGTAGAAACTGGAGCAAAAAAAGAAATCGAATGATGACAGCCCACGGGCAGCAAATGAAGAAATTCAAGCATCATCGCACCCATGTGATTGATGCGGATTTTAGAAGAAATATTTTTCTACGACCAGTGCATCTGTGAAGTGCTTAAGTTGTTCAAGGACTTGCAGAAAATTATCAACAAGGACAGGGCAAAATAGAGAAGGCCTTGTAGGGTTTTTTTAGAACAAACGTAAAAATGTTAAAAGAGGGAAAGGGTTATTGATTTTGTACCCTCTCGTATTTTGGGAGTTTGAACAATGAAATTATCTTGAAAATTTTAGTTTTAATGGTACCATGATAGTTTTGGAAAATTGCTCTTAATCTTACTTAGATCTATATGAATTTTTGCTGTGATTTATTGCATACTCCTAGAATTATGCTAGGTCTATTGCATCTTAACTGTCATGCACAGTGATATGTAGCCTTAAGTTACATGTCCTGACACTTCAGTCACCTTCCAATCCCAAGTAAAGGCTGAGGGCGTCACACATACTCATTCAAAGATTTCCTAGTAAACTTGGACAATATTATAGTATTGATGAAACAATAGATGTATCTGAACAAGATATTATGAATGATTTTTTAAATACTTTTCACCAAATGGGCTTCCACCCCATGAGTTGTTACATAATAAAAATTGCCCCATCATCATCCTTAGAAACATTAATCCTTTAGAAGGCCTGTGCAACGGAACACATTTGATTTGTCACAATTTTTATCAAAACATTATTGATGCAGAAATTGTAGTTGTTCACCATAATGATAAAAAAGTTTTTATACCAAGGATTCCATTCTTACCAAATGTTGATAAGAATAGTGATTTCACATTCAAATGAACACAATTCTCTATCAATTTAAGTTTCACAATGACAATAAATAAGTCACAAAGGCAAACATTAGATTTTGTTGGTATGTATCTGTCTCAACCTATATTTTGTCACGGGCAATTATATGTGGCATTATCAAGAGTCAAGACTGCTTCTTCGATAAAGATTTTAATAAGGCCAATATCAAGTGATGGATCTGAACAAAATTACAGAAAATATTGTCTATATAGAATTATTAAGATTGGTCTCTTCGTGATAATATTATACAGGTAACTTGATTCAATTGTACAACTTCTAATTCTAAACAATTTCTTTACGCATAAAAAAAATGGATGTATAACTTCATTTTCTTTTCTTTATATTTATTATTCTATTCTTTTATTTATTACACTTCTTCCATAAAAATTAAACTGCATATACTAATATGTTTTCTATCTTTGTGCATGACTAGCCTCCAAGATGCAAACCATTTACATATCAATCAAAGATATCACTCCAAGTACAAGGAATTGGAAAATGAAGATAATTGTAACGGACAAATCATCCTAGCGAACAACACAACACTCACAAGTAAAATACCAAAGTCTAACATTGATCAACCCTGAGGTACAACACTTGTTATGTTTGGTATTTGCAAAAACAAATTTCAACTCTTTGTTTCTTAGTATAAAACAATATGTTAACAATAGTCATATATTAGCCTTTAAAAATACCATCTGATTCCTCCTAACTATGTTTTCAAAATATTACATTTTTATAACCAAAACTTAACTTTAGATCAAAATTAGGTTATTACACTAATCAGATTATTTTTATGTTCTACAAGGTAATCGACTACAAGCTACCATATTTGACAATGATATTGATTTATGTGATGACACTTTACACATCTTTTGATCATATTATCACAGCAGCGCATATGTCAGGCCATTAAATCCTAAGTATAGAATCAAAACACGTCAATACCAATAGATCTTAAATTCAATAACAATCATTGAGGAAACTTTAGATAATGAAGAATCATTACAGCCACCAAAGTACAACATTATCCCCTTTAGCGAACTCAAAGCCTATAGAGACACTATCGCAGAGATAGGTAATTATTTCTCCAACATTTTCAAATTTTTTCAAACTTTTAATTCTTAAGAAATTAAAAACCTTAAATTTAATTCATTAGATCTTTTGGCGGTTGCAATACATGTCAAGCTACCTAAAGAGATAAACTTAATCCCAACAATCATCCAAGAAATATACGTCTTTGACCAGAGGTAAAAATATATTTTAAATTATGTATTTACTATAATTAACTTTCAATCTTAGCTCATTACTCATTGTTTACCAACATTAAACCATTGGGTGCTCTTACTTGAACCTTGTAGCTTGATCCCATATGTTTAACTATGTGGGGTTGGTTTGTTCATACTAATTGTGAAAAAATTTCTGAAATTATTGAAGCTAAACCAGTCATCCTTGGAACCCGCCTAAAATTTGGTTCTTACAATGGTATTTTTAACAAATAAAAAAGTTTTACTTTGTTTTATATTATGTGCTTGTATTATTGTTAATTCATCTTTCCAATATAGGACTTTCTCTTTCATCATGACCCACAAGTGTATTTACGATCAATCCTCTCATTCCTGGTACAGTATCATTGAAAAAGTGGTAACCCATATTTAGCTCATTGCTTTTCAATTCATCCATATTATATAACATGATTTGTACACTCTATGCTCTATCCATATATCTCAAGATCTAAAAACTAATATCAATCTTCATTAATCCTTATTTTTTAAACAAGCTTCGGCATTTACATCTGCATAATTTTTCTCCTTTCTTTGTATGTTTTTTTTTTTTTAAATTTTAAGAGCAACACTTAATGATGCATCACTCGAAGATATAATTGAAAAAACGCATCCACATTGTTGGTGTCCAACCAATACTTGTGATGTTGCTGAACTACTCAAGGCTATATAAATGCTGACAGTAAATCCCACTCTTGGCAATAAATTCCCACTTTTTACATTTAACCATAGAAACATACTACATCCACTCCTGTTATAACTAAATTGCAATTCTTCCCAAAACTGTCAAATATTTACAACCACTTTATTTGAATATTTGTCACCAATATGATGTAGAAACCAAAATTCTAGATAAAAGCAAAGATAATTGTGGTTGACTTGCACCAAATAATTTTTGACATGTAATGCATCAGGTGCAATAAAGGGATGGGTTATAAACACAACGAAACATTCATTTGTTACCATTGTAAGCACACAAGCATTTCACAATCACGGTATGTATGTTATGTTCAAATTTTTAATCATGATCACTCACATAAAAAATTTAACATGTGGTTTCTATCCATTCTAACACAAAAATATATCTTCATCACTTATAGCTGTCGAGCATATGTTGAGGGGATGATGATACGAGACAACTAGCTGCAATTTTGTTTGGCCCAATTGCAAATGAAACATTAGGCTCCACAACAACCAATTTCGTGAATCATACTAGTGAGGTAATCAACTTATTTAATAAATGCTTATGTCCTTTTAGTGTGATCATGTGAAAGCTTTAGAACTACCCTCTTGTTTTATGGAGAATACCATTTATTCTGACTTATAGAAATATCTTTGAATGAAGTCTGCATTTTGGTATTAGGTTGCCAAGCATCTTATGGTTTTCTTTTAGAAGAAGAATTCAAATAAGCAGTGAGCATTGTCTGACTATAACAATGTATGTTTATGAAATCTATAATTTAACAAAATCTCCAAAACAAACTGTTTATTCTTGACTTGGTACTCTACAAATAGAATGTTAATTTTTGTGCATCTTTGCCATATCATTACTATTTAATCATGCATTTTATCCATCCATACATTGGTCTTGACTTCAGGGAATTTGGATAGTTGTCTACTTGTATTAGGTTTTGTATTCCTGCATACTCTTTGACTTTTCTCACTAATTGTAAACTAACAAGTAACTCAATGAGATGCAATTCTATATCACATCGAAGTGGAATAATTGTAGGAATGTTATGTATTAATGTTATATAGAGTAGATAAAAACTGTATAATAAGTTTTTACATGAACATTAACACTAAACAAACTTCTCAAGAAGTTCACCAAAGAATGGTATATCCCTTCTAAAATCCTTTATATATATATATATATATATATATATATTTGGTCCAATATTTCATAGAAATAACCAATGCACAACACAAATAGAAAGTCAATTTTATTTGGTGTCTGTGTCTATGTGTGGATAAATTTTGAGGTTTTGTACTATTTTTTGGCATTCTTATGTGCCTCCTTGTCTCTATATTTGGATTTTTCTTTCTCGTTGAGTAATCAAAGTTTGTAGAGGGAAGATTTTGTGATTAGTATTTTCATAAATCTTTGAAATTGAATTCAAAAAATCTAATACCATACTATATATCATCAACTGGAAAATCCCACACCATGTGTGCACATCCTAGATTTTTTTGCCCATGTAACATATGGGAGGACACGATTGGCTTGTTTAGCCTCGTCATGGTACAAAACAGAAGCAAAACCATCAAGAAACTTGCTTGATTTTATAAACTAGCCAGTTGAAACACTTATTCTTTTACAACGTACATCATTTCCTACGCAGTCCTCAGAAAGATTTTATCGAATTCTATCCAAAATTAATTTCTAGCAGGTCATCATGGAAACCTAGCATGCAATGATTTTCTTTAAAGCAACTGCATGACACTATCTACAATTTCATTTCAATGTTCAACTAAATTCTTTCTCCAAAAAAAAAAAACGGTTCTATGATTTGAAATACTTGTACATTATCCACAAAAATGCGTAATATAATGTGATAGTAAAATAAAAAAAAGCCCTAAATATTCCTCGCCTCCAAAAAGGGGAAGATGAATGAGGGAGATTTTGATAATATAATGAAAGAACATATAAGGATGGTTCTAATTTATTTAAATTCCTTGGTGATGAATATCTGAACAAAAGATCAATTAGAAAAATTTCCCATGCCTTCAACTAATTTTATTAGTAGAGACTATGAAAGAATTTCTTTGAATTGATCTTTTGTTCTCATAATCATTCCCAAGAAATGTAAATAAATCAAAACCATCCTTATAACATTCCTCAATTATTTTATCAAAATCTTCCTCATTTATCTTCTTCTCTTTGGGGACAAGAAGTATGTTTTAGGCTACCCATGTTTTACTCCTACAATGCAGCTTCATATTTCAAATTGTAGAACCTTTTCTTTTTACAAGAAAGAACTTATCAAAAAATTTGCACAAAAATACTAGAGAATTACAAGCTCCTCTTCTTGAATAATAAGTGTTTCTTTTCTTGATCAGTCTTTGATTTTGTACATTTCAACCACTCTAAAGATTATTTCCTACGTAGTGCTCATAAAGATTTCATTGAATTCCATCCATAACTAATTTCTAGCAGGTCATCATGGAAAGCTAGCATGCAATGATTTTTTTTAAAGCTGTAATAGCACGCTAGAAATTCAGTGGATCAATTTCTTTAGGCTTTAAGATCATTGTGAAAACCCCAGAAATGTCTCGAGAATCGAGCTATCGCGTAAGATTGAATTTGTCAGCATAATCAGTTCTAGCCCACTTAGACATCAAAAATTCAATTTTATTTATTTAAGGTACTTCGGAATGTGAGAATGAGAAAAGGTCTACACCATTCGTCTTAAATGAATATTTATGATTTTACGGTGCCATAAAATAATTTTCATTTTTCGGACAACACCTGCTGGAAAATGCGTTTTGATTTGTTCAAGGCACTTAGGAGTTGATTTTTGCAAAACGAAGTACACTCCTAGTTTGGTAGGATTATTTAGGACTATTTACAACAGTGACTTGTGTAAGCGTCATGTGGCACACAGTCCAGTCATTTTCATTTCACAGTGTTGAATGTCGAAACCAATCTAGATAAGTTTCATTTAGACACTTGGCTAGAAATTAGCCACTTTTGGTGAGTAGTATAGGGCACTTGGCACCAAGAGGAACCATGAGATGAAATGTGAAGGAATGGATGGAAAAATCAAGTTTTGTGATCATGTCACCTAAAACAAATACTATTCCATTCAACCATCCATTTGTGTCAAACCAAAAAGGGTTTCAACTTTAGTGAAACTCCAAATACTTGAAATCCAATTGAAACCCTACATATATTGTGGAAACTGAAACCCTAAATGGTTTTCCAAACCCTAAAGTGTCACTATATGGGTTTGATAGAAATTGAAGCCCTAAACCAAACCCTATGAAAACCCCAAATGATGCCCAATCAGTTTAGGCCCATTAAGGCCCACCGTATTGCTCCACCTACAGCCATGACATACTTCCACTGCCCATGTAAGTCCCAAATAGTGACATATGAGAAGGCAAATAGCCACCTCACCACCTCCTTATCACACTGCAGCAGCAAGGCACAAAATTGTGTGCTATGGCCCTCGTTTTAGGCATAGTTTTGGCTGACAACCCATCACCGAAAGGTCATCCTCACATCACCTCTCAACTCCTCCAGTAGTATAAGTATCATTCATGGTCATTTCCTTAGTCTTTTGTCACTTTTGAAACACTTTCCTGGAGAGAACTCAAGGAGAAGCTTCAGACAACTTTTATGGTCTTTCTTGCTCGAATTTTTCAAAGAATTTGTAAGTAGATTACATGAAACACTCTTCACCTGAGTTGTTCCTATTTTAGTTTAGTTTCTGTTGGTATATTTTGTGTGATTTTTAATAAAATTTTAATTAGTAACAAATATATTTAACCATGCAAAGGTCATACTGGGCGATAATTTGGACAGTGTATTTTTTATTTTTTTATGATGTTCTTGACAAGATCTTGGTTTGATATTTTTCTGATTTATATTTAACATATTAGCATGAAAGTTGGATTTAAATTCGTTGTATATTAAGAGTTTTTACTAAGAGTTTTACATGATATGAGAATTGAAAACTTTAGGTGTAAAAACAGTTTATGTTTTGAGTAAGTTTGGATCTTTTGTTATGAAAGCATGCTCCTATGGTCTTAATATTCATATATGTTATTCTTAGGAGTTTGATATGTGTTAGGAAGTTATTTTGAAAACTTATGGTTGTGATCTTGAGGGAATGAATTTTTATGCATGTTGAGGTTGTGTTTCTATGCAATTTTTGCCATGTGATCGAGTTTGATACTTAGATAAATCTTATAACTTGAATATGAAGTATATGATATTTTTTATTGATGGTTTACTTAACGAAAAAGTTAGATCTATTGGTTTGATCAAAGACCAAAACATGTGGTACACGGTTTTGGAGAAAATGTGCACGCCGATTTCATTTGTTGACATTTTGGTGTTTTTGTGATTTTTGACTTGTTTGTTCAAGCATGCTATTTCTTAGTATTGATTTATGATTATGTTAAGAATATGTTTTTTAAACTTTTGGAGTTCTTGGAGTTTATTTGGAGAATGATAGACCAATAATATCAAGAGTTGTTCTTTATGGTCAAAATACTTTATATTTTGGCATGAAGGAATTATGGTTTTTATGATTTATGTTTTGTTAATGTCCTAGTATGATATTAAAGCATAGGATATGATTTTTGTAGATTTCCTGATTCTTTTTTAGCATAAAAGTTGGAGTTTAAAATTCTTGGAACCTAGATTTACGCTTCCTTCTCGCCACACTGTGGCAAAGGATATTAAAAAGATGTACTGGAAAGATAAAGATGTTTTGAGAGGCTAATTGGCGGGTTTGGTAGTTTGCCTCACTACCGATACTTAGACTTCTGTCCAAAATTTTAATTATATGTCTTTGACTGTTCATTTCATTGATTCTGATTGGATTTTTCATAAAAAGATTATTAAGTTTTGTCAAATAACTTATCACAAGGGTGAGACGATTGGAAAGGCCTTACAGGCCGCAATAAAGGAGTGGGGGTTGACACGGGTTTTGACAGTTTCGGTTGACAATGCCTCGTCTAATGATGTCGCATTGGGATTTCTAAAGACTTATCTTAGAGAGGCAAATAAGACATTCTTAGGTGGTGAATATTTGCATGTTAGATGTTCTGCACATATCTTGAATCTAATTGTGACTGAGGGGTTGAAAGATGTCGATAACTCGGTTGCACGAGTTAGACTGGCTGTGAAATTTGTGAGGTATTCTCCTTCTAGATTGGAGAAATTCAAGATTGTTGCGAAGACTGTGGGCATAACATCAAAAAAGGGTCTTTGTACTGATGTTCCTACCAGATGAAACTCAACCTTCTTGATGTTGGAGGCTACCCAAGAATATAAAGTTGCCTTTCAATTATTGGGTGATGAAGATATTCAATATGTCAAATACTTTGATGAGCACGGGGGTTTAGGAATGCCTAATGATGATGATTGGGAGGTAGTTGCTACTTTTGTTGATTTTCTCGGGCTTTTTTACTATGTCACGTTGAAGTTATCTGCTTCTTTGCACCCTACATCCCATGAATTTTGTCAACAAATATGTAGGGTGAAAGAAGAATTAGACGACATGTGTAGGGGTTCCAATCTAAGGATGAGGGGGATGGCACTGACCATGAGGGTCAAATATGACAAGTATTAGGGAGATTTGACTAGACTAAAAATTTTGTTATATGTGGCTGTTATTCTTGATTCCCGTCTAAAAATTTCAGGCATGTTATATGGTTTGGGAGTTGCGCATGATCAGACATTGACTGATCTTATTGGTGAGATGGCCTGAGATACACTTTATAAATTTTATAATGAGTTTAATGCAATTAAGGGTGGTACGACTTCTACTACACCTACACCTACCCCAACACCTCCTCCAGACACCGGGGCAACAAAGAAGAGTAGATTGGCATGGACAAAGACCCTCGCACATAATCTCACACTAGTCCATCAATCTACAGAGGTGGTTTCAGAATTAGACAATTATTTGTCAGCGGATCTTATTCAAGATGATGATGATTTTGACATATTAGGATGGATCAAATAAATATCTCATCCTTTCTGAGATTGCCCGTTGTATGTTGGCCATCCCTATTAGCACCGTTACCTCGGAGTCTGCCTTTAGTACCGGAGGGTGCATATTGGATCCTTTCCAAAGTTCATTGTCTCCTACAACTGTGGAGGCATTGATATGCACACAGAGTTGGACGATGGAAATGATATTTATGTTCCGGATGTTTTAGATTTTAAAGAGACCGACGAAGAGGCTGGTGATCAGTCTGGATCTGCACCATCTGGTAATTGTTGTTTTTATTTCATTATTTTGATTTATTTATATTCATTTCAATTTCATCAGTATTAATTTTAGTATTGATTGTTGTAGCAATACACGAGACGACTCAGACGATGTCTACCTCCACTGCAATATGAATATGTGCTCAAGCCTCAAAAGACTACCCATCCAGCCGCCCCAAATGTCACAGTCAAAGACCCAAATAGCTCGCCTCCTTTTTTAGATTATTAATTTCCTAGAATATTGAAATTTGAATCAGATGTACGTATTATGTATTTGATTTGTAATTTTGTAATGTTGATACAATGTCCCTTGAACACTTTTTTCTTTGTAATTTTGTAATTATTTAGACTTTCCATTTTATTTTTGTAATAGCTTAGTTATTATTATTATTTATTAGTTTATTAGGTAGTAGACTTGTAGTCTATAGTAGTACTTTATTAGAGTCTTAATTATATAAAATTGTGTATGTATATATTATTTTTATTCATGTAACTTTTTTTCTTTTTTAATCTCTTATTTTTTTAAAAAAAACTTTTATTTTTATGGGCCCCAATTTCAGCGATTTCTAGGCCAAAAATGGCCCAGAAACCACTTCTAGGCCTTTGGCCCAGTAGGGTGCGGCAAGGCAGACGGAGGACCCCCTCCACCCCACCTCGTTATCCGGGATGGGGTCCCCGCCCCAGCACTTCGGGGGCAGGGGACGGATTAAAAAATTGCCCCTGCCCATGCGGGGGCAGGGGGTGGTGTGGGGGCTACCCGCCCCGTAGGGGGCGGGTAGCACCCCTGGAAACAATCACAAAAATTCTTTCAAATTTGAAGAATTTTGGACTATGGACCATACTAGTCAAATGGTAATTAAGAAAGCTTGGAACAAATCTTTTTCAGGTACACATATCTTCATCTTTTCTCAAAAATTAAAAGAAGTTAAAAAAAAATTAAAATTGTGGAACAAGAACTGCTATGGGCATATGCAAACCTTAATCCGTGAACTGACTCAAACTCTGGTACAAATCCAAACCAAAGAACCATCAGCTCAATCCATGATTATGGAGGCAAAGGTGAAAGAGAATCTCAATGAGCAACTTCGAAGAGAAGAAATTCTCTGGAAATAGAAATCAAGGCTACAGTGGTTAACAACAACATACCTCAACACAAAATTCTTCCATATGTCAACCACTATTCGAAGAAGATCCAACTCGATTGATAGCCTAAAGACGGACTGCTGACCCCTCAGTCATTCAAAATTGTTTCCTGAATCACTTTAAAGAAGTATACTAATCTTCGAACCCAGCCCAGTCCTCAGAATTAGAAAGCCTGTTCTAAAACAAGATTTCTGAGATGGAAAACAACTTTCTTTGTGAAATATCAACAGAGGATGAAATAGTGTCGACTCTTAAACAAACTCCTTCCAACAAAGCCTTGAGGCCTGATGGTTTCATTGGCCTTTTTTGTAAGTATTATTGGGACATAGTCAAGGAAGACTTTTATGCTACAATAAAAAATTTCTTTATTTCCTTAATTCCCAAGAATAAAAATCCAAACACTGTCCACCAATTCAGACCAATAAGCTTATCCAATGTGTGTTATAAAATCATTGCAAAAATTCTTGCGAATAGGCTCAAAAACATTCTTCACAAGATAATTTCTCCTCATCAAACTCCATTTGTTCCCGATAGAACTATCCTAGAGAACACCATCATTGCCCAATAAGTCTTTCATCATATGAAGAAGAAGAAAAAAAAGGAAGGGTAGGTCTAATGGCATTAAAGATTGATATAGAGAAAGCCTTTGATTTCAGGAATGGAGTTTCATTATGAAAATTTTGAAAAGTCTCGATTTTCACAATAAATGGATCATGTGGATCAAGGAGTGTATTTCTATAATCTCTTACTATGTGGTCATAAATGGAACTCCTCATGGCTTCTTTAAACCCTCTAGAGGCTTAAGGCAAGGAGATCCGCTTTCCCCCTTCTTGTTCATCATTGGCATGAAAGTGTTGTCCAGACTTATTATAAGAGAGGAAAACTTAGGGAACTTAAAAGGTATTAACATTAGAAGAAATGGCCTCACCATCACCCATCTTCTTTTCGCTGATGATTTGATACTCTTTGGTAAAGCCTCTAGTCAAAATGCCCAATGTTTTTTTAAACTGTTTGGAAACATAAACTGCCTGGTCTGGCCAAAAGATTCACATAGAAAAATCCTCCATTCAGTTTAGTGGCAATACTCAACCTCAAAAAAGGTGGAAAGTAAAAGATATTTTGGGTTTTAAAATAGCCTCATCCAAAATAAAGCATCTCAGACTTCCTCTTTCCTTTAATGCCTATAAGAAAATCCACTTCGAGTAGATTCAGGAAAAAATTTCCCAGAAGTTAGCTGGTTGGAAGGCCAAACTTCTCTCTCGGGCTGGTAGAACTACCCTTATAAGGTCAGTAGCCAGCAGCATTCCTTCTTACATTATGCCCATTCTCTAGATCCCAAAGTCTATTTCAAAAAACATAGACAGATCCATTATGAAATTTTGGTGGGGCTTTGAGCATGAAAAAACTCACAACTTCACACCCAAATCGTGGAAGTCAATATGTCTGCCAAAATTTGTTGGAGGATTAGGACTTAGAATGACTTATCTCTTTAATAAGTCTCTTTTTGCTGAAATTAGGTTGGCAAATGATGAATGATAGTAGTGCAAGTTGGAAACCTATGCTGCAATGTAAATACATGTCAAACTCCTCTTTTTCTGATGTCAAACAAAAAGTCTCTGATTCTTGGATTTGGAAAGGGCTCTTTAAACAAAGAGATTTCCTCAAGGAGTGTATGTTTCCAAATCAACAATGGCACAAAAACTAGAGTTTGGTCTGATCCATGGACTCCCACATAGCCCACCCATCAACCCACTCCAAAGTCTACTTCCACTCAAATTGACCTGACCCTCACAGTTGCTGAACTCATAATGGAAGAGTCAAGAAGATGGGACACCATTCTTCTTGATGCTTTTTTCCATTAAAATTCGGTTCGAGAGATAACAAAAAATCCTTTGGCTTAGACTCAGTTCCACAACAGGGTTGATAAGCTCATCTGGCAACATCATATTTTTGGAAATTGTTCTGTAAAATTAGCATATGCAGCACTCACTAGAGAACCAGAGAATCAATCTTTGCCCACTCAAACAAATGTGTGGAAAAAATTGTGGAAATTGAAAATTCAGGACAAATTAGAACTCTTTTGTTGGAAAATCCTGAACAATATCATTCCTACCAAATCTGTTTTAAAAAATTTTCTATCCCTCTTTGAAGAGCAAGTAAACTGTCCAATCTGCAACATTGAGGAAGAAACACAACAACATTTGTTCCTGAAATGCACTTACTAGGAAATCCCCATGGCCCCTAAATACATCTTCCTTCACAAATTTCAGCAGTTCAAATAAGATTGTTTATGAAGCCTTAATTCCTAATATTGATAACTTTGTCTGAGGGACCTTAAAGATTTTTAATGAGCATAGAGATGCTTGGAGCAGTAAACAGTTTACTGAGCCTTACAAGGGGAGAATAATTACTGAAGACCATTACATATTATCTTTTGATGTAGCTGTTAGAAACACAGGTAGTACAACAACAACAATCTGCAGATCAAGTGATGGTTCACCAATATTTGTCAAGAAAAAATTCATCCAAAGCAAAAATCCGAATCAAGGGGAGGTCAATGCATTGCTACTAGGAATTGAAGCAGGGATTGAACATGATATAAAGAAAATTTTAATCATAGGAGATTCGATAATGGCCATACAAGCAGTTGAAAATCTAGATGAATGTGCAGATTGGTAATAGCAAGAGATGCAAACAATTTTCTGAAGTCATTCGAAAGCTGGAACCTGATCAAAATACATCGAGATCATAATCGATGCGCACATGGAATTGTGCAATGGGCAGCCTCCAAAAGTATTTTTTGAAGCATCCCACTTATTTATATTCCACCATACTTACTTGATTTTCATAGTGGAAAGGACCCTCCCTATTTGTTTTCCTGTAATATGACCGTTTAATATGGTACTTTGTGAACATTTTAGTAGTAATACATGAATCTGATGCTTGCTTCAAAAAAAAAAAAAACTCACATTTTTAGAAGGTATATACAAACCTTACACTATAAATGAGCATGAACACTAGCAGGATATGTAGAATGAAGAGGGGAAGTGTGCAAACCAAGAGAGCAAGGAGGCTCGAGCATTCGGGATCAACATGCATCTATGGATCGAGGAGGGATAAGAAGGATTACCCTGTATGGACAGCCTCGGTCTCAGGTAGTTTCTCGAGCAAATCTGTTTGTTCTACCATCCGGACATGTGGAGTGAAATTGGATTCAGCCAACTAGGTATGGCATAGAGCATTTCCAAAAAAGCTTACCTTTTGATTCCAATATACAAAGGTTAAATATTGTCATGGCCTATAAATGAATTGTTGTGATAATCCAAATGTAGAAACATTGGATCATGTTTTATGGTTGAGTGAACTAGCAGCTGATATATGGAGTATTTTGCTAGGTTGTTGGGCCTTAAACAGGACAGGATTAGAAGCTGGCAATGGTTGGTGTTAGTTTGGTTTCACAAGGCCAAAGTTGTTTCTCAACTTAGCATTGTCATAAGGTAATTCCATCAATTATAAGTTGGTGTCTATGGCTTTGAAGGTGCAAAACTCATATAGAAGGGAAATCAAAACCTGTTAATATGGTTTGTTTTAGGATTAAAAGCATGCTCTCTCAAAGTATGGTGAAAGTGCGTGCTTGAAAGAAGGTAAGCACAATTGATGAGGTTAAATTACATCAAATAGGACTTCTTGTCTTGGGTTTGAAAGCACAAAAAACTATTATTGTACGAGGGTCTACTCCACCATTGGGTTTTGTCAAGTTAAATATTGATGGGTGTAGTGTGGAGAATCTTGGTGAATGTGGTGGTGGAAGGGTAGTTCGTGATTCTAAAGGGGGGTCTCTTGGGCGGTTTTATGGCCTAATATGGGTGCAACACTAACACAATATTACTAATTCCCAACTGGTGGAATGTAATACGTTATTCTTCTATAACTATGTATAGTCTATTGGTTAATGGCTTTTTATGACTTATGGTTTTAGTTCATTTTACACTTTGGTTTTGATTCTTTTGTAACCTCAATGTGTCTTTTTTTTTTTTTTTTGTTAATGAATAGTCGGAAGTCACATGTCCAATAGTGACCCCCTCCCAAATTTATTTATAAAGCCCTTACTTATGGCCAAAGAATATCGTGGAAACAATTAAGGCCTATATGAGAAAAAACCCAACAAGACCACAACCAAGAAATCAAACTAAATAAGCCTATATATCAAAATATGGTAACCAAAACCACAAAAAAAGAGGCTACTAACACCTTAAAGAGGGAAGGTTGGAGAAGTCCAACTGAAGCAATCCTCTAAGAATCCAAGGCATGTTACAGTTATTAGAGTAAACCAATTCTGCGCCTGAGGCAGCTTCCTTAGCTAACCAATCCACCACCTTATTACCTTCACAGAACATATGCTGGAAATGAGAAATGAGAGTACGAGTCAAACGAACAAGCTTTTCCCAAAAATCCTCCAGGTACCAAACACCACATCACCCTCTATTCCACCAAGAAATAACCACCATCGAATCAATCTCTACTATCACATTTGAAATATTTAATGATTTGCAAAGCCTCAAACCATTAAGGAGTGCCAGGAGTTCCGCTCTATTCTTAGATCCAAAACCAATAGGATAGGCAAAGGCCTGAACAAGACGACCTAAATCATTATGAATAAACCACGAATGCCACAAGAACCCGGGTTACCGAGACTACTACCATCTATGTTCAACTTGCACCACCCTGGCGACGGCTTAAGCCACTTTACTATTTTACAACAGTTAGCTTTTAATCCGCAGTGCCTTTGGGATCATGCCATCCCAGTGAGACAACCTATTGGGATTCTTAGCCACATGACGAAGGGAGCCTATGCACACACAAATAGAATGAACAACAGCTTCATAAGTTTCCAAATTGCCTTCCATTCGAGCAAGACATCTTCTCCTCCAAAGACGCCAAGTAACAATGATGGGCATGATACCGATTATAAAACTCACCTGGGAGGAAGAGCTAGCACGCCTGAACCAAGTCACAGAATTAAATTTCCAAGATCTATCCAGAGGAATACTAAAAAGGTTGCCAAAAAATGACCATACTTTTTGAGGAAATTCACTCTCAAAGAGAACATGGTTAATATCTTCATGATGGCCTACAATTCAACAATCACATTTGGAAACAAGGAGAATGTCAATACCGCACAATCTATCATCCACACTCAAGGCCGTATGCCAAGCCATCCAAAAATGGATATATATTTTTAACGGAAGACTTTTATGCCAAATCCAAGTATGCCAATCAAGAGAGGAACATCTAAAACGAATACAATGCCATGCAGATTTGGTAGAGAACATACCTGTCTCCGTAGGAGTCCAAACTAGTACATATTTTCTGGAATTAGGCCAAAATAAAGCGACTAACCTCAATATGTCTTGTTTCCATTTCCCCCGTCATAAAAAAGGGCTTAATAAAATTATAGTCTCATCCTTTCTTGAAAAAAACTCAACATGGAATAATTATTAAAAAATTTCAGAGAATAGATTTTTAGTGTTCTCATATTATCATAAGATGACATATAATTAAAAATTCATGTTTATATAAACAATTTTAATAATATAATAGAAACTAATTCAAAAAAATAATATAATAGAAATAATCTCCACCAATTTATAAATATATTTCTTTAATATTTAATGAGAAATGCCTCGTTGGGATAGTAAAATGAGATGATATGTGAATAATAGTGAAATAATTTATGAATAGTAGCAAAATATTTGAGTTAATATGTTTTATGGGATTTTAGAAAAAGAAAGAGAAAAAGTTAAATAAAAATATTATAAAATTAAAATATTATTAGAATATAACTTTTTAATACAATTTTTATTTTTGAATTTGAAAAAGTTAATTTTATTTTGAATTTTGTTTAGAAAATTGTAATAATTAAATTAAAAATTAAAAATTTATATTTATGATATTTGAATATTAAAATAAAATAAAATAAAATAAGATGAAAAGAGATAAATTGTAATCTAAGTACCTCATCATCTCATTTTAGAGCATTGGTAATAGACTAGTCAAATGTCAATGTAAATTCAATTTTTAGTTAGATATGAGAAAAAACCTCCATATGGGACTAGTCAATGGTCTAAAGTTTAAGACTTGATGAATAGTAAATCTTAAGTCCTCTCCAAACATAGCTAGCTATTATTCACAATAGAAAGTAATATTTAATTATTTCATCACTTCTCTCTCTCTTTGAATGGTAAAACATGTATGGCATGCACATTATTTCTACTGATTGATAAAGTAGACACATTATTTTTACAAAATATAAAGATCTAAAAAATATATAAATTGTATTTGTAAAAATAAAAAATAAAAAATATTATATTATATTATTATTTTAACTTTATAATGACTAGTCTAATATAAACTCACTTAGTCAAAAATTAATATTATAACTAAAAATTAAAATTCTAACTAAACTTTAAACTTGACAATTCCTTATTAATGCTCTTACGTTGTAAATAGTTATTAATTTTCGTCTTGGACGAAACATAGAACCAACGAATGATTCGACTCCCAACACTGTGTAGGAGGGATTTCTGTGTAGGAGGGATTTGGAATCTGGACCACATATGCCCCCCCGACCGCAGTTCCAGAGGTGCTCGACAATATTACTCCCTGGTCGCCTTGTTTTACCAACTTTTACATCCAGATCTAGACGGTGGAAATCTGAACTCAAGTCCCCGAGTTGTAACCTAGTAATCCGTCCGTCCGACCGTCCCAGGTAGATAATTTAGAGACGAGGGACCGGGTGCCAACTGCCAAGCGCAAACCCCCCAAAGAGTGGTCCCCTGACCCCTCCTCAATCGTGCAAAAAAAGTAAACGTATAGACTACTGAGTGTTTTAATCCACAGTTAATGTCAATGGAACCTTTGCGGCCTCCCGGGTCCTCCTCCAGACTATAGCATTAATGATTTTTTTGGGGGGCTAAGAGCTTGATATTTTTCCAGCTTGAGAGGTTCTCTCTCATTTTTGAAGGGATTGTCGAAATGAGAAATGGAGGACCCTTCTCGTCAGTACCGGAAGTGCAGGAGAAGAGGGACTCCGAATTAGGTGTGTAGTGAGCAAGCCCTTGGGTGGTAAAAAGCACCATCTCTATGCTGTTCTGAGGAACTAGTGGAATTGGATGGAGAAGGTTTCTGGTGAAAATGGCGGGGAAGGGGAAGTGGTTTCCGAGATAAGTAAGAGAAAACGGCAGAGGGTTGAAAACAGTCTGGGAAATGAAGGTGATGGAGTTCAAGGGTGGTTTGGTGGGGGGAATGCCAAAGGTCTTAGTGTCGGGGAAGAAATTGCGCGGCTGTTTGGTGAGGTCAGTGATGTAAGTGGCGGTCTGGGTCTTGATGATGGAAGTTTGCAGCTTTGGGCTGGTGGAGATGGTCAAGAAATTAGCGAAGCTGCGTGTGGAAATGGCAGTCAAATTCTTGGCGATGTACGCGAAGGAACTCAAGGTGGGTATGGTGAAGTCATCGGTGGAAATGATGGTCTAGGTCTTGATGGTGAAGCAATTCAGCTTTGGGGCAGTCAAGATGCTTGTACAAATGGCGGTGGGATTCCTGGTGACCGAGGAATTCAGTTGGACGGGCTTGGTGAAACTACATGTGAAACTGATGGCCTTATTCTTGGTGGTGGCGAAGAAGTTCACGAGGCGTATGGAGACGTTATGAGCGGAAACGGTGGCCTTAATAACGGTAAAGCTGTTCAGCGTTGGAGCTGTGGAACTGCATGTGGAGAAGACTGTAGCGGGGTTCTTACCAGTCAAGGACTTCAGTTGGGTGGTTCTATTGAGAATGCTTATGACAAAAATGGTCTGGATTTTAGTAGTCAAGGATTTCAAGGCTTCTTTAGTAAAATCAGCGGGGAAAATCTTGTTGATGAAAGAATTCAAGCCCTTTTTGGTGAAGCGAGCTATGGAAACAGTGGCTTGAGTTTTGGTGATGGCATCCAGTTTTGGTGCGGGGAAGCGGCCTGTTCAAATCTTGATGGTAAAGGACTCCAGGGTCGATTTGGTGATAATGCATGTGGGAATGGAGGTGGGATCCTTGGAGGTGAAACAATCCAAAGTGGGTATGGTAAAATTGGAGGTGGAAATGGTGACAGACAAGAGGTGGCTGGGTCAAAAGGAAAGCGTGGTCGGCCAAAGGGATCAAAGAACAAGAAGAAATTTTTTTATGCTGACGATAAAGAGGGCATTGAAAGGTTGGGTGGAGCTGCCGGTGAAAATGGAGTTAGAGATGAGGTTGTTAAGTCGGAGAGCAAGCGGGGTAGGCCAAAGGGTTCAAAGAATAGAAAGAAAATTCTTGAAATAGGCAGAAATGAGGGAACGCCAGGTGACATTGTTGGTGGAAATCGCAATGAGCGGGGGATTGTCTGTCTGACAGCTCTGGACAACGAGAGGCTAATTCATGAAAAAGATATAGGTCTGGCTGTTGAAGAAGCCTTTGCTCCTAGTGAACCTGGACATGGGATCGTCAGGGCAAAGAAAAAGCGTGGTCGACCAAAGGGTTCAAAAAATAAGAAAAGAAATCTGAGAATGCCTGGTGAAATAGAAACAAATGATGGCAGTGATGGAATTTTTCCGCCTACTGATTTAGTGAATGAGAGGCAGACTCCTGTATTCGAGGAAGAGAGGAAGTTTCCTGTTGAAGCCACTCCTGGTAGTGAAGGCCGGAAGGAGATTCCCAGGCCAAAGGATAAGCGTGGTCGACCAAAGGGCTCGAAGAATAAGAAAAGCATGGCAGGTCACGAAAATGTAGAAATAGCTGGAAAAATTGTGGGTGTTAATGATATTTGTGATAAATCAGTTTGGCCAACAGAATTGGGGAATGAGATGCAACCTTTTGTGGGTAAGGAAGATAGGGGATTTCCTTCGGAATCCACTAATGATAATAAATGTGGAAATGAGATTTTCAGGAAAAAGTTTAAGCGTGGTCGACCTAAGGGCTCGAAGAATAAGCAGAAAATTCTTGCGGGTAAGGAAAATCAGGGAATACCCTGCACAATCGTGGGCAGTAATGATGGTATCTGTCTTGAAACTTCATTGAGGTCTGAGGGTGAGAGGCCTACTGTTGCAAATGAAGAAGATCGGAAAAGGCCTAGAGGGAGGCCCAGGAAGTTCAACAACCGACAGAGAGACTCTGGGGGCATTAGGAAGGGAAGATCAGCCGAGAATGGATTGGAAAGTTCGGGATTATCAGTGAGTTCCTTTGCATTTATCTCTACTCTTGCTGGTCATTTTGGATTATGATTTCACTTGTTAATAGGTAATAAATTAGAGGAAAGAAAGTTAGTGCCGTTACCATCATATTGGTCTGTTATTCTAGTATGTCACTGCAAAACTAATGTGAGCTTCCATGCTATGGTTTTTCTGATAACTTGGCAGCCATATGACTTTTTCCTAGATTTGAATAAGTTAATATCCTCACCTCCAATGTGTGTAGTTGTTGGCCATCCTACTCTGCAGTGCTGGTGCCGACTGGCATTTATGCACATAACCGGCTTGGAAATTGTGGCTTTTCTTTCAAAGGGCATCCCAATCTAGAAATTGAAGGGCATAATTATGACAACCCAGGAAAAGTACTAGCCACATCTGCACTATAACTTTAAAAGGATTAGTCTGTTTAAAACTTTAGTAGAATCACATAATATGTATAGTTTCACCTAATAAGCGGCCAATGTATAACTTAGCAGCCATGACTACCTTTGTACCCTAACCACTCTATATGGGCTTTTTCTATTTCAAATGCGGGACTAGGGTCTTACAAACTCCCTCTCTTAAATTCTTGACGTCCTCGTCAGAGTCAAATGTCTTGTAATGCTTTGGTAGCGCATGATTGTCCTTACTAGGTGGCTAAGCTACCATATGTTAACGATACATCAAAAGCATTGGCTGGTCACGGTTCCCACATTGGCTACTTGTTACATTTAGGCACCGCCTAACAATTAGCCAATGTGGGAACTTAGCACCCGTGACTACCTTTACAACTTATCCACTCTATGTGAGATTTTTCTATTCCAAATGTGGGACCTAGGGTATTACACTATACAGTCATAACCTAAATTCCTATGGGCAAGGGAAGTCCACTTTCTTCCAATTTCCCTTCTCTTCTATGGGGCTGCAATGTAGCAATTCCAGAAGTTCCCCTTATATGCAAAGTTTAGTTGCTTCAAAACAATGATATGGAAGGTACGTTCTATTAAATGATTAAAGTCGGCAAAGGGCAAGGGTCAGTTAGAATTTATCTGTCAAATAAATAGATATATGAAATGGAAGATGTCTAGTGATCATTTCTGTCATGGCAATGGTTAATATCATAGATGTTTAGTTGCTTCCATGGTCTTCCAACAACCAATTTATTTGGGAGTAAGTGTACTGATGTTACATAGCACCCTGATTATGCTAGTTCTACTGTTCTGAGCACAAAAATGAATCAAACTGGTTGCAAAGGTAACAATGAGTGTTGAAAGTTGAGATCCAGATTTTTACATCATTAATGTGCCAATGATCCAACTCTCTTACATATAACTCGTCCCCCTACCCACCCCTTTTCTTCATCATGGTGCCATAGTGTAGCTTTAACAGAGGTCACAAAAGACTGCTGTATATGGTCTACTATCCTAATTGTATTATGTATTGTTGTTGAAAAGTTATGGTTATGGTTTCAAAATAGTTTAGCATTCAAGTGTTCAATTGCAGCATGCTTTTCTAACTAGGTTTTTGTTTTAGGATGATACTAGCAATAAAAGTCAAAGGAGCTTAAGGTGCCACCAGTGTGGGAGAAATGGTAGAAGAGACGTTGCTTGTTCCAATTGCAAAAAGAAACGCTATTGCTACACGTGCCTTGCAAAGTGGTAATAATTACTCACAAGCTCTTTTAGCAACCCTAGCCTTTTGAGTTCAGCAGCTTTATTGAAACCGCTAAAGAAGTTTCAGCTTATGTTTAGCAAAAGAGCTTGTGGTTCATTTTGTTTTTATAAAAAGGTTGATTCTGTTAACTTGGGACATTTTTTAATGGACCTCACTTCTATTTGTTTGCTGATAGGAAATGGTTCTCATCCAATTGTTCTAATGGTACTGAAAAATAACTGTACAGGTACCCGGAGAAAACAAGAGAGGATGTAGAAATTGCATGCCCATTTTGTCATGGTATTTGCAATTGCAGAGTATGCCTCAAGGACGATTTAAATGTGATGGTTTGTACCTTTTGTTATTTATTCTTTCTTTCTTCTTTCCATTACATTTGCTGTGGTTCTTCATGATATTTTCTATATGCCAAATAAGTATTTAGTTTTATCAGGAGGGACAAGAACCAGAAGATATGGATATCAGTGAGAAATTGCAAAAGTTGCTTTACTTGCTATGTAAAACTCTGCCTCTCCTTAGGCATATTCAACAGGAACAAAGCTTTGAATTAGATGCCGAGGCCGGCATATGTGGTATTGCATTTTGATACAATAATCAATCTATAAGTTTGGTAGTTTAGTTTCTTTACTTGAGAGATGATTCAGAATTCCCAGATAATGTGATTCACTTTCTTGTCTGTAGGGATCAAAATTAAGGAAGAGGACATTTCAAGAGCTGTACTTGACGATGATGATAGAGTCTATTGGTACCATCTTGTGCTCTCTGATGGTTGAAACTGAAAAATCTGTTATTTATAAATTGAACTTCTGGTATATTTATTTGCATATTATTTTGACTTTGGTTATTTTATGTTTAGAAAGAATTCAAAATCCCTGTGAAAGTGATAATGGGGTTGGACATGGGCTGAGTCTGACTGTTTCAGAAGTTTGATTGGAAACATTTTAGAATCAAACTTGGTAATAAAGGGAATCACTTTTTGCGTACCTTAGATAAAATTAATTATACGTAAATTTTGGTATCAAGAGAGAAGCTGACTACTTATAATTTTACTTGTTCATGTTATTTGGGATTTTGTTATTTGTATAATTACTTTCATCATCCCTGTGCTGTCTGGGCATGAGTTCACCCCTTGTTTGCATGCCCTGTCCATAGTTTCAGCCCCTTACTTTTATTTATTCTTTTTAATGTAATAAGATTAGTGTTATTTCATCAAATTCATGTAAGTCTGCAGAAAAACATATTATACAAGCAGTTTTTTAATGCTAACAAACCACATCAGTTATTGAGAATTGTTGCTTCGTGGTCCAGATTTTATTATTATGAAAAATTTGGGTATTATCCCCATGTACTTTATCCTAATTGTGATCCGCTCCCTATGCAACGTTTTTGAGGAATAACCCCTCATGCTAGGACAAACTTGAAATTGGCCCATCAGTTTTTTCTTTTTCTTTTTTTTTTTATGAGTAAAATAAAATTTTATTGAAACAAGCAAATAGGCATAACCCTAGTAAACAGGAAGTATACATCAGAGAACACCCACTTACAAGTTAGGAGCTAGAAAGTGATACATAAAGTCATGAAAGCTGGCTCCATTAAACACACTGGCAGAAGCCCAAAGAAATAAAGTATGGAAAAAGAAACTTCTAAGCTCATCCCAAGAATGTTCCCTATCTTCACCATGGCTAACCCATCCTCTTTTTTACAACAGGAACAGAGGATTTTGATGAACTCAGTTCCCTGAGAGTGTCAGTGAAACAGCTCCATCCCTTCCCATCCATGCCCTCTGGGATGATGATGAAACCTCTCCTACCACCATCCCCATACTCCGCTATCACCAAATAACACCCATAGTAGTTTGCACATCCCTGTGTCAGAAAAGCTCGGTTTCCAGCATGCGAAGTCTCGTAGAACTCACTACCTTCTGAAGTGGCATATGCAGCAACCGTTTTCACCAACCAGCCCACCGTTGCCTTACCAATCATAATAAGCCCATCAGTTATCGAGAATCTTTTCTTCGTGTTGTAAATTTATTACTGAGGAAAATTTGGTCAGTAACCCCTTGTACTTTGCCCCATTGAGATTTGCTCCCTTGGCAATTTTTTTTGAGAAATAATCTCCATGTGCTATGACAACCTTGAAATTTTCCCCTATGTTACTAATTCTGTCCACTTTACTTGAGTGAAAACCTACAAACTGCCACATGAAAATTTCATTTTTTTACTTCATAAGTTAAAAAAAAATAAAAATTAAACTCAAAACAGAAATAAAAATAAGTAAAAAAGCAAAAAGACGGCCACCAAGGCGGCCCAAGGGGTGGTTGGCCAACTTGTAGCTGTTGAATCCATTTGGTTTGGTGACTATGGGGTGGTCCAAGATTGGCCATCCTATAGTGGCTGAATCTGGCCATGCCACAAAGGCCACTAGACTTGGGCCACCATGGGGTGGTCAAATTCAAGCCCCCATGGTGACCCTGCAGAGAGGGGAGGTCTCTTGTCCATGCCTGTTCTTTATTTTTTACTATTATTTTAAAAGAAATAAACGTTGCAGTCGTGAGTGTGCAAGCACCGTGCAATCACTTTAAAAAAAGTGAATAAATATGAGATCTATATGAAAAAAATTAATTTTTTAATAGTGGACCCCATTCTTTTTCAAATCGACTACATGGCGCTTGTGCATTCCACGACTGAATGTAGCATTACTCTTATTTTAACTCTTTTTTATTTATATTTTTTAATTTAAGCATATTTTTAAATTAAAAAAAATGAATTTTCCACGTGGTAGTTTGTAAGATTGCCACATGTTTTTGGTTAAGTAGGGTGGACGGAGTTATTAATGGTAGGGGCAAATTTCAAGTTTGTCATAGCACATGGGGTTATTTCTAAAAAACCAATAGGGGCGAATATTAATGGTAGGGGCAAATTTCAAGTTTTTCATAGCACAGGGGGTTATTTCTCAAAAACAAATAGGGGCGAATGTCAATTGAGGGAAAGCACGAGCGCACCTTCTGTATTCCTGAGTCACAATGGTCAGTGTGACTCAGTACTAGCTCTGAATATGCATTCAAAATGCACTGGAACTTCTGCTTTAGTGATTTTCTGTTCATGACGTCCTAAACTTGTAATTGTGCTCAACTTGTTTAACAGTGACAATTGCAATACATCCATTGTCAACTTCCACAGAAGCTGCTCCAATCCTGATTGTTCGTATGATCTCTGTCTCACGTGTTGCCAAGAACTAAGAAAAGGATTTCAGCATGGAGATGAAGAAGCGGAATCTTCCCACAGACAGTTTTTTGAAGGACTATGTGGTCAAAACACAGAATTGAATGGTCAGACTGAAAATGGGAAGAGATGTGGTGCGGAAAGCGATATGGCCCTTCCTGTGACTGAGGGGATAGCATACATGTCATGTAATTTTCCTGATTGGAAAGCAGAGGCTGGTGGTAGGATTCCTTGCCCTCCAAAGATACGAGGAGGTTGTGGTAATGAGATGCTTGCACTGAGACGTATATTTGAAGCTAATTGGGTCTTCAATTTGATCAAGAGTGCAGAAGACCTCCTTTGCAATTATCAGCCACCAGATAATGACTTTTCTCTAGGATGTTGTTTGTGCCATCCCATGGCAGGCGATAGGGTAAGAGATTCTGAAGTAAGGCAAGCAGCACATAGGGGGAGCAGTAATGATAACTTTCTCTATTGCCCAAATGCTGTTCACTTGGAGGAAAATGAATTTGAACATTTTCAAATGCATTGGTCACGAGGTGAACCTGTCATAGTTAGAAATGTGCTTGAAAAGACTTCCGGTCTTAGTTGGGAACCAATGGTCATGTGGAGGGCTTTTGTTGGGGCAAAAAGGAAATTGAAAGAGGAGGTAGCCAGCTTTAAAGCTATTGATTGCTTAGATTGGTGTGAGGTATGTATTCACTCTTTCGCTTTGAGATTTCAATTCACTCTTCTTCTCATTACTCAATTTTCTCCCCCTTACCCTGGCCCTCTCATGTATGACAATATTTAGTGTATCTCTTGAGTGGCTAGTGGGAATTTTTTCAATTATTTTTGTAATGTGATCATCTGAAATCACATTTATATTCTCCATTGAATGCAGTTTTTAGTGGATGATAGCTTCTGCTTCGCAATCCACAGACCCTACTGCACAATTACTGCCACCTTGTAAATGGAACTTGTTTTTTCACCATTTAAAGTTCTATTGCACTTGTTCAATATCTTCTACAACTAAAATAGGACTGTGTTTTCAGTGACACTTTTGTCTATATGAAATTGCACAGAGCTGAGGGTTCAAGCCTGACAGTCCTGACCTACCATACAACTAATGTTGAGGACAGGAATCTTTTTCCAAATGAGTGGCAACACTTATGCTTGACTGATACACTATCATACTATATTGCATGTGCATTCTCTCAAGTTGAGAGGCTATTGAGAATATCATTATGCCATTGTGTTTGTGTTCACCCTGCTTTTTTCGAATGCCTCAGTGTTTGGAGTCCCCCCCCCCCCCCCCCCCCCCCCCCCCCCAAAACACAGATCCCCCACTTATTAGGTCCACAATTTTAGGTTATTTAAAGGGTTGAGTGCAATTTGGACCCTCTTGGTTTAACCTCCCATGATAGTTGGTTTGTACTTCTAACAGTTAGACCAAGCTCCAACTGAATGGTATGTGTTTCTAAACTTAATTCTGTTGGGGGTAGTGTTGTCAAAAGTCTCAAATAGCATCAAATCTTCATATGATTGTTGTATGCACCTGTTCTAACTCTTTATTTACTCACTCAACTACATTGAAACACTCAGCAGCAAAAGCTTATTGTTTAAGTTGCATCTAGAGGGGTTAATTTAAAATTTATTGAAAGTATTGTTGCAATTCACTTCAAAATTGATTGAAGAATCACTCGGGAATTGTATACCTTTCCTTGAAAGCTCAGACTTATTTCTGTTTTTATGTTGTTGTGAGTAAAATAGACAGGTTTTGTCCTCTGTAACGCTTTCTGAGCATTGCCATTTTGTGGTATATCTTACTATCCTTTGATCTGTTGAACTTGGGGTATTTTAGATTTTTCCTATTTTGTCTTGATGTGCCTTAATTAAAGCTTACCAGTATGTACAAATTGTCGATTGCATGAAATTTTTGCTCTTCCTGAATTTTGGAAAGGAAATGGACAGACCATGCAGTTATTTCTTGTTGATGAGATGAGGATTAGGAGCATTCGGCTTGTAATATGTAAGACAGTTTATTGTGCACGTTGCACATGAATTTATCTGCCAATGCATTGCCTGCTAGCTTGGCATGCAGTTGGCTTACATGCTTTTCTTCCAGAAAACAATATTTCCTTGCAATTTCAATCTGTGAACTCTGTGCTCTTGATTGGGATGGCAGGTTGACATTAATATCTTCCAGTTCTTCAAGGGCTACCTACAGGGTCGTAATTATAGGAATGGGTGGCCAGCAATGTTGAAGCTGAAGGATTGGCCTCCATCAAATGCTTTTGAGGAGTGTCTGCCAAGGCATGGTGCCGAATTTGTTGCCATGCTTCCCTTCGGTGACTATACCAATCCTAGATCTGGGCTTCTGAATCTAGCTACAAAGCTTCCTGCTGTTTTGAAGCCAGACCTGGGACCCAAAACATACATTGCTTATGGATCTTTGGAAGAACTTGGTAGAGGTGATTCAGTAACAAAGCTACACTGTGACATTTCTGATGCGGTATGAATAACTTTATATACTTTATGCGTATGTTATCTTCATAGATTGTTTCTCTCTCTCTTTTTCTGGCATTTATGACAGCTTGTTATAATGCTGCTCTCTGCCTGCTTCACCTTCACTGTAGTTATCTAATTGAGTTGTGATTTACTTAAGTTCAGTGTGTTTCATCAATCAAATTGTTTTTCCTGAAGCACAAATATGAACATATTGATTTTCATACTCTGGTTATATTTTTCTTATGCTTCACGGGTCGTCTTTATACAAAACATAGCAGAGAACTAGATTTTCAACGACTTAGGATGGTGGTGTAAGGATTTTTCTTTTTGAAAAAAACCTGGATTTTCAACACCTTAGGGTACTGGCACTTACAAAAAAAAGAAAGAAAGCAAAGGTACTGGTAGGTTTTTTCTTTTTGGCTTTGTTACTTGTTTCTGTGTTTTGCTCTGTTCAGCCAGTCAAGAACAAGTGTGTTGAGGAAAAGTTCATTTTGAGAAGCTAGTTGTGCTGTTTTGGTCTAGGGATAGCTTCACAGTGTTTTTCGATCTTGATAAAAGGTTGATGTTATGGAGTAGGGTCTTACAGGGTAGTAGGAGATTGGTTTCTGATGCATATGATACTCAAGGTCCTTGTATGCATTTTCTTTTCTCTCTCCCTCTCCTCTTTCCGGTTCAGGTATTGGAATGAATTATATGGTCTGCATTTTGGTACCTGGTGTTTAACTTACTTTTGTCTGACCTCATTTGATGTGCAAATTATTTTTTTGTTAATTCTCTCTGGGATTGCATTGCATTGATGTGCCACATGCTACCTATTTGTAAACAATGTGAATGCTAGTGACTGCTTATTTACATATATTTTCTTTACTCATAAAGAAGAAACTTTATCTTGTCTAGTTTCTTAACCTCCAAGAGATTGGAATCATATTTTTCCTAGAATATCTGATGCAAGTTTTCCATAATGCTTCTTGTATCATGGGTTCTATTAAAAACCTTTTTGATTTTATGAATTCCTGACATGCTTACAGAGACTTTTCGTAGATGTATTTTCTTTTATGGTTCCCATTGATAACCTTTTAAAGCCATTAGCTGCTACTTCAACTTCTAATTTATTACTCCTGCTTAGGTTAATGTTCTGACACACACAAGCGAGGTAAGGATTCCTCCAGGACAACAAAAATCATAAAGAAGTTAAAGAAAAAACATGAAGCTGAATATTTGCGTAAGCTTTGTGGTGGGACCCATAAGTTTCCAGGCAAATCTAGAAGAAAGCAACCAAAGAGATCTTGCAAAGGTAAAAGCTTGGCTCATAAAAATTCTGATAAAACCGACGTTATTGAGAGTGGCTCTTTGTCAGTGGAAAGGCTGATTATAGAGGAAGGAACACTGGATGGAAAACAAAATAAATCCTTGAGAAGTAATGGGGAGAGGATAAGTAATGTGGTTAAGAAAGAGGTTGAATTGATAAGATGCTCATCAACATGCGATGTCCTTGCTAAAGATACCTTTTTACCTGAAAGCATGGAACTCGTAGAAAGCACAAAAGACAATAAGGAAAATGAAAGAGCTTCTGGTGTGAAGGTAAAAGTTGACGAGTTTTGCTCTGTTGAAAATCAGCCTGACACATGCACAAGCTTGATTGAATTGAATTCCTCCATTGTGCCTAATTGCATGAGTGAGGACTTAAAACCAGATGTGACTGAACTACCTATATTTAAAGGATTTTGCATTTGCCAATGCAGGGATATAGAGAACATTTCACTTAATGAGATAAAAACTGGTACAAACCTTCCTGCTACTCTTGAAGTATGTTGTGCGAGATGCAAACTCATCACTAAGAGGAATATCTTATCATTAGCTGAAGTGGAGTGTGGTAGCAATGGTCCTTCTGATCGACTATATTCCCGTAATGAAATGATTGAAACTGACAATCCAGAATATTACCTGCCTTCTAGTTTGACAGTGACTGGTAGGATGGCTGACGGAAATGATGTAGAGGAAGTGACATTTTTGGGAAACCGCACAGATGGCCTGAAGTTGGATCCAGTTCAGAGAAAAGTAGATCACAACTCTTTTGCAGAAAGTAGGGAAGTTCTGAATATCCCTTCTTCTAAAGAACAGGGTTCAGGCCTCACTCTTCCTACTACTAAAGAATTTTGGCCTCCTTATGAATCTGATGCTAAAGATGCAACGGTTGAAAAGGATTCATGTAATCTAAAATACTTTCATCCTTCCAAAATAACAGCAGAATTAAAGTCTGTCCATGGAAAAGATTCTACAGGTGCAACAGTTTCAGGCAATGTTAATGGCAACTTGGAGTTAACCAAACTGGAAGCAAATTTGACTGGAGATTACCCTCAAAACAATGATATGTCGAAGACTCTATATGGAGGTGCTGTGTGGGATATTTTTCGTAGGCAGGATGTACCGAGATTAATTGAGTACTTACAGAAGCATCACAAAGAATTTTGCCACATCAATAATCTTCCTGTGGATTCTGTAAGTATTATCACCTAACAGCATTGACTGTATTATTTTGACTAGTTTAACTTAAATTGATGAGCTTTGCTGGCACTTGCTTCAGGTTATTCATCCTATTCATGACCAAACTCTTTATCTAAGTGAGAGGCATAAAAAGCAGCTGAAGGAAGAGTTTGGTAAGAAACTTTATTGTCAACTAATTTAAATTACAATATCAATAAGGTGCTTATTATTGTGCAATAATGAATTATATTCAGGTGTTGAACCATGGACATTTGAGCAACACCTTGGTGAGGCTGTGTTCATTCCTGCTGGATGTCCACATCAAGTGAGAAATAGACAGGTGCAGGTCTCTTTGAATGAATTTAATTTTTTATTATAAGCTTGGCTTTTAGCAGTGCCAGGAAATCTGCTCTTCCTTTCTTCCTCTCCTGATTTGATTTCCCTACTCATCCCCCCCACCCAAACACAAAAATGAATGTCATGTAGCCCGGCATGGTGGGGTCTTGGGGTTTAGAGTGGGGCTGAAAGGGACCTACATTTTACTAGAAGAATGAGCAAAACTTTCAACTATTCAGTAACAAGTAAGAGAAGCATATTTAATTTAATCAATTCCACATTGTAGTTTGATGTAGGACTGATTTAGGAAATTTGTTTGATTTCTTCTATTTGCAAGCTGGTGTGGAAGACACACCTTCTACACTGCTTACATGGTAAGCTTTGATTTGCAAGAGATTTGATTTTTAAACTTATCTTGCAAATTATATCATGCCAAGTCAATTCATACCCTCCATACCAGTTTGCAAATAGAATTTTTCAATTTGTTTACGTGCAATGGGTTGAAGGTTAGGAGAATTTGGAATTTTAAAAGAAAGGGTCAGAGGGCTCAAAGATTGAGTGGACTAGGATTTGAGACAAATGGAGATAAGGGCAGGAACACTGTTTATTGAAGCAAACATGTTGCTGCAACTCCTGTATAATGGCTGTGTTTTGGAATTTATGAGACTTATCAACTAGTCAAACACCATCGGGTGTCATTTCTTGAATTGGCTTACCGCACTAACTGCTCATTTGAGTAGTTGAGTTTCCCTACCAGTCACCGAAATGTGCTAAGGTTTGGAAATAATTCTCCTTTTACCTCACTAGCCTTTTGGTTTGGGACCATGGGAGTGTCAACGGGTCAAGCACCAACCAACCCTGTCTCCTTGAAAATGTCAGGTAAATTCTTCCTTTGGGATAAATAAATACCTATATGAGATCTCGTAACTTCAATCCCTAAGAAGTACAGAAGTTTGCCCAGATCTTTGATATGAAACATTGTTGTAAAAATAATTTAAACTTGGTGATACCTCTTGAATTACATCCAGTGATCACAATGACATCCATTAAAGCAAGTATTATCTACCCAACATCAATGTGTAGGTAAAAAAGCTGACTGATCTGTCTAACAGTGGTGGAGACCAAAATACATTACGACCTCATAGAACTTTCCTAACCATGTTCTTGGTGACTGCTTGAGACCGTATAGCTATTTTCTAAATTTACCCACCACCTCTATAACCCCCTAAACTAGGCCAATGTATGATCCCCAATTTATTAGTACCATATTTCAAATTTCACTCACTTTATATCAATCATAGGCTATTTATCTGTCAAAAGACTGAATGAATCAGTTAGAACCAGTCGATACTAAGATGCCCCAAATTGTATCATCAGCAGAGAATTGGGTTAGACAAAGGAATCAAATGTAGTTTGGGTCTTGAATGGGCCAGGTGAGTGGATCTTGTAACATGTGACCTGAGCTGACCTGAGTTTAAGTCGAGTCAGATGGTCAATTTGACTGGGATCCCTATCTGAGCTGGCAAAGTAAGTGGGTCTCGACCCAACAGCAAAATAGATCATGTCCTAACTACGAACTCATCTCAGCCCAATCAGAAACTGGACTTCGTCCCAACAACAACTGGATCTCAGCCTAGTGTGCCCCAATACTGAGGATAAATCTTAAACAAAAATACCAGCAATCTGTCCAAGATAAGGAGTAACCTAACCGGTAACTAAGCAGAGTTCTTCCCCCGTCAACTTTGATGGTATTCTTTGCCACCCGAAACACCAATGATCACCTTGCCGACACACACAGAATATGAACACCTAGAAACTCATAAATCGATGACATACTCAAATAAGAAAATGCAACCAATACACAACCCTCGGAAACCGACTGGTGTACAAAAATGGGCCAGCACTGACTGGAGAAGAGGAATACATGCTATGGTATGATAAGACGACTTGACAATACCAATGATATTCATATTGAATGCTTGACGTATGATAAGAGGACTTTAATAAGAGGGCTTGAATATATGCTGCCCTCTATTTCATACTTGTAGAAGAGAAAGGTTACACAAGCCTTCTAGAAACATAGAGAATGGCAGCTGTTTGGGACACTTGACCAGGACAACTGGACAACTCACCTAAGCCTTCTAGAAACAACCTTCTAGGAGGGTTACATATTAGGTATTCTGGCCCTTATTTCTATGGACTACTGCTATTGATTTCAATGTTGCTAGCTTCTGTGAATTTCTTGTATCTATTTCTAGCACCCAACTCTTAACAAGGTGTTATCTCTTGTATACCTTGTGTACTTGGGCTACACCTATTCATTAGATTCAATAAAATTTTATGTATAAAAAATACGATTAGAAATTCTTGAATAATCTTGTCGAACATAATAAAGAAAATAATCCTAAAATAAAATCATGTATTGGAATTCTATGAAATTGTATATCAGCCTTTGAACTAAAAAATGAAGAACATAATTCATAAAGTAATGATCAATTTAGAAAACGTTTTAGTCCTACTACATTGTTATATTGGCTTCAAAAGCAAAAGCATATATAGTTCATACTTTGATTAGTGGCGGATGATGGCCCCACGCATGGAAAACTCTTGAGCTGCCAAAACTGAAAAAAAAAAAATAAACTCTGAAAGACAGAAAATTGTTTCATATGAATGTTCCCTCCTGTTTTATTATAAATCTTGTTTGTTAGTTCAGAAGAATACATGATGGATGAATTGATATCCGTCTTGATTGATTAATTGTGTGGAATATGATTTCAAATTGTACGAATGACGTGGAAATCATGGAGTCTTATAAGCTTTTTCAGACAGTATTTAAAGCTTTTTATTTACTTTTGTTCCCTTATTTCTATATTAAGTTGGCCCATTTCTTGTGTTCTGTTGCCAGTCATGCATCAAAGTAGCCCTTGACTTTGTTTCCCCTGAAAACGTCCAAGAATGCATTCAGTTGACAGAGGAGTTTCGCCTGCTACCAAAAAGCCATAGATCTAAGGAAGATAAATTAGAGGTAAATGTTATTTCAATTATTTTTGTGCCAACTCATCAGTTGGTTTTGCATTGTTCATAATTTGATTCTATCAATACATTTTGTGCGTAGCAGTTAATGTCTTGCCTATGTGATGTATAGAAATGCCACCGACATATATATATATATATATATATATATATATATATATATATATATATTGATCGGTAATCAAGAAATTATATTCATAAGAATAGGCAAAGCCCAAGTACACAACGAGTTTACATGAAAATTACCTAACTAGAGTTTACAACTAATAATAGAATGTCATGGACATTTAGTCCGTTACAAACAATGGCCCCCACCCATGAAAACAATGTTTTAAAGAATAAAAACTTTCAGCTCCTCCATTTTTCTCTCTTGGTTTTCGAAGCTTCTATCATTTCACTCCCTCCAAATACACCAACACATACATATAGGGACCATTTTCTAGATTGCTACAACTTGTGAGTTACCTTGGAGACCTCTCTAGCTTGCTAAAAAATCCACTAGTCTAAGGGCCATGGCCCATGATAATCCAAGTCCTGTAAAAAAATCATCCCCCATGGTCCTGGCCATCGCAATGTAGGAACAGATGGTCGACTGATTCTCCATCTTTCTTACACATGCAACACCAGTCCAACACTATTACCCGGCATTTCCTTAGGTTATTTGTAGTGAGAATTTTGCTCAATGCTGCTATCCAAACAAAAAAAGTTGCTTTTGAATGAGTTTTTGTCTGCCAAATACCCTTCCATGGGAATGTGGGCATACCTGGGCTCGTTAAAACTTTGTGAAAAGATCTGAGCATGAATTTACCTTTCTTGGAAGGGTTCCAACTCATCCTGTCCATGGTACCCTTAGTCATACGTACAAAATACAATGCCGCATAGTACTCTAAGATAACCTCCAATTCCTAGTCTTGGGCTACCCTAGTGAAATCAACATTCCATTGAGGGAGCCCACTGGAAAAAGCCAAGAGATCCACTATTGCTGCATCCTTTACTCGTGTGAGCTCAAATAAGACGGGGAAAGTGTCTTGGAGACTTCATTCACCACACCATTTGTCATACCTAAATTTGACATGAGAGCCATCACCTACTACAATATGTATATGTTTTCGAAAGATCACTCAACCCTTCCTAATGTATTTCCACAAACCCACCCCATATGGGCCATGTACCTCATTCGAGCACCAACCACCTAGCCTCCCCAACCTGTGCATCTATAAAAACTTCCACAAGGCCCCCCTTTCGTGTTGGTACCATCACAACCATTTACCTAGTAGGGCTTGGTTGAACTTCATCAAGTTACGAATCCCCAATCCACCCCTAGAGAATGGAGTACAAACCATGGACCAATTGACCAGATGGAACTTGAACTCGTCTCCCAAACCACTGCACAAGAAATCACGTTGTAGCTTCTCAATACAGTTGGCAATCTTTGTTGGGAGCAGGAACAAGGACTAAAAATAGGTGGGGAGATCAGAGAGAGTACTTCTAAGCAAAGTGAGTCTACCACCTTTAGATAAATACAACCTCTTCCAAGATGCTAATCTGCGCTCCACCTTTTCAATCACAACATTCCAGATCTGCTTTGATTTAAAGGAAAACACTCGAGGGTAAGCCAAGATACTTCAACGGTAGTGAAGATACCTTACATCCCAAGAGAGAGGCTAGAGCCGCCGCTTCAGGAATAGTCTCCACCAGTACCAATTCAGACTTTGAGAGATTAACTCTCAAACCTGAAACAGCTTCGAAACATAGAAATAGGGCCCTCAAAGATTGGATATGCCTTAGATGTGCTCCAAAATATGAGAGTACCATCAGCAAACAATAAGTGAGAAATATCAAAAGAGTCATAATTACCATTCCCCACCAGAAAACCATAGAGAAAGCCACCTTCCACAAGGCCTACATTCATCTTACTAAGAGCTTCCATGACAAATAGAAAGAGTAAGGAAGAGAGAGGATCCCCTTGTCTTAGACCACGGGAGGAGTTAAAGAAACCCACTTGTGAACCATTCACCAAGATAGAAAAACAGATTGTTGAGATGCAAAACTCCACCCAATTCAGCCATTTCTCTCCAAAACTGTATCTTGCAAGTAAATAAAGCAAGAATTTCCAATTTACATTATCATAGGCTTTTTCCATATCTAGTTTGCAAAGTAACCCAAGTTCTCGAGATTTGAGTCATCCATCTAGCACTTCATTTGCAATTAAGACTGAATCTAGTATTTGCCTACCTTTAACAAATGTGTTTTGCGGCTTCAAGATTAACTTCTCCATCACCGTATTCAATCGGTCACTAGCACTTTGGAGAGAATCTTGTAAACCCCATTCACAAGGCTAATGGGACGATAATCTCGAACATCCGCTGATCCCACCATTTTGGGAATGAGTGCTAGAAAGGTAGCATCGAGACTTTTTTCAAAGCTGGCATTATTATGGAACTCTTGAAATACCTGCATAAGGTCTCCCTTTATCACTTCCCAACAAGTTTGGAAAAAAACCCATGGTAAAACTATCAGGGCTTGGAGCTTTGTCACTAGCCATACCTCGAACGACTTTGCGTACTTCTTCTTCAAAGGGCCTCTCGAGCCACCCTGCACACTGTTGATCTAGTGCTGAAAAAGTCAAAACTATCTACTGTTGGTCTCCATGGTTGTTGTTTGGTTAGGAGATGTTCATAATACTGTACAATGTGGTCCTTGATAATTGACTAATCCGAAGAAAATACCCCATCTACTATCAATGTATCAATAGCATTGTTCCTTCAATGCAAATTAGCCACCTTGTGAAAGAACTTCGTGCACTTGTCCCCCTCCTTGAGCCATAGTGCCCTTGATTTTTGTCTCCAAGAAATCTTTTCCATTAATATTACACATTCAAGTTCTGTGACTAATTGACTTTTGCGAGTGTTTTCAGATTCAGAGAGAGTTCTCACCTCTCCTCACCCTCCAAACCCTGTAACTCCTCTAGAAGGGAACGTCGCTGTAGAATCACATTGTCAAACACTTGTTCATTCCATTGCTTCAAATAGTGTTTCAGCACTTTTAATTTTCTTGCCATTATGAAGCTCGGAGAGCCTTGGAAATCATAAGAAGACCACCATTGCCTGACCCTGTCTACAAAACCATCAGGTTTAAGCCACATATTTTCAAAATTTAAAATATCTTTTCTGCCTCCTTGGATGCACAGTCTAAGAGGATAGGGAAATGATCAGAGCATAGGGGGGATCTCAAGAGTACTGCATCTGGTGTCTAGACTTTTAATGACACTCCAGTAATTTTCTTTGTTCGTAGGTGAAGAAGATGGCACTATACACCGTTTGTGTTGCCGTAAGTGAGGCCAAATGTCTGATGTCAAAAATTGTGTAAGTACTCTTAACCTCATTACCTTCTGCCTTTCATGTTACCTTTAGAGGGCCATGTACTATTGGTTGTTAATAAAATTGGTTTTTTGGTAAGCGTTGTAAGACATGACATTAGATTGCAAGTTGACTACCATGTTCATGTTAACTGTTATAAAATACAGCATTTATTGGACTATATGGATTTGGCCATTGATGCATTACAAATGGCATATACTAGTAAAACATTTGACTGATATGAGCCACTTCAAGGGTTCTTATTTACTAAAGCTAGCATAGTATGCAATTCATCCCTGACTCTTCGTATTTTATCCCTCCAAGAAATTGTAGAAGAAATATCGTGAAGTAGAAACTTAATTTGTTTGGCTCTACAGAAAAGTTGATATATTATTCTTGTCCTTGGCATTCACCCAATGTAAGAGAACAACCCTATGGGAAAAAGAAAGGTAGTATCGACTATTATCTACAAGACCTGACCTCAATTGAGTACTACCAAGGAAAACTCTACTAGATGTGCTTACAGGAACAATTACTTTCTTCTTTACATTAAGATGTCACAAGATGACATCACATCATATACTTTCTCCTTGGGCTGATCATGTCCTCGCATTCATCCAGAACAACTGTGGAATAAGTATGTCATGTTAACAACGGTATCAGGATAATCCAAAGTCGAGCTATTATGGTTCTTACAGGCTGATAAAAATGAATCCTAATCAACTGGCAGAGTACATTTCTTCTGTTGAAACTGCGTCTAGCCCGTGATTCAACTGAATACAAGTGACTACTCTCCTCTACCTGTATTGGAAAATGGATATAAAAGACTTCTCTCTGGATATATTAACTCTAGATAGTGGATGCGCAAGGTTTTCTTCTTTTGTCTGGAAATTTCAGAGGGGACAAAGTTTAAGTCACACAATAACATGCACACGTGCTCCAGGTTGCTTTGATGTTTCAATATTACCTTAGAAAGATCATTGACTACCTCTTTTGAAAAAATAAACACGAAATTTAAGATACTTAGACTCAAGAAGAAAACTTAGTTCTTGTGTATTAATCTGTTACTCTTACTTAATAAGAGTTTTATTATTATTATTATTGTTATTATTATTATTTGTTATTCTCAGTAAGAGTTGAAAACCAAGACAGCAAGGAATTTTTGCAACAGTTCTTTTATGAACACGCTTCGAACTAAAGGACAAGACTTCACCCGAATGTTCTAATGCCTGGTTTGGATAGCAAAATCCTCTTAATTCATCTTATTTTATCTCATCTCAATATTCAAACATCAAAAACACACTTTCAATTTTAAATCTTCAACTATTTATCTAATCATTACCTAATCATTACAATTTTTTCGAACTTTCAAAGAAAATATAAAAAACACAATTCAATTTTTTCAAATACCAAAATAAAAATTATATGAAAAAATTATATTCTAATAATATTTTAATTTTAAAATATTTTTATTCAATTTTTTTTCTCATATTTTTCAAAATCTCATAAAATATATTAATTCAAATCATTTTACTGCTATTCACAAATCATTTCATTGCTATTCACAGATCATCTCATCTTCTAAGAGAGACTTTAGTAAGAGAAACAAAAGAGTTTCAAAATGTGCATTCTTAAGTGAGCAAGGTAGCTTTTGAACGAGATGTTCGAAAGCATTTGAAGTGATGGAGTTTTCTAGAGAGAAGGGAGAGGTTCTCTCTCTAAAAATAGTCGGGCCCTATTTGTCCTAGGACATCTCATTCAAAAGTTACCTTGCTCACTTAAGGATGCACATTTTGAAACTCCTTTTCCTTTCTATTTCTGATATGTGTATACACTTTTATGGTAGTGTTTTTTCCTCCTCCCTCCACCGGTTCGGTTTTGGTCAAATATACTACTTTCTGGCCGCCATCAGTCGACACGCGCCCCACCACCACATCTGCCAGCCGCTGATCTACTGGGACGACACGAAGTCACACCAAAAAGCTGGGCGCGTGGCCCTCACGCGCGGCTTGTTTCCGAGGGTGTTCCTCACGCACCGCCTCGTCTCGACGTGTTAGGGATCCCGGTCTTGTCCCTAACACTAAGGTTCACAAGCTCGTCTTGGTGTGAATGATGACCGAGTGACCTTGTCAACTTGCTTGGCCTTCAACAAAGGGATAGTGTTTGGGTGATGGAATGATGGAGATGATGATGAACTTGGGTAGGCTAAGTGTTTAGGAAAGGCAAATCAACGTGGGCGGCTAGAGACTTGTTCTTGAGTGAGGCGCCAAGATGATTGGGGGCTAGGGTTGAGTGGATGAGATGAGGCTAGGATTACGGGTTGGAGGCAACTAGGGTTGCTGTGGACTATGGGAATGAACTAGGGTTGATGTGGTCTTTGAAGATTGACTTAGGATTATGAGTGTTTGATGTAATGTGGATGGCTTGAGGGTTGTCCTTGATGTTGGAGCCTCTTGGATGATGATTAGGGTTGGTATGGTGAAGTGTAGCTAGGGTTTTGTGTGGTGGCTAAGGGTGGATTGGGAAGAAATGAACTAGGGTTGGAGTCTTGAATGAGATGCTAGGGTTTGCAAAGTGTTTGAATAAGTCTAGGGTTGCTCCTTGACTTTAGGGATTAGGAGATGGAAGATATGATTTGAATATAGCAAGATAGGATTGAGATCTTTGGTTGACTTGAGTGATTGTAGGGAATGAGAGATTTGAGGGATTGGATATGGTAGATGAGATGGAGTTTGAATGAGTCAAGGGTTGCTCATTCACTTTAGGGATTGGCTAGGATAAGATACGGAAAATAGAATTTGGATTTGAATATGGTAAGAGGATGGAGTCTTTGGTTGACTAGGTCTATAGAAGGAGTTGAGAGATTTAAAGAATTGGATGAGTGATTGGATTGAGTCAACTTTCCTTGTTGCCAAATTGGACTCTTGAGGGATGGCTAGGGTTTGTGGGAGTAAATGGAGACAAGACTCCTAAAAGGAATGGATTACCCTTATAAGGGACTTGAGGTGGACGGCTAGGGTTTTATGGTTAGGAAGATTTATGGGCAAGCCAAGTATGGTAAGTATGACTCACGGCTAGGGCTATGTGTTTGAGGGATGAAGGGCAATTATGGGAAGTGAACTATTATGGAAAGTAGGGCAACACTGAGGTTGGTCGTAGTGTATGTGGGAAATATGGCTAGGGTTTTATGGAGGAAGACTTTGGTGTGGCCGAATATGTAAGTGGAGTATATGGGCTATATGGATTGATATGGAGGGAATTAGGGTTCCTAAAGTTGAGGAACACTAATATGGTAAGAGTGAGTAGCGGCTAGGGCAAAACAAAATAAGGGAAGTTGGCAAACTTATGGAAAAGATGACAAACAATATGGTGATCGAGTATGTGGTATGAAATGGATTGAATGAGAAATGGAGTGATGAATAATATGGATGAACACGTATGAACATTCAAGAATTCAATGATGAACAACTTCACCACAAAGTCAATAATGTACAAAGATGAATGGACTCAACAAAAGAATATGAAGACTATTTTTGGTTTATATGAATATTTAGATATGCGAGAAAGTGTAGATGAACAAGATGGAAAATAAGAACAATGAAGATAATAGATGAACAATTGATGAACAAGATAACACTTCAACTATTGATTCACGGATTGCACAATAGTTGAAATAAATCTCATAGATTGATAATATGAAAATAACAAAGATAACATAAATTGGATTCACGAATTGCACCAAGTTGCAAAAACATGATAAGTTGAATCACACATATTCACAAATTGCAAGGTGTGATCCTCTTTTAGGGGATTCACGTATTGCACCCCAAAGAGCCCAAGTGCTAAGCACCGAATGATGATCTTAAGAACAAGTCTACCCACTTAGGGAATTTGCCAAAGGTTCAAAAGATGTAAACTAAATGCCTAAAAGTCCTATTTATAAAGAATACAAAGTGGAAACCCTAATAGGTCCCTTGATAAATAAAAATAAAAAAAATAAATAAATAAATCAGTAAACAAATAATAATTGTGTGGAACCCGTAGGGCCCCACGGCATTGGCTCTTGGTGGTCTTGGCTAATCCATGCATGCCTAGGACCATGTCCTAGGGTAGTTTTGGATGGGGTCTTGACACGATGGCAACACCCGTCGTACCAAAAGATTCCTCTCACCGAAATCTTTCAGATCTGGCCTCCGGCGCGTGGTTGCCATGCGCCACCACAGATGCGCGGGAAGGCAGACGACCGGCCACATATCAACCCATCCAATGTCATACTTTCTGCTATGTTATCGCTTTCTCGAACCAATGATCTTGGGAAATGGACTATGGATCTCTCCAAAAAACATTTCAGGATAACAAATTGCAGTGCACCCAACACCATTACTACTTCCAGCGGAGGCTTCACCACCACCAATGGTGGTTCCATAGTTCACATAACTTTGTTAACTGTTTATTTCTGTCTTTTAAGACGGCGTCCTCTTTGTAAGGCATGGATAGGGACTAAGAAATTGGTCCTAGAATCTTTTTTTTTTTTCTTTTTTTCTTTTTTTTCACCTCCTTTAAATTGTAATTTTTTGTACTGGGGCGTTTATTGTGGAATCCCACGCCTCCTGATGTATTATCCTTTCCCTTTTTAATAGAAATTTGCTATAAAAAAAAAATAGCTTTTGAATGATGTTCGTCGATTGTTGTGATGTACGTATACTATACTCTTTTATTGCCTTGTAATGGCTCTGGGTGACCTTGCAGTTCCTCAAATGGAGACAAGAAAGCTCAGGAGCAGGCATTTTAACATTAAAGAAAGGAAGTTGCATATCTCTGAGACATTCTGTTTTAGAATCGTTCGTCAGTGGTCATCAATGATGTTTTCCTAACCAAACTCATAAATGACTACTTGTTTTTGTCTAAAAGGTTACAGACCTGCATGAGTTTGCCCTCTACTGTACACAGGAAATATGTGTTATACAAGACTTTGCATGTAAACTATACTTTCTCCGCAGTACTCTAAACATTTTGTCAGTGATATTTAATGACTGACTTGTATGTATATGTATGTCATATAAGGCTGTCAATTTCTATGATGAATTTGATACGGACATGACATCAAGGACAGTGCAGCATGTGATGTGAATTCTTCCTAGTGAGAATCACGAGGGCCATGCCTCTATTTTGTTAGCTTTGATTCCCATTATCACTGAAGATTGAGATTGTCTTCATGGCAAGCAACGTGTACTAATTAAAAATATGTTAATCGGACCAACAATAAAAAATCATCATCATCATTTGCGCCACTTGCAAATGTACTTACATGTTACATGCATAACCATTATATATGTACATGTGTGTGTATATATATAATGTGATATGAACAATATTTTTATGAATAAAAGCAATAAAGTGAACAGAATCATATGGCATCGTTGATGCCTATGGTGGTGTTAATCAGGTATTATCCACTCAATCATTAGTACCATCTGTATTACCAATAGCTTGCTCATTACTCTCTTTTGTCGAAAAAATAAAAAATTATAGAACCGAGCTCAAATCAAGTCATGAATATATATAATATAGTTCTATTTTCAAGTCGGTATATAAAACATGTCATCCATATTACTTAAATGATAAAATTTGATTTGTAAAAATTAAATTTTAAATTATTTTTTTTTCAAATCAAATTGTGATACGAAAGTCTTTAGTATGTGTTGTTTACACCGGCTTATAATTAAACTTTTTTATATATATATAATATTTAAAAATTTTAGGAAAATAATATATATTATTTTCCTAAAATCATTTTTAGGAAAATGATATTGTAAATTTGAAAAAAACAAATGTATTAAAAAAATGCATGAAAAAAAGGGATAAATAGCCTTTCTCGGTGACTTCTCTCGGAGAGGTAGCACTGTCCAAAAATCTATTTTATTACTGTTGTCTTTCTAGAGGAAGAATACGTAACTACATATTTATTATTGGAGATGTTTTCTGTTACTGACCTAATTAATTCCTTATTCCTAATCTTAATGAAAGCCATAAGAGGGAAAGGAAAACAAAAATAGATTGATATTCCTAATCTCTCTCTCTCTCTCTCTCTCTCTCTGGGGAAAACAAAAAAAACAAAAACCCAAAAGAAAAGAAAGGAACTTCTACTTTGGGAGGGAGGGAGAGAGATCGTTCGGTTCCCTCCCATTCATCAATTCATCTATCCAACCTGTCATTCCATTCCATCTCCCTCCCAATTATCCCACTCTCTTCCTCTTTTCCTTCTTCCTTTGAATTTTATCAACAAAACAAAGGAAAATAAAAGAAAGAGAAGGAAATCGGAAGGAGAATAGGAAATACTCAAAAACCTATTGGATATCTCCATCTCTCTCCCCTCTTTTGTTGGGGGATGAGACTTTGATTTCTCTGATTAGTGGGTATGTTTGGGTTTGTGGGTTTGCTGGGTCAAGATGGACTTGGACAGCATTGAGTGCGTTTCTTCCTCGGATTTTGACGAGGATGAGATCCACCACAACCAACAACAACATCAACAGCACCGTGGTCTTCATCCACATCCTCACCGCCACTCCGAGTTTTCACCCTCCAAGCCACGAAATGGCATCAACATCAATAACGCTAACATTGTGGGTCCCACGGCGATTGCACCGGCCACCAGCGTCCACGAGTTGTTGGAATGTCCTGTCTGCACTAATTCTATGTACCCACCCATCCACCAGGTCTCTGTCTTCTCTCTATCTAATGGCTCTCAAGTCTAATGTGGTTTTGTTCGTGCTCTTTGCACATGGGTTTTGCTTTTGTTATTGGCAGATTGTTCGCTGCGTTTTAATTGTAGGATTTGGCGGGGATCGATCTTGGGTCGGATCGATTGCGCTTGTAGAATTGAGTTTGTGATTGGGATATTTCATAATTTAGTAATTTGTTGTTCAGGGAATTCGTGATGGACATTGATGAGCTTGGGATGGGTTTTAGTGGATTTATGTGGACCTGAGTTTTGAAAGACTTGAGATAAAGTGGTGAAGACAATACGCATTGAAGCACGTATCTATATGCAACTTTTTCTAAGGCGATTTAGAGGAGCAAAAGCTCCCTTCAGGGCGGCTTTCTTTGTTTGGACAGTTGCCCTATCCTTACTTTGGATTATTTAAGGAAGAAACATGTTATGGTGATAGAGTGGTGCTGCATGAAAGAGAAATGGGAAAACCATGGATCATCTTTTATTCCGTTGTGGTTTCCCTATTAGCGTGCTGGGAAAGGAGGTTTCATTATCATCATAGTGAGACCATATGGAAAATAACACAAGGTCCAGAGAAGACCTTAAGGCTTTCTTTCAATTCTCTTTGTCATTGGATGACAAATAAATCACAAAATGATGAGGATTGAAACATATATCTAAATGGTTGGAGAAGTTCTTGGCTCCCAAGAGTAGCTGATCACATTGTCTTAACAAGTGCATTCCTAGTTCCTAGAAGTTTGTGGGCCTTGTTTGTTCATGTTGAGAAAATGAAATTCGAAGTCTGTTGCTTGTAATAATTTGTCTTAATTATTAAAATAGTTTTAGTTGGTAGCCATAAAGTTGATCTGAAGTCAATGGTTGGATTAATCTGCCTGTATCAAACTAGTGCCTAGGGGTGTTGTGAATATTGGTTGGCTAGAATTCCAGGATGCAGGGTGACAACTTCATCGATGTACTTAGGACTTTCGTTGGGGTTGCCATTCAGAGCAAGAGCTATCTGAGATGACATGCTCGAGAAGTGGAATGTTTTTTTTTTTTTATAAGTAAAACTTTATTAATATCAATAGGCATAACCAAGTACACTAAGTGTATTCAAGAGAGAACACCTAGCCCATAAGGGTGTAACACCGACTATCGGTCTTTCATGTGTCACCTGTGGCAAAAGGCATTCCATTATGGATGTCTCTACGCCGATACCCGACGTAGAACCCCCTTCAAATAACCCGGTTTTCCTTTTGACCCACCACACTTTCCTGGATCTGGTTATAAGGATAGGGCTGAATCCTATTTTCCGTTTTCCTTTATCTGAGTTTAAAGGATTCGAGCCTATCTTAGGCTTGTTTCTTATGACCTTGTTGCCTCCAGTAGAAAGCAAGTCTATTTTCGTAGATGAGAAAGCGAAAGCTGCTTTCATCTCGACAAGCTAGGTTTCCATCTCCTTGTATTGTGCATCACAACAAGCTGATTCTAAGCTTGTGTGATCTGCAGGCCACTTTCACAGTTCCCCTCACTCTAAGTCACTGAAACATGACCCGTCTTCAGAGCTGCCAAATGTAGTTTAGCAAGATGGAGTCTACTCTCTTTATCAAAAGGAGGCTGACTAACTCCGGTCAAAATCCCTATATCCAATTTGTCCACCTACTATATGTCCCTATTCAATTTACCAGCTAGTGTGGCCAATTATACGGAAAGGCCTTAGAAGGATTTTTTATGGAACGGAATTGGCAATGAGCTCAAGCTTCATCTAATTTGTTGGCCCAAGGTTTCTCTGCTGGTACCACCAGGAGGGTTGGGATTAAAAATTTTATGGTGTTTAACCATGCCTTTTTTGGGATAGTGGCTGTGGTGCTTTGCTAACAAAAAGGGAGGCATTATGGCGATCAATGGTAGAATTAAGTATTACATGGGGAGGTTGGAGCCCTGATGAAGTGAACATGTCTTATGGAACATATGGAAAAACATTAGGGTTAGAGATTTTCTCGAACTTTCTCATTCAATGTGGGAGACAGGGAGATGATAAGTTTTTGACATGATATTTGGTGTGGTGATCAGGCATTGAAGGTTGTTTTTTCAAAGTTGTTCAGACTTTCCCTCAATAAGGAGGCTTTGATGGCATATTCCTGGAAGCTTTTCAACAACATTAGAATATGGAATCACTTTTATTTAGTCAGGCCATGACTAGGGAATTAAAGCTGTTTTCTTCATTCTTCAATTATTTGTACGGTACTAGGTTAAGAGGTGGGGACAGGATAAGATGTGGCGGGCCTCATCCAAAAGAAGAAAGTTTGAGGTCAGAACGTTTTATCATACCTTGCACCTTATAGGCATACCTTTTTCTTGTAAATATATATCAAGGGTGGCATTCTTTGTGTGGACTGCAACATCAGCAAAGACTCCCACTATGGACAAGTTGAGAATGCAGAAAAGTTTAATAATAGCTTGGTCCTGCATGCATAAAGAAGAGTGGGGAATGAATAGATCATTTGTTGCTGCACTGAGAAGTTGCTAGGAAATAATAAACACTTAGTTTTGCGACTTCTTGTTTTGATGTTGATTGGGTGATGCCTTACAGGGATGTAGATGTAGAGTTGTTGGCATGGTGGTTGTTGGCATGGTGGAGAAGCCGTAATATTGGCAAGCATGGAAGTTTGGATTATGGTTCTATTACGCCTCGTGGTTGGAATGAATGTAATGCTCGGAATTTTGAGATTGTGAGAAGACAGTAGATGATCTTAGATACATAATGCTAAAAATTCTTTTTGCCTGGGTGTTGGCTCAAAATAGTATTGGCCCTTCTAGCTATCCTGGTTTGATGTCTCTTTGTTTCCCCAACTATGGATGCTTTCTTTTTCATACACCCTATATATGTACATAGGCTGCATCCCTTTGTGCTTTTTAATGAAGTTATCAGCAGTCTTTTTGGAATTGCGCTTTTCCATGTAGGTTTGATAAGTTGACCATGGAGAGAAATGGGCGGTACTTTGAAGATTGGGAGCGTTCTTTGGACGCGCTCAAAAGATCCTCCTACAACACTATTTTTCTGGGCTAATGTTATTGACTTCAATAGGATTAGTTTTCATGATTTTCTTATATCCATTTTTAGTTCCTAAATCATAGAGAGGGGTTCTCTTTGTATACCTCCTGTCTATTTGGATTATGCCTTCCCTCTTCCATTAATAAAATTTTATATTACCTATAAAAAAAATTTACCATTGAAGAGTTTTATAGAACAATTTGCTGGAAAAGATACTATTTATGGGGAGCCATTGGAAACCATCCCATGAGTATGCTGAAGTTAATAGAGTTCACAATTTTTATGGAGGGAAAAATAATGGTAGCTAGATTTTTTTAATAAGTTATTCCATGATGAAAAGCTTATCAGTGTTTTCTTCCAAGATGGCCTTTATATAATGTTCACAGTGTTGTTTGGGAATGTACTAACTGATGCTGGCACAAATTAAAGTATACGTTAGAGTATATGTTTCTGAGAGATTTATTGCTTGTATGTCTTAGGATGAACTCCTTTTTAAATAACAATGTGCCTTTTGTAGTGCCACAATGGACACACACTTTGTTCTACATGTAAAACTAGGGTGCACAACCGGTGCCCCACTTGTAGACAAGAGCTTGGAGATATTAGGTGTTTAGCCTTGGAGAAGGTGGCTGAGTCACTTGAACTGCCCTGCAAGTTTTACTCCTTGGGATGTCCAGAAATATTCCCTTACTACAGCAAACTTAAACATGAGGGAATGTGTAACTTCAGACCATATAATTGTCCGTATGCCGGATCAGAGTGCTCTGTTGTTGGGGATATTCCTTTTGTTGTTGCTCATTTGAGGGACGATCACAAGGTGGACATGCATACAGGATGCACATTCAACCATCGCTATGTGAAGTCCAATCCCCGGGAAGTGGAGAATGCCACTTGGATGCTCACTGTAAGTGTTATAATTGCATATATATTCTTTGGTTGGATTTTCATAATAATTTACTTGTTCCCATAATTGTTTTTCAAAGATGTTGTACGAATCAAGCTTTTGTAGAAATAGCTAGGGGACTTATATTCTACAGTAAATGTAATAAAGTGATGTACTGATGATATAGACTAACTACCCGTGCACTTGGGTGGGTTATGAGGATTAATAAAAAAAATTTATAAAAAACAAATGATATAGACTAATTTTTATGATCATCATTCTTTAGAAGGACATTTTCAGGCCGTATTGAAATGCCTTGTATGATTTGTTTTTATTATTTGCTTTAGGTGGCAATCTTTAGATTTTTTTCAGAAAATGCGCAGTTCAGCTAACTTGACTGCAAGATATAAGTCAAATAAGGATTTTAATCCTTGTACTATGTAATATTTTAACTGTCCCTGAATTGTAGAATATATCAATTGTTTTGGAAACGCGTCAATATTACTCGAGTGTCACTATATGAACAGTAACTAGTATAGTGCTTTTGTTTGTACACAGAAAAATATGGAGGAAAATAACACTAAAAAAACATTAGTACTATTGACGGTAAAGAGAAATATGCTAGGGACCAAAATGTTTTGTGTTGCTATCTTTTACATTTATAATTTTCGAAGTTGTATTTTTTGTTTTTGTTGCACCATATTAGCCGTTGTCTTGATTAATTTTATCATTTATTCATTTAAATAATATATTATCTTTAAAGCAAAGTTCCTGTTGAGCCATGTCATCCACTCTTGCATTAAATGACCATGCTTTTTCCATTTAAAGTTAAAATAAGTATATTCTGACTTTATCTGTTGGTCCCATTTGGTGTATTTGGAATGAGAGCAACAATAGAACCTTCGAGTATCCCATGGAGGAACCCAAGAACGTCTTTATCAACACTCTATTCCTCTGGAATGTATCTATAGATTTTAATGTGCTGTTTGCATGAATGTTTAGTATATTTTTCTCCTTCTAGACAAGGTGTCTCTCTTGTATTCCCCTATGTACTTGAGTTATGTCTCTTGCGCTTATCAATAAAGAATGTCAATTACATCAGCAATTGTTGAAGTACTGAACAAAGAAGCAAACAGAGAGTGAATCTTAAATCAAGGATCTTTTAGCTCCCCTTTATTATTTTATCCAATCTTCTAGAAATTTATATATATTTTTTGACAGTTTATATAACTAAACATGTATTCTATTGTTTCTGTCTAGAGTCTTTCATTTTCATGTATTTCTATTACCATATTGGATCGACCAAAATCTAGAAGTCCATTCATTGATGAAATTTTATTTACTAGACATTAATTTTTAAAATAATCCCCTGACCTGCAGATTCTGGTTTACATTTCACCTGTAGCCTGTGTACCAGTTCCAATGTACTCCAATTACCTGAATCTTACGGTCTTGGCTGCTCTATTTTGTCAGGTCTTTCATTGTTTCGGTCAATACTTCTGCCTTCACTTTGAAGCCTTCCAGCTTTCCATGGCCCCTGTTTACATGGCATTTCTCCGTTTCATGGGCGATGAGAATGACGCTCGGAACTATACTTACAGCCTTGAGGTCGGTGCAAATGGCAGGAAACTCATATGGGAGGGTACACCAAGAAGTATCCGAGATAGCCATCGGAAGGTCAGGGACAGCCATGATGGTCTCATTATCCAAAGAAACATGGCTCTCTTTTTCTCTGGTGGGGATAGAAAAGAGCTGAAGCTGAGGGTTACTGGAAGGATATGGAAGGAACAACAAAATTCAGACGTTGGCGTGTGCATTCCAAACCTCTGTAGCTGAAAAAGATGGTTTTGAAGGCATCTAAAAGTTTTTATGTTATGTATTTTATTGTAACTGATTCCATTTGTCTGGTATGTTGCATGGATGGAAGTATGTATTAAGGAGCTGTGAGAGGCGAGTTTTGAATGTTGGACCTGCTTTGTGTCTACTGCAGTGTCTGGCAATTAGCAAGCCTCCGGGTGATGTCTAATTTGTGTCTAATTACTAATAAGCCTGCTCGTGAAGGATGCTATGTGAGCATATTGATTCTGACTCTCACTGCTTCTATTTCTATATTTTGTAATTTGAAAATAAAAGCCGGAGTGAATAAATTCGGTCATTTTCATTTTGCCTCGAGAAACTTAGCACCCCGAAGACTTTTTTCTATAAGTGGAGGATGATGAATAAAAGGATGATAAAATAGAAAGGGATTTTAAAAATCAAAGACCATGACTAATGCAAGTGTTCGGCTTTAAATGAACAAAAGCAGCACTCCCTAACACGGATTCTGCAAAAGGAAACCAATGTTGAGACTGATGAATGAGATTGTGCCAAGCAGCGTGGAATGAATTATGAAACACAGAGATTCAATGGTGGTGTAGATAAAGTCACAAAGTAGCCAGACACTCATCAGCGTGCCATCCATTAAATTAATGACCATAAAAAATAAGCAAAATCCACCGACACTAAGAGAGGATTTAAAACAAATGAAGCAAATAAACCATATCATTTCCCAATAATTATAATTGTACAGAATTTGACCATAGTAGCAGATGACATGAGGTTCATATTTCATAAGTATGTTGATGAAGACAAGGAACACAAAAGACGATCATTTCTCCTTTAAAGTCATCGCCAATAAAGTTTCACAGTAAATTTGTTACCTGCTCAGTTTGCACCATCACTCACTAATTTGTTTCTATACCAGCTGAACCCACCCCTTCAGTAACTGCTTCCACTGCTGATTTTCCATCAGCATCTACAGAAGGAGTTCCACCAAAAATCTCTTCTTGGCCACCTTGCGCTGCTTCATTTACAGAAGCAACCTCAACAACATTTCCATTGGCCTCAGCAGACTCTGTCTCACTATCCTTATTCCCGAACAACTTAGATGGAAGTAAAGATGATACGGCAGCTCTTGCACTTCTCTTGGCTGCTTCTGCTGCTTCAATCTCCTTGGCCTTAGCCTCAGCCTCCTGCCTTTCCTTTTCCTCAATAAGCTTCCCCAAATCATCCTCCCTCCCTTCCTTCCTCAACTCTGCTTTCACGAATTCCTGCAACTCCTCATTACACTCAACCCCATCGTCATCCAACATTGTATCAACCACATTAAGCACTTCATCCAATTTCCCAGCCTCGCTCAATGCCTTCATTATAAACTCATAGCTTGCCACATCCATCTTGAGTTTCTTCACCATAAGATCAAAAAATGACTTTGCCTCGTCTATCTTCCCAACTTTAACCAATCCATCAACCAAATTATTATAAACCGCCAAGTTCGGCCTCAAACCTGTCTCAACCATCTTTCTAAAGTATCCAGCTGCATCATCCGCTCTGTCTTCCTTGAAACAAGTATCCATCAATAACACATATGTAAACTCATCCGGATTCACCCCCTTCTCACCCATCTCCCTATATATCTCCTCGGCTTCACCCAACATTCCATTATTACACAATTGCTCGATCAAATTATTGAATGACAAAGTATCCGGACTACACCTATACTCCCCCATCTTCCTGAAAACATCAATGGCGTCCTTAAACCTCCCTTCGGCACAATAGCCATCCACCATCACATTAAAACTCCCCAAATTCACTGCCAAACGTCTTGGTGGGTTGTGCTCACCAATCATCCTATCGAACAACTTTAAGGCCTCGTCAAACTTCCCATTCTTGCTCAACGCATCCAACACAGAGTTATTCGCAATCGCGCTCATCTTCACCTTCGAGCCCTCCCCGAGCGCCTCCTCATAACACTCCATGGCCTCCTTCTCCATCCCCCTCATGAAATACCCCTTCATCAAGCCCCCATATACCACCCCATCCTCCACAAACCCTCCCACCTTCTCCTTCAGTTCCTCAAAAAGCCTAAAGACGCCATCTGAATCCCCGCTCCTCACACACCCAGTCATCAAATAGTGGTACACAATGGGATCGGGCGCGAACCCTTTGACCCCAATTTCCTCTTTCAACTCCATGGCCTTGGGGAGCCTCCCATTATCGACCAACCCTTTGATGAGAATGCGGTAGGTGGTGGGAGAGGGATTGATTGGGGCGTCGTTGATGAACTGGCGGTAGTGTTCCAAGGCGGTGTCGGGCTTGCGGCAATCGAGGTAGGTCTGGAAGATGAGGTTGTAGGTGATGACGTTAGGGGCAATACCGGCCTGGGTGATGAAACGGTGGAGGGAGAGGAGATCGGAATACTTGGACTGGCGTAAGAGGGCGTTTAGCACGGAATTGACGGTGAAGATGGTGGGGCGGCAGTTAGAGTAGACGGAGTGGCGGGTGTAGAGAGAGGCCTCGTCGAGGTCGTTCTCCCGGATAAGGGAGAGAATGCGGTTGTGCAGGTTGAGGCGGTTGCCGGAGAGCGCAGACACGGTCTCGGGAAGCTTGGGGGAGTTTGGGTTTTGTGGGATTTGGGATTGTTGGGGTTTAGTGGATTGCTGAGCTTGGGACTGGGCGCGGTTGAGGGAGGAAAGAGGGGGTTCGATGCGGAGACGGCGCTTGCGGCGGCGGCGTTCTGCGGCGGCCTCTTCAGGGGAGGAGAAGGACAGGGAGCGGCGGAAGGAGATGAAGGAGGCGGCGGCGGAGGCGGAGGGTGAAGGGTGATTGGGTTTGGCTGCTAAGGTTTTGAGATGGGTGAGGAAGACGGGTTTGGAGAGCGCCATTTTTGTGGGTTTTGGAAAGAGAAGAAAGGAATGGAGACAGATAGGGTTCTGAGAGGGTTTAAAGTATCAGAAGGGGAAGGGAATAGGGAAGTTGATATAGATAGATAGGGCCTCTTTCCAACATTTTTCTATCTCATTTATTTTCTGGGCTTTTTGGCCTGGGCCTTATCATCCTAACTTCTGAATCCCATTTTCAAATTTCCCAAAAATACGAGTAAGACAAATTGGTTATTTCTTTCAAGTTGATGTTTTCACTTCGAGTGAAATTATATGGATTGAGAAGTGATCTCATCTTATTATTATAATTTTTTTAAATTTTTACATAAGATATAATAAATAATTAAGTTTTTCAAATCTTAAAACAATAATAATATTAAAAAATAATATTCTAATAATATTTTATTCAATTCATCTAAAATCATCACATCTCATCTCTTAATCCAAACGGACCCGTATGCACAACTTCACTCACAATATTAGATTTTTTTAAATCGAGTTTTCGCTAACATGTCAGCATGTATGGTTATGTTCAACTAATATGAATGAAATTATAAGTACTGTTAATGCCAAAAAAATCGCAAAATATGCCAGAACTGGAGAAAGAGTCATTTTCGGCCCATTGAGGTAGTCCAAAGACTAGATGAGGTGGTTGGAAACTCACGATGGCGGTCCGGAGCAACGGTACGATACCCGTACATACATCCATAATAGTGAATAGAAAATAAATACAAGAACTATAAATAGAGATAGAGACACACAGATTTACGTGGTTTGACACATGGTCTACGTCCACGGGTCGTTTGGAGGGTAAATTCACTATAATATGAGTATTTTACAATCTCTCATAGTCTCTCCTATCTCTCTGTACAATGGAAAAGATGATATTTTGGAGCTCTTCTTCTGAGGTTGAAGATGATCCATGTGTTCTCTCTCTCTCCCCCTCCCCCTCGCTCAGCTTTCTAGAAGTCCTTTTTATTCTAGCTCCTTGTGTGTCAAACTTGTTTTCTCTAATTTCTCATATTTCTCCCTTTTTTCCTAACACCTGCCTTTCCCCTTTTCTCTTGTCTCCCATGTGTATCTATCTTTTCTCTCCCTTTCTGCTCCTCTTTCTCTTTCTCTTCCTCTTCTCATTTGATATTTATTTTTCTTTGTTTCCTTCTTGTCTCCTCTCACTTGCCTTCTAATGATGTCCTTTTAACGGGCTGGGCCTAGTATGAGCCTATTATTTTTACCCTATTCTATTGTCTGTGATTCTTAAAGTCAATTTGCTTAAAAAGAAGATTTTGAAAATCTTTAAGTTAGATTGCGATAGAGATAGTCTGGGGAAAACTGTAGAAAAATAAATTTTGAAAGCAGGTCCCTGGTTTTCCATTTCTTTGTTAAGAGAGATTTCCAAACGCGAAGCTCGGCTTGGAGCTTCAGGCGGGAGATGTACTCGACCATGCTGGGCGTGAACGGGGAGCTTGGCTTGGAAGGGAGATGTACTTGATCGCGCTAGGTGCAAATGCAAAACTTAGTTTGGAGAGCTAGGCGGAAGATGTGCTAGATCTCGCTAGTTGCGAGTGCTAGGGCTGTACAAGAACCGGTAAATCGACCGAGACCAACTCAAACCGGCCGCCAGAGCTCGGAACCGACCGAAACCATTTTTTGTCAAAACCGACATCCAGCAGTTCGATCCCAGTTTGAGGTTGGACCGTGCTACTAAACCGACCGATAGTTTAATTTTTTTTTTTTAAAATTATACATATATGAAACGATGTTGTTTCACTTAAGTAAGTGAAACGACATTGTTTTGGGACTTAGTGTTTGAAAAAAATATAAAGGAAATAACGAGCCAAACGGCGCAGTTTCACCCTAAGGTTTAAACACTCGTATTTTTCTTCCTTCTTCTTCATTTCGCTTCTAAGTTCTCATTTCTCCTCAAGATGGAAACACCGCCCCCTCTCTCTCTCTCACAACGCACGCAGGGCCACCTCCGTCGCCATATCTCTATCTCTCTCTCTCAAATCGCACCTCGCATCTTTCTCTCTCTCATCGCGGCATCATTGCAAGCAACACGAAGTTCTCTGTCTCTCACGGCGGCATCATCACATGCAGGGCCACCTCCGTTGCCATCTCTCTCTCAAATCGCACCTCGCATCTCTCTCTCTCTCATTGCGGCGTCATCACACGCAATGCAAAGTTCTCTGTCTCTCACGGCAGTGTCATCACATGCAGGGCCACCTCGGTCGCCACAGAAGACGTCAACGGACCGCCCTGAGTTAGGGTGAGACTGATGTTGACGGTTTTCTCCCTCTTTACTGGCCAATTTCGATCGAGATTTACACATTTTCACGATTTTGGTTGAGTTGCGGTTTTGTCCAAAAACCGCACCAAATGATTCAGTTTTCACTCCTAGCTAGCACAGAGCTCGGCTTAGAGTTTGTTTGTATGGACGTGGCTTTCAGTGCAAGGGTCAAGCAGTCAAGAGACTATCATCGCCCATAGCTTGCAGCGAGTATAGGGCCCTGGCTTGTATGCAAGAGTCAGGCAGTTAAGGGACTTGCACTGCCTATGTTTGTGGTGAGTCTAGGGATTCGGCTTTGTACGCAAGGGTTAGGCAATCAATGGACTGTCACGGCCCGTAGTTTGATGTGAGTCCAAGGACTCGGCTTTGCTGAACCTGTGGGTGAGGGTCGAAGCAGTTAAGAGATTTTCATCACCATTGTTTGCCGCAAGTCAAGAGACACGGTTTTGCTGAACATGTGGGCGAGGGTCAAAGCAGTCAAGGGATTGTTTTCGCTGTTATTTTCCACCAATCAAGAGACTCAGCTTTGCCAAACCTATAGGCGAGGGCCGAAGCATTCAAGGGACTATCATCCCCATTTTTCGCCGCGAGTCAAGAGACTCGGCTTTGAGTTTGCTTGTATGAACATTTGCCTGATAGGTTGCATGAGATAGTTTACTGTTAGCAAAGAGTGTATATTCTTTCGATTGTTTTTGTTTTCAATGGCATTAGTAAATTGCCACCCCTTGATGTGAATTGTTGTTGGTGTTCCCATTAAGTGGTCTAAGTGGTCAAGAAGCCCATCGACCCCTAAGGTCCATCTCAAGTAATTGCCGAGTCTGTCGACTCGTTTCTGAAGGTAACCCATGCGGTTGGTGGAGCACGAAGGCTCATTCCTGAAGATAACCCGTTGACAGCGGTTGTGGCGTGAGTGTAAACACTCGGCAGTTGTTGGAGAAGATATTGTGTTGGTGTTGATGTCCAAGTGCGAGTCCAATGGCTCAACTTTTATGTGCACAAGAGAGGTCGGGCAATCAAGTGAATTTTCCCGCCTGTTGGTTTGCGGCGAGTCTAGAGACTTAACTTTATGTGTACAAGAGAGGTCGGGCAGTCAAGTCACTTGTCCCTGCCTATTAGTTTGCGGTGAGTCCAGCGACTTGTCTTCATGTGTGCGAAAGAGGCCGGGCAATCAAGTGAATTTTCCCGCCTGTTGGTTTGCGGCGAATTCAATGACTCGGCTTTATGTGTGCAAGAGAGGTCGGGCAGTCAAGTGACTTGTCTTGTCTATAGGTTCGCAGTGAGTCCAATAACTTAGCTTTTGTTGGAAGAGATGCTCGACTGCACTTCTAGGCAAGAGATGTGGCTTGATCACACTAAACTATTTTTGTTGAGTGCCCAAAACATAAGGTATATCCGGCCAATCAAGATCTCCTAGATTTCATGCTTATTTAATTATGATACAAATTGAATGTGATCATTTATAATGATATATTTTCACAACAATACTAAATATTGCTACCAATCATAAATTCATCATCTTTGTATCTTTATATTTTATCACATTTTTAAAAGTGATAAAGGCTTATTTTCAAGTTTTAAAAGTGATAAAGGCTTATTTTCAAGATGTTAACCATTGAATTTATAAATGAAGACTCCTTATATTGTTCAATTTGAGTAGAAATGCTCATGCTTGACTCGGACCATTACCAAATTTCATTTGACTCTCAATTTGATTATTCTATTTCCCTTTGAAAACTTCTTTGAAATGCATCCCTTTTTTCCAAGTAATCCAGCTGCCATTAAAACAGATGTATTGGCCCTTTCTTATCTTGTATTTATTTAGGTACTTTGTCCTTGTCCGATCACTTATTTTATTCTTGGATATCTTCGTCGTTAAGAGTGGCAAGATTGAACAATGGAGTGTCGAATACTCAATCCATCTGTAAGGGTAACGGCCGGGTTTTTCACCCCGATTTTAAACGGGTAGATGGATTTTTTTTTTTTTTTTTTTAAATAATTGTGTTTTTCTACTCATTGAATTCTTCCTAAACTAATTGAATTTTTCTACTCATCATTCATGCACTATACATTTGGTAAGAAAAAATTAAAAAATTATGTGTGATGTGTGGTTTGAGTATGATGAGTATATTTTTCTTTTGCTATTCATTAGCCTCACACACAGTACACCACACTTTTTTTTATTTTTTTTATTTTTCATTCTTTTTAAATTAATTGAATTTTTCTACTCATCATTCATACACATTTGATTAGTCACTATTCATCTATATAACAATATTTTACTCTAAAAATATTCTCAATACCTACTATTGGATAATTAGGTTGAGGAAAACAATAGTTGAGAAATAATAATTTTAAGTAAAAATTAAATTATTAATTAACATATGGAGTATATTTGTAAAATATTAAAAAAACTATTATTAAAATATTTAATATTATATTATTATTTTAACTTTTAGATTGATAGTTCAATGTGAATTAACCTCTCTAATGATTTTGACTTTAGCCAAAGCCTCAACTTTTAATCAAACTTTAGATTTAACAATGGTTAGATCACTGCCAATGCTCTAGTGTTTACATAGTTTAACTCTTTCTAAAAGTGGCAAATCATGATTATACAAGATCTATACTGTTGAATTTAGAAAGATTTAAATGGAAATATTACCTTTCCTCCTCCAAAGTGATAGCTCATTTTGATAGTTAGTATAAAAATATTTTTTTAATATTTTAATATTTAGAAAAAACAATACACCAACAGTCAAAGTGAGCGATCACTTTGGGGCAGAGTAACATCTCCCTTTAGAAATACGGATGTGGTAGAATATTACAGAAATTCTAATAAACTCGTATCATTTTAGTTTTCTATTTCAAAAAATATTTTTTAAATGGTAAAATTTAAATTGTTTCATATTTTTATTATTTTATTAGAAATGTGATCCTTGTTGATAAACGCCATTTGTTTTAATGATAAAATTTCCAAAAATAGACATATATAATGCAAAAACTAAAAGTTTAGAAAAAAAAATAAACATATAAAATGCAAAAACGATTATTTTGTACTTAATCCTTTTATTTATTCTATTCACTCCCCCCTCTCTCCACAAGGGAAGCAGCCATTGAAACAATTCATGTCTTGGCTTGAATTCAGGTATATTGTCCTTAATTATCTAGTCATGACCTATTTTATTTTGGTTGTCTTCTTCCTTGGATTATTAGGGGTGTAATTGAGACAGTTTGAGTCATTTCATTATTGAAATTTTACATTTTCATAAGTTTTTTTTTAATAATTAGTTGCTTTATATATATATATATATATATATCAATTAGTTGCTTATTTATATATGTTAAAACTATCAAATTTATGTAATTTATGCAAAATAAAATATATGAGAATTTGTAAAAGTTAAATTGACAAATCTCGAATTTCTAATAAGCTGTATATAACATTTCTTGTAAAATAAATTATTTATATTATATCTTAAGACTTTATCTAATAAAAAATATTCAATAGACCGTCTACAAACTTGGATAAATCAATTTTGAGTTTATATAGTATATTCATATAAATTGTATAATAAGTTGCGTGTACATTCAACATATCATGAATGCCAAAATGTCCAACTCCTCTTTGTATATACTATAAACTACCAAAATAAAAGCTATATCATTAATTGAATTGAGTTGTATTCTTTTATATATAATCTACCAAAAATGCATACTGTAGCAAAATCAGACCCAATACCATTTTAATGCACTAATCAAAATTATTCTAATTTATAATTAGAATAAAAAATTTCTTGTATATAGAAAAATATCTTTTAACAAAGAAATTTTAACTTTTGAGAATATAAGTAATTTCGGCTAATAACAAAAAAATATATTTTGGGATTTAAATTTATTTATGGTAGATTTGTTAATTACTCATAAATATTACTTTTTATTAATATATTTATAATTTTTACCCAATAATTATTAAATAATTTTCAATCATTGGTGGGATCCACGCTTTTATTAAATCCTAAAAAGTAAAAATTATCTCATATTATATCATTATTCAAACACACACTTTATTACAAACCATCTTAATTCAAAAATTTTATTACTATTCAAAATATTTCATCTCATCTTATCTTAACTGCGTAATCAAATGAGGCCTAAAAATATAGATGCTATTTTCAGATTATGTAAAATTAGAATCATGGATTCACATATAAGGGCTAGCTGAATGTCCCAAACGGCTGCAAAATGAAACCCATTTAATCAACATGTTTAGGTTTTACCTTATTTAAAGAAAAGCACATAAATTCACTTATATTTGGGTTTTTCATTTTTCATGGTGTTTTTTCCTTACTAAGTGATTAACGTATATTCACTATAGGTTTATTATCTTTAAAGAAATAACTTTTTGAAAAAAAATAGCTGAATCAGATCAAAGAATTTTAATAAAAAATAATATATCTACTTGTGAAAATTCTGTAAATTAGAGAAGTGAATTATTAATAAAATAAAAACATAGAAAATATGCATGATCGAATTTATATATATATATATATATATATATATATATATATATATGGTCCTTCAATGGTCTATTCTGTTCAAAGAAATTAATTTTTAAAAAACATAGGTGATTAGATCAAAGAATTTTAATAAAAAATAATATATCTACTTGTGAAAATTTTGTAAACTAGAAAGTTAGGTTGTGAATAAGATAAAAAGATAGAAAATATGCAAAATCGAATTTATATATATAGTCCTTCAATTCTTGATTCTATTTAAAGAAATTATTTTTTCAAAAAGATAGATGAATCAAATATAGTCATTCAACTTACTGTAAATATGGATCAATCGAAACAACAATGTCACAAAAAATTCAACATCATTTCTATTCATACCGTAGAAGAAACAAGAGCATAGCTCTTAAATGGATACATCCTCCAAACTACGCAACAACTATAATAGTCCAACTATACGTTGCTTAGTACTTATGTATTGCTTCTTTTGCTAAACTATTAGTCTTTTGCTTAGTACTTCACAAATAAAATGTAATTATTATGCATCTTTACTAATCCCTTAAAGATAATATTTTCGTAATATTTTTTCCTCAATTAGGAAAACGTGCCTTGCACGTTACACCATAACTTATATATATATATATATATATATATATATATATATATATATATATATATCCTCCTAAACCACATTTCTTTTAATGGGAGTCAACTTATAAGAAAGCAATGAATGTGAAAGGCCGAAAAAAAAAAGAACAAGTAGATAATTACGAGGCATACCATCAAAATATAAAAATAATATAAATTACATTTCATCAGACCACGTGGAATTTGAAAAATATTTGGATTTGAATGGGAAAAAAAAAAGTGTTTAATTCATTTCTTCTCTTTTTTTAAATAATAAAAAAATTCATTCAATATATATCCAAAAGTATTAATATTACTTTTCCTCTCACGGATACATGGTTAATATTTTAATAGTCCATTTGGCTTGTCTTTTGGACAAATCGGTCACTATATAATTCTAATTTTAAACTTTTTAGTTCCTATATTTTCAAGTATACTTTAATTATTTTGATCCTGTTGTAAAATTAAAAAAAAAAAAGTATTAATTAGGGAATTGAATGATTATAATATATGAAACTAGTTTTTTATAAACTCAATATTATTTCTCTCAATTTTCTCGTTGTGTGTCTATCACAAATGCTCCTCAAGACTCCCTTTTATAGGCATAAGATGATACATAATATTAAATAGATACATAAACTTTGGAAATGACAATACTTGAATCAAGAGGATACATGAACATGGAAAATTGGAATATATGAATGGGTAAGAATTCTAATGGTCATCCATCAAATACATGGAATGTATTTTACTACATTCATGAATTTACAGCACTCCCCTTGGATGACTATACACAAACAACATGTCTCGTTAAAACCTTGTCAAGAAAAAACACAATGGAAAAAATCAACGGCGAAAGAAAAAGAATACAATATTCTTGTGTATCTTGGAATGCTTTAGGCTTGCCTCGTAAAACTTTGCAAATGAAAATCTAATGGGAAAAAATCTTAGCAAAAGAAAAATAGTACAATCCGTATGATCATTTTCTCTCCCTCAAATGTATGTAGAGCTTCAATAGCTTACAATGAAAGATTTTTTAGTTGACTCATTTTAATACTGTGTACCAACTTTTTAAAGGTTGCAATTGATAATGTTTTAGTGAATAGATCCGTCAAATTGTCACATTATCGTATTTGTTTGATATCAATATCACCGCTCTTTTGGAACTCATGTGTATAAAAGAAATTTGGCAAAATATGTTTAGTTCTATCACCTTTAATATAGTCTCATTTGATTTGTGGGATACAAACATGATTATCTTCATATAATGTTGTTGTTCTATCTTTGATTGTGGATAAACTACACTTTTTTCGAATGTGTTGAATTACTGATTTTAAACAAATACATTTCAGCTTTATTCATAAATTGCAATAATCTCTGAGTGGTTGAAAGAAGTGGCAACTAATGTTTACTTTACAGATCTCCATGAAATAATTGTACCTCCACAAGTGAACATGTATCATGTTTATGATCTTTCTTTATGCAGATCATAAAGATAACCCAAGTCTACATAACTAACTAACTAAAGATTTGATCCTGAAATTAACCAAGTATCCCTGTAACGCAGCGAAAATATCTACCAAATCACTCAACAAATTAGTTAGTTTTCAAGCATGCGATTAATTTAATAATTTAATAATAACATAAAATAAATAAATCGTATAGCACTAAGATTGGTATCGAAAGAAACTTTTAAAGAACTCTTTAAAAGTAAAACCTTACGGGACAGCCAAATCCGGAATAGTCAATTTTATTATTTGAAAATCAATTTTATTATTTTCTTTTTCCTTCATAGATACTTAATATATGTCCACCAAATATTTGGACATAGGACAGGTACGTAACTAATGTCCTTTCATACCACACCTGTAATATTATCTTCATATTTCTTTATAGACTTATTCTGCAAGTCTTTACTTTCATCTTACTTTGTCATAGTGTGGTTCCACTTCTGATAATATAGAGCATTTTTCTTTGAGACACTTTGACTACACTTCCCTTATCCGATATTTTTTTTCCTACCACCTCCACGCCCTCTCAAATTAAACAAAAGTCAAGGTGGATAATTTTTCAAAACTTTGAAAAGGAGGGAAACTGATTCTAAATCACTTATGAAAGCAATTAATTTGGCAAGTAATTATGCCATGCATATCCATTTCAAACAAATTGAAGAAGATGAACGTACGTGATGTAAGGCATTTTCTTTTTCTAAATTAAGAAAGAAATGAAAGTCAAAGACTCAAACTTCAACTTTATCCTTAAGAAGTTTTTTAAAAATTTTATCCCGGAAAGCTCAGTTTGTCCTCATTAAGTGAAACATTAAAATTTAATTAAATAATGCAAGTGAAAAGCCAGACGAAAGGGAGATATATATTATATAGGATATTGATATCACCTCCTGTTAACTTTCACTGTCAACTACTCTAGCATTTAGATTCTCTATAGATTTTGCAAGTACTTTAAAATTAATAGCTAAAAGAGAGATATAGACGGAAAGATAGTATGTTCTACGTAGAATTGTTATTATGATTCTTAATTTTTTTTTTTTTTGATAAAAATTATGATTCTTAATTTATACTACTTATTTTGTTCTTTTAACATTGCACCACAATATATAATAGTGTCACGTGACTTATTACAAAGATTAAAAATACAAACATAAAAGAGTAGAAGGAGTTTAGGGTTTTAATCATCTTCTTTTTATGTTTTCAGATGTCATTTTATTTTTAAAATATATATTTTAAATTTTTTTAATAAGTCACGTAGTGCCACATCAAGAGAATAAAATGAATTGTATAAATTAAGAAAAATAATAGCATTATTCATGTTCTATATAATACATATTGCACGCTATCTAAATCTTTTGAAACTCATTTTACGTATTTTTCTTTCATTTTAAAGTTGGAACAAAAACTTCTAAATCACATTAGATAATCTTTTTGCTCTACTCGAATAAAATAGAGCTTATTTTGAAAGCCTTTCTAGTACTACTTGTGAGGTCATGGCTGATGATCGATGGACAGAGAGGAGCCGTTGGGTGCCTGGCCGCTGCATGGGTTTCTTTGATTCACCCCTTTTTTCATCGCATATGTTTCCCCATGGCTTTAACATTATTGATATATATATATATATATATATATATATATATATATAAGCATTTGTTCGACTTTCGTATGCCATGCATGCATGACATCATATTCATATTCAAACAAGTAGTTTTCAAAGTCTTTAAGAATAGTTATTTCAATATCCACGCAAGTGAAACCCATTGTCTCACCTCAATATAACATTTCATGTATCAATTTTTTAATAACATTTCACCTCAATATCCTCTTTTTACACAGTGAGAACGAGATTTGTTATATACAATCACTTTTGTATATTCTTTACGCACTCTATTGATATGATGGACCAAAACAGTTATTTTATATTAAAAAAAATAACGTAACTAATCACATTAGTGAAATGCATAAAAAATATGTAAAAGTGACTGTACGTAGAATTTTTGATAATATTATTGCTTGTACATTAATATATGTGCATTCCAATACTTATATATACAATCATATTTATAGATTACATATGTATCTTTCTAAATCTTGTAAAGCATTTAGATAAAAAGAAAAAATAATGTTAATTGTAAAATCAATATTTAGGCTTTCAAATTTTTAAAATTCGAGACCTTAATTTTTAATTTTTTTAAAATTTAAACTTCAAGAAACTCACAGTTAGGTAATAAGGTACATATGTTAATCTTTAGTTAAGAAATTAATGATAACGTGGCATCATTATGCCACATGTCAACTTTTAATTGACTAAAGTGACATATTGATGACATGTGTCCACCAATTAAAGACCGACTACATGTTATCTAACGGGAAAGTGATAGATATACATAATTAAGAGATTTCTTGAAATTCATGTATCAATTTTGTGAAAATTGAAAATTAATGTCTCAAATTATAAAAAGGGCAAATTCAAGTACAATTATCTCGAAGAATTTATAAGAAATCCTAACTCGGTTTTGTTTGCATTCATTTTTGTATTAGCAGGCACCATCGTTACAAAATGTTTAGCACAATCATCTCGAAAAAACTTTCATTCCAAAATTCTCATATCATATCATCTCATTCCGAAATATCACTCAAACACAAATACTTTCAAACTAATCATTATAATTTTTCTAAACTTTCAAATAAAAAATATAAAAATAAAATTCAATTTTTTCAAATCTCTAAATAAAAATAATATTAAAAAACTATATTTTAATTACAATATTTTAACTTTTTAATATATTTTATTCAGTTTTTTCATTCTCCTTTTCCAAAACCCCATAAAAAATTAACTCAGACTATCTCACTATTATTCACAAACTATCTCACTAATATTCACAAAATTCTTATCTCATCTCACTCCTCAAGTATGCCCTAAAAGTGCATTTAGATACAACTTTGTCCTTCTAATTTTTACAATGCATTAACTATCTCCAACACATCCCCTTCAATTAGTTACGTTTAGATGCTGAGGTGATCTCAGTTGATTTGAGAATAGTAGTAAAAAAGTAATAAATAGTTTATGAATTATAGTGAAGTGTTTCCAAAAGTAGGAGTTAGGGATTAAATTGACTGGGTTAAATCCTCTGGAAATCTATCACTAAGAGAAGAGATAAAATCAAGAGATAAGGAAGGAAAAAGATAAGGCAAAAAGGTTGGCTCAGACTCCTAAAAGGAAAAGATATTACAAATCAAGTTGGACTCTATCATTCTAAAGAAATAACCTCTATATAAGGAGCTACTCCCCCACAAATCAAACAAGCTTTCTCTATGCACTCTCCACCAATTCTCTAGAAAGACTCTCCTGAGACTAAATTCTCTCATTGTATTTAGCGATATGTGAGGCCATGAAACATTGTAAAATCATCACCTGATATAATGGATTTTGCCCCCAACAACCCGTGGACGTAGGCTTTAATGTCAAACTACTTAAATTCATGTGTCTCCCTTTATTTATTTTTATTTACTTATTTATTATTTATTTCATGAATGAACGCGAAGAGTACCGTATCAAAGTTTGAATCATCTCGTGATCGGGGATAACTCTTTCCTCCATTCTAGTCTGTTGTGCAATTTTTGGCATTAACAGTTGGCATTGTCTATGGGATCGACTAATTCCCTATACCGGAATTGGGAGAAGGATATTTTCCGACTCACGGCTGGGAAGATCATCTACAAAAGTTCAAACTCCTTAGCTCACGATATCACGTTCATAAAATCAGATAAGATCTCCTCAACTTGGTTATTTCCTATTATTTCTTCTCTTAACGTTGTAGATAAAAAATAATAATAATATTAATTGAAGAAAAACTAGAAGTAGATTGCACGACAATGCGCATGTGCCATGCATAGCGTACATAAGGGCACACGTGTAGCGTGCACTGTGTATGTGCCATGCATAGCGCACGTAAGGGTACTGCACGTTGTGCACCCGGTTTCTTCACCGGCCAGGCAGAACCTGCAGCCATTAGTGACTCGCCGGTAACCTATTGGTGATGCAAGCAGCAAAGATACAATGGAGGCAGCGATTTCTGCCAGTAACTTACCGGATCGAAGCATCGTGCATAGTGCAGATAAAGAGAAACAAGCGACCGGAGACCCACACATTGCATCCATGAGTTGGTAGGGGCACCATCGATAGCCACTAGAATGCCAGAGTTTTCTGTTGTTGGCGGGGTAGTTCCTTCACCATGGGAGCCGCTCATGCTGGCCAAAGTGCAAGAAGAATAGGCAAGCGGACGAAGAACTAGCAAAGCCATGCATCCATGCACCGGTGAGCTTGTCACCGACCACCGTCAAGCTTGCCAGCATTGTCTATCACTATAACGACGATACCGGACCACAACAGTTTTTTCTCTCAACTTATCCTGGCCTTAGCAGCACACTATGAAGTCTCTGCAAACACAGGGAACACGTTGGCGAGCACAGGAAGGGAACCAACTCAACCACCCTTAGCTTGTCGAATTTTTCTGTTACCGGCGTGAAGACCCTCTGCCACCGAAGTGCCAATGCTCGCCTTGGGAACTTCCTCGCCACCAGTGCTCGCCACCCCAAAGATACAGCTCCAGGCCAGTGCTAGACCATAGAAGCTTCCTCGCCCATGGAGGTAATCCCGAGCAGCTCACACAGAGAGCAACGTTGCATGGCAGCAATTGATTTTCTGCAACGTCCCTTGGCGAGAACCTCTCCACCAACACCTCACCAAATTTGCATAAGTAAAGATCATATATCCCGAAGGTTAGCTACGCACATGACAGGTAGCACCTTGGTCTGCGACAAGACTAGCCCAATGGGTGAGCAACCGCACTAATGCCTTGGGCGAGCAACATGACTAGCACCTTGGGCGAGCAACCAAACCAATGCCTTGGGCAAACCAGACCAACTCCTGATCTAGGCGAGAAACAACTCACAAGCGAGACCATGCAAGTGACGAGCAAAAGTGGCGAGCAACTAACCTCGGAGAGAAAGAGTTCGGATCAAGAGCAATCGATATGGCGATTAACCAAACCTACAAGAAAAAAAAAAAAAATTGAGAGAGAAGAATAAGACAACAAAGGAATAGTCGAGTGCAACAACGAAATTACTCTGGTTTGGCTTTTCAAATATGCTATTTTACTTTTACTAACAAAGTTGATTTTTTGGAGGATCTTTTCTCACAAAGCTCCTCGAGGTTCTACGAAAAACCTAGTAGCTACATGCTTTGGGAATGTACCTCACTGGAAATCACTTGCATGGCGTGAAATACCAACTATGAAGCCCATCTCGAACTCCACTCATACATCTCAAATTATCTTTAACAAAATAGGTCGTTCAGTATCGCGGGCATCCCGGGCCTTTTTTCTGGTGTCGCAGGCATCCCAGACCTTCATCAATGTTAGAGCATGGCTCCTCGTGGGCATCACCCATGTATCACCAACTTTTGCCATACTCAAGCAAGATTACCAAGATTTGCAAACCTTAAACTTGTGATTTGGATTATTTAATCTAACATGTTTGGTTTTTATTTTGGTACAAGGCAAGCTCTAGCTCCCGCCACAAAGTGTGGTCGTATTTTTTCTACTACTATAACGAAGCAATTGAACTCAACTTTAACACTAACGTGGTAGAGTCATTCTTCCGTCACGCTTTCTTCGTCAAGGTTACAGGGTCAAGCATCTCTCCCGTTACGCCTATCGCCAAGAGTTACGTGGTAGAGGGCATCTCCTGCTACACTCCACTCTCCAAGATTACGCGGTCGAGGGCATCTCTCGCTACACCTATTCGCCAAGGCTACACGGTCGAGCATCTCTCCCATTATGCTTAATGCTTATCGCCAAGAGTTACGCGATCGAAGGCATCTACCGCTACACTCCACCCTCCAGGGTTACGCGGTCTAGGGCATCTCCCTCTACACCTATTCGCCAAGGCTACGTGGTCGATCATCTCTCCCATTACGCCCATCGCTAAGAGTTATGCGGTCGAGGGCATCTCCCACTACACTCCACTCTCCAAGGTTGCACGGTCGAGGGCGTCTCCCGCTACACCTATTCGCCAAGGCTACATAGTCGAGCATCTCACCCTTACGCCTATCACCAAGAGTTACGCGGTCGAGGACATCTACCGCTACACTCCACTCTCCAAGATTAAGTGGTCGAGGGCATCTCCTGCTACACCTATTCACCAAGGCTACGTGGTTGAGCATCTCTCCCGTTACGCCTATCGCCAAGAGTTACGCGGCCGAGGGCATCTCCTGCTACACTCCACTCTCCAAGGTTACGTGTCGAGGGCATCTCCCGCTACACTCCACTCTCCAAGGTTATGCGGTCAAGGGCATCTCCCGCTACACCTATTCACCACGGCTACACGGGAAGAGCATCCCCCATTTTGCCCATCTCTCAGAGTTACACGAGGTCGAGGCACTCTCTCGTTACACTCTCATCGCCAGAATTATGTGGTCGAAGCATCTCCCGCTACACTCCACTCGCCAAGGTTACGCGTTCGTGGGCATCTCCACCTACACCTATTCGCCACGGCTACACGGGAAGAGCATCCCCTGTTACAACCATCTCTTAGAGTTATGCGGTCGAGGCACTCTTCCACTACACTCTCATCGCTCGGTCGAGGCACTATCCCGCTACACTCACATATGAGTGTCTCCACTCGCTACAACCACTACTAGCGGGTTACCTTCAGGAATGAGCCTCCAAGCTTTATAATTGTCTCGCGTGGGTGTCTTTCAAGAAAGAGTCGATGGGCTCAGCAACCGCCTAAGATGGATCTATGGAGTTGACGGGCACCTTAACCACTTAAGCGATGGTTACTACAAACAAACTTTTACATCCACATCAAAATGGAAAAATGCTAACAAAAAATCATAGCACGGGGTAAAATCCACTGAAGCCACTGAAAACCCAAAAACGATCACCGAGCTTAGAAATATACGCACTTTACTAACGATAAACATTCACATACAGTCATTACATAAACATTCTTACAAACAAACTTCACAAAGGTCCATCCTCGAAGGTCCCTTACTACAAATTTTATAATTTCTTCTTGAGGACCACTCATGGAGATCTCCATTGCATAAGAATGAAAAACTATGAACCAGCTATCAGAATTTCTTTTTCTGTAGATTTCCTCCACCACGGTTGACTTGAATATTCTAAAGGCCTTTTTTATAAACAAGTTGACCTTAAGAATTGAGGGCATCTGTTAGGGATTAAATTGACTGGGTCAAACCCTCTGAAAATCTATCACTAAGGAAAGAGATAAAGCTAAGAGATAATGCAGGAAAGAGATAAGACAAAGAAGTTGGCTCAGACTCCTAAAAGGAAAAAGTATCACAAGTCAAGTTGGATTCTATCACTCCAAAGGAATAACCTCCATATAAGAAGCAACTCCCATACAAATCTGACAAGCTCTCTCCATGCATTCTCCACCAATTCTCTAGAGAGACTCTCCTGAAACTAAATTCTCTCATTGTATTAAGCGATATGTGAGGCCATGAGACATTATAAAATCATCACCTGATATAGTGGATTTTACCCCCAACAACTCGTGGACATAGGTTTTTATGCCAAATCACGTAAATTCATGTATCTCCCTTTATTTATTTTTATTTACTTATTTATTATTTATTTCATGGATGAACGCGAAAAACACCGTCTCTAAGTTTGAATCATCTTATGGGTCGAGATGACTCTTTCCTCCCTTCTGGTCTGTTATGCAATTTTTGGCATTAGCAGTAAGAATAAAGACCCTCCCTTTCTCCACCAAATAAGGGTACTAAAATTTGTAGTTTTTTAAACCAAGAGAAATGCTATTTTAAGGCCTCTATATCCCATACTATCCACATGATATAATTTGATTTATAAAATAATTTTGCTGCTCATCATTCCCACACACTATACACCACACTTATTTTTACTTTATTTTGATTTTATTTTTCCTAAATTAATTGAATTCTTTTATTCATCATCTATATACCACATATTTAGTAGGTAAAAAAATTAAAAATTAAAAAATTATGTATAGTGTGTAATGTGAAAATGATAAATAAAATTTTTCTTAAGATAGAGTTATTCTTCTTAAACAGAAATTCTATTTACATTTTCTCTAAAATCTCTTATCCAACCCTCCCTCCTATACAAATTATTTGCATGAATTAGGATCGAGATTGCATGAAATCTCCATGCGGAGCCATATGATCTACCACTTATTCAAAGGTCAAAGATCATATTATTTCAATAAAAAAAAAAAAAAAACATGTTAAATCTTTCATTTTCTCCTTTATTGTCTTTTCTATGTCAACCTATCAATCAATTTAACATCATCACTCTCACTAGATGCCTAAAGTCAATTACCCTTATCCTCCAAGTAATTGACCAAAGTGGAGATCAACTCCAAATTAATTTCAATTTCATTTTGTAATACCGACATCCCAACATATGATATCAAAACATGCTGTCGCCAAAAAGAGAGAATTATTAAAATATCAAATTAAAACATTATTTTGCATATTTTGTTTTGTTTCTTATAAAAGAAAAATAACAGTTTTATTTATATTAGAAATACTATATCAAAGTATACAGTAGAAATGATATTACCTCGTTGGTAAATCGTAGATCTAGTACGGTTGTTTCACAAATTCTCAAGCATCATTGTTCGTCCACGATCTTTACATCGATGGTGGAGTGTGCTACATGGTAATACCAGAGCAACACTTACAAATTTCACAACTTAAATGCCGTGAATAGAGATAATACTTTTGAGAAAGAGATCGATTGTGATGCAAGTGTCTCATCAAATGAGGGAGGGCTAAGTATAACTCATGACTGACTATTAAGAGCCACCCATAAAAGCTCATAAAGTGCCTCTTTCATAAATCGTAAGAGAAAGAAAATGAGTACCCACTATAAATACACCTTTCTTATAATTTATAAAGAGACTCAATACATGCAAAGTACACGTTTTTTAGATATCTCTGATGACATAAAAAGATAAATATTGTCAAATTATAAGATCATTGATGGATACGATTAATTAAACTCATACTAATTACTATCCAATTCACCCCTTTATTTTTAGCGAAATTAAAATTTTAAAATATAATTCCTTGTAATCTTGCTACTACTGTTATTTATTCTTTGTACATGCGACATAAAAGCATGAGATTTTTTTTCTCCTCTTCTTCTTCTCTTTCTTCTTCTTGTTTTTTTTTTATTTTTTTTTATTTTTATTTTTTTGCCATGTTTAAAATTATGGGCTTTGAGCCGAGTCAACTACAGAAGTCCCAACCAGCAAGGAGTTGTCATCAATTATTACACGTGTTGTGAAACCCATGACATCCACATATAAATAAAGTAAGACCATGCATGACATCCACATATAAATAAAGTAAAATGATCTTTTTTTAATAATAAATAAAAGGGCCTTACGGAAAGAGACAAGAAACTCTAACATGAAAAGTAAGGCTACTCTACTGTCTAAAGTAGAGTGGTACAACTTGAGAGGTAAAATAATTTTTTTTTTAAAACTTAAAATAGGAGCACAAAATATCGTTTGATTATACAAATGCGATGAAGTAAAATTAAAATTTATTAATTATAGTGAAGTAATTTATAAATAGTAATGATATAGTTTGAATTAATATTTTAATGAGATTTTGAATAATGAGAGAAAAAAATTGAATAAAAAAAATTATAAACTTAAAAGAAGGTTAGAATATAATTTTTTAATATAATTTTTGTTTTGAAATTTAAAAAAGTTAAATTATTTTTTGTTTTTTATTTGAAAGTTTAGAAAAATGGTAATTATTAGGTAATGATTAGATGAAAAAGTTAAAAATTTTAAAATATGTAATTAAAAAATATTTATATTTAAATAGTGTTTAGATATTGAGATAAGATGATATAAAATGGAATAGAATAAGATGATTTGAATGGTTTGTAAAACCAAGCAAGGCTTAAAAGATTTGAATTTTTGAAAGTTCAGTATTCCGACCGGAACTCTGCCCCAAAGATCACTTTTATTTAAAAATAATGAAAAAACATATATTGCTTTGATTTATTGAAAGGAAAAATACGTGTTCTAACTCGATGATCCATTCCAATTTTGAATTAGTTTCGGAGGAAAATTCTATACGCCACACTAGGAGTAGACAGCAGGGTTTCGCACTTCACTATCCCGCTACTATTCTCCTTGCCCCACAAGGAAAACTGCCAGCAAGGGCAAGGGGCAGTCTAGCCCCAACGGGGCCTTGCCCCCGTCCCCCACCCCTCATAATTATTTATTTTATATATATATACATACATATTTATAAATATTTATACTTTTACTATAAATAAATATAGTAATATGTATTAAGTTTAGTTTTTACTTAATGCTTCAGGCAATACACGAGTCTCTTATTGTTTAAGAGTGAGACTTATATTGTCTTAATCTCCTATATAAAGATCATTAGGTTACACTATAACTTGCACACAAATATGTACTAGCAAATTTAAAATTGTTATTAGTTTTAAATTATAGTCATATTTACGAATATAAATTTATAATTTCGGTCTAAAAATATGTTTTTGATGACTTTTGGACCCAAAAATAATTTTTTTAGCCCAATGAGCTAGGAGTGGGCGGGGTGGATGAGGTGTCTGACCTTGCCCCCCGGCACTCGAGCAGAGGCCCCAGCCCCAGCCCCTGCCCTCAATGAGGGAGGTGCGGGGGTGCAAACCGTTCCCCCCGCATAGTGCGGGGCGGGATGCAGAGAAGGGTACACCCCACCCAGCACTATGCGGGTAGCACCCCTACACCACACTACTATCCTACTTTCATCTTACTGTGTAAGACGTTGCAAGAAATACCCCGCTCCCTGCTTTAAAAATAAAATCACTTTTAGAACTTCTCAAGAAAGCCGGACTACTACTACTAAACTTGACTAAAAAAAATATTTTCTTATACGTAATTTCTTATAATAAATAGAGTTGTTTTGAATCAAAATACTGAAATCATAAATGAGAGTGTACAGAAACATTTATTAAAATTTCTCAAAATCAAAACTTAAAATCTCTATACATGATCTAGGCCACTTCATGCCTCTTTGGACTAAGTCTCATGCTACAGCTATAGTACCTTCATAAATATTTTGACCAATGGTGGTTTAAAAACATAAAAACAAACTAAAATGAGTCGATGACTCGGTAAGAAACTCATCATAACTTAAACATACTTAATATAAGGTTTTTTATAAAATATTTTATGTTGAGAACTTAAAATCATGATTGTTCATATATATGCTGTGACATGTATGACTTATCTCACTTATTATGGCTCATACACTTAATCCTGTGTGCAAGGATGTGTACCAATCCCATATCCCGTGGCCACAAAGGGAGCCGCTAATAGTATTCTAGCATACTATGGTGGACCAAGTTTACGTTTGTAGCTTGCACGTCCACCCATAAATTGCATTGGTACCATACTTCTAATGACCATCTTATTAATTGTTATGAACTTATCTTACACTTCATCTTATAAAAACTTACATGTCTTATACAACATGAGATGCATAAGACGCATAATATATATATAACTATAATATGCAGAAAGAAACATGATGAATGATGTCCTTGCAAAAATATGACATGTGTAGTATGTAAACACTGGCTTCCAAATAACTGACTTTAATAATAATATATATAACTAGCTAACATATGCTAATCGTAATTTATGATCAAGTTACTTACTTTATAATGTTACTTCCTAAAATCTCGACATAAAATCAATCACAGTGCTAGACCAGGTATCTTGGATTTGGCTGTTGCACTTATGAAGGTTTGTGGTTTTTTTTCAAATAACACACGGAATGGAAGATATTTATAGAGAGATCTGGGGGAGGGTGCCAATAAGTTCGAGTTCGAGTTGGACTTGATCGCACTTATGGGGAGCGTGGTGTATAACATTACTCAGTCTTAGAATGAGTTGAGTCATATCAGTAGAGTTTCTTCTGATTCTGATGATCACTCAGATCAGGTCAGAATTAGAGGCCTAGAGAATATTGATAAATAAGTTTTATAAAGATTTTATAAAAATAAAAAATTTTACTTTAAAAAAATGATATCGGCTAAAATATTTAACATTTTTTTAATGATCAATACAATTTAATTTAACAAAGGGAAGTCAACCCCAACCTTCCTACCCAATAATTTACTATAAAATAATCAGCATACTATTTCCTTGTCTCAAATTTCTTGGAATTTTTCTTGTGACGTGTAGTACTCAAATCTTATTTTATTGTCCTTTTCAGCAAAAAATTTAACAATAATGTTAGTATTCCGTTCTATTTTATCTTCTTATTTTGTCTGTTTATATATTTATTTTTTTATATTTTTTATATTTATTAATTAAGAAAATAACTATTAATATATTAATATTTTTTTTATATATTTTTTAAGAATATTAAAAAATATTAAAAATAAATAAATAAATAAAAAGATTAAAAAGAGAATTTTGCCTGGAACACGCCCAGCGGCGGTGATCCTGTGCGGCATCCTAACAGCACTCAAATTTTAATTCTTCCTCTTTACAAGACAGGCTAAGAACTAATTAAATTATGCAAGTGAGCAGCTACAAGACAGAGATTGATAAATAAAATAACACATGGGTGACGACGTGTATGGCCATTAGCCATCGGACGGTGGATGAATTTCTAGCTTAAACTAGTCTTGATCGTGAACTATTAGAATAATTAAATTTACTAAATGAAAAATATCCAATAAATATAATCTTTAAGAGTGTTAATGTACATTTTGATCGAGCAACTTGATCTATGCTCATTCCCCTTACTCACTCTTATTTCTAAGTTGGTGAGAAACCTCAAAAACTCTTGATTTGGTGTGAAAAAAAAAAAAAAAAAAAAAACCAATTTTGCAAAAATTAACCAAAAAAAAAAAGGTTACAAAAACACGGAAGCTGCTAATTTTACATAACTTTTTTTTTTTAATTTAATCAACTTATATTATTTTCCATTTAAGAAATTTAATTTGCACTATAATTATTAATTTAATTGGATATATTATTTTTAACATTATATGTTTTGTTTAACAGTTCTTCTATATACAGTCGGTAGATACAACTAGCGTGCAGTCGTCTATGCCACATCAGATTTAAAATAAAATTTTCTTCTCTCATCAGCTCGGTCTCTCTCTCATCAGTTCCATCATCTCGGTCTCTCTCTCTCCTCAGCTCTTCTCATTTCTCTCTCTCATCAGCTCGGTCTCTTTCTCTTCAAGTATCTCCACGTTAGTCACGTTTGCACGCCGTTTGCACCAGGCGCTTGCAACAAGTGTTTTTCTTCGTTTAATGATACCAAGTTATTAAATTTCTCATCTAATAATAACATAAATAGAAAGTGAATGATATGAATCCATGATATTGGGTGAATATAAATGTTTTCAGATATTTTCAGACTATTTCATTACTATTTACAAATAGTTTATTAATATTCACAAACTATTCATTACTATTTCATATTTATTCACATATGATACATTCAAACGCAATGAAATTATCATTTAAGAATAATAATATAGTGAAATAGTATTTCTTGAATATTGAATATTGAAATCTATTGTATTTCTTGGTCTAATCAATGAGCTACCATACGGTCAAATACAAAGCATTCCCTCAACCAAATACATAGATTTGCTACACGAATCATCCTCGATGTTAAAAGAAGACAGAAAACAAATGGTACATAGAAATATACAAGAATCCAAGCTTCAGGAAACATATGCAGCAAATATAAATATATATATATATATATATATATATATATATATATAAAGTAACATTAATTTATAGATTTATTTTTATAAAAAATTCTTTATCATTTTATAATTTTTTACACAAAATTTTAGTAAAGTATTTATCATTTTTTAATTCAAAGTCAATAAAAAAAAAACTGAATACATTTAAATAAATATAAAAAATTAATATTATATTCACTAATTACAACGTGCAAGTGCCGATTGGGCACATCTTGCGGCAGCCTGGTGGAATAGCCGAAGATACAGCGAGAAACCTTCACCATCCGCGAAAACATATTATATATATATATATATATAAATGTTCGGCAATCACGAGTATTAAAATTTAAACCCGCTCAGGCTTCCCTACATTCATACATCACTCACAGGTATAAGCTCTCTCTCTCTCTCTCTATACACATATATGTTTGACGGTGTAGATATGTTTTTAGTGCGCTCAAGGCATTTATATGGTTAATGGAGTTTGGCTGGGGCTCTCTTTTCTCATCCTCTGTTTATTTTTCTGGCTTCTGTTCCATTTTCAGTTTTGTTGGTGGAAATTTGAAATATTTTAATTTCGTTCTGGTTTCTGGGTTTCAAGATCGTTTCAGAAGTCAAACCACTTAAAAATCGTTGCCATTTAGTCTTTCTTCTGGATGAGCAAGTCTCGATCGGGTTCTCAATGGTACTTCTGAGTACATGATCCTCAGCAATTTCTTATTCTAGTTTTAATAATGCTTTTGAAGAATAAAATTAGTTTTCTGTTTCTAACACTTGCACCTGTTAATTCATCATTCAAACGGGTTTGTGAAGTATATATCGGCCACATTTTAATATAGTTTTATCTGTTTTGGTTGCTACCAAAAAAGAAATGAGAAAGAACGTGGAAAATAGAAAACTTGGATATATATATATATATATATATATATATATATAAGTTTTTGACATAATAGTTTTTATTATCTTTCCGCAGATATAATTCCTATACTCTAATTTTTTTTCTTATTTTATCGCAAGAACAAAAGATAGCATTAGAGAAATGAGCTTTGCTGCCTATGTATTTTTATTTCTAGCATAAACTATTGTGATTCTTAATGTTCATTAAAACTTAAAGGGTCTCATTTTGGAATTTTGATGTCTAAGATACAAAGTATTTTGCACATTTGAAATTCTAAGATTTATTTATAGAGAAATGATAGTTGCAGTCGTGAGTGCGCAAGCGCCGCACAATTACTTTGAAAATAGTGAATATATATATATAGGACTCACATGACATGAAAAAATTAATTTTTTAATAGTGGACCCCAATCTTTTTTAAAGAGACTACACTTAGCTTGCTCATTTCACAAGTGTATGTAGCATTACTCATATATATATATATATATATTTCCTTTCTATGTGGGTATATCATGTGTGTGTGGGGCGGTTTTTTTGGGGGGGGGGGGGGGGGGTGGGCATAAGGGAGGTCAGATCTGTGTACACATGATCTGCTGGTTTTAAGGGTTTAATTACTTGTGGGAAATTCTTGTGTTTTTGGAAAATTCCAAGGTTTTGAAAATTCCACCACATCTGTGTGCTTACCATAAATATCAAATGCAATTCATAGTGGTTGTTAATTGGTCCCCTGTGGATATGTGGCTTAACTTGAGAACATATATTAGTCACGTATCGTTTTCATGATTTAATGGGGCCACAAAAGGTGCTCCAGTTTGTTGCCTAGGTCTTTGATTTCTATGATTATTATTCTTTCTTTCACATTTGAATCAATTCAGTAATCTTTGTTTGTTCTCACCCACTATATAGTTAGATGCTGGAGTTTCTTTTTTTTTTTTTAAATCTGCAGTTGTTGTTGTTGTTGTTGATATCATGCTGTCATAAGTGTGGTGTTTATTATGGCCTTTAAACAACTCAGAAAATGCCTTTAATATGGCATTGCTGCCAGGATCGTAATCTGTGTACAAACCTGAGCTATATTGCTCATCCTGTTATACCTCTCTCGCTCTCTTTCTCCCAGCATGAACCTGCAAGCTGTTGACTCATTTGACACAATCATTAATTAGGTTGTGCACTAATGATCAATGGATTTACTGCTTCTGAGTAATTGCGTACAATGGTTTATTGCAGCTTACATATGTTGCTCTATTAAGTCGTTTCACCAAATCTAGGGGACTCGCTTTTGTTATTTTTGTTCCTGAGGAACTTAGCTAATTCTGTTTCAACTATAGAGGCTGATAGATTTCTTGATGGATGACCTATCTAAAGATGGAGTTTAATCAATTTTCTTCTTGCTGTATAGGCAATTTAGTTTGTAACGATAAACTATTGAAGATATTCGCAATAAAACCTCTCTAAGTATGAGCATATACTCACTGGCCTTTGTTTATATATCAAGATGAGTATGCAAATCCTGTCTGAAAGTGCTTACTACTTGGTGTTATAATTGATAATATAGTTGTGCATACTTCATGATGTCATAAGGATTTAGTTGGGCTTGATGGATCTACTTTATGGCTTTATACCGAATCAGAAAATGAAGGGCTCATCATGTGTCGGCCATAGAGGATTACCAGAATTGTGCTGGCTGTTATTAGGATATGTCAAGGATGCACTATCACCAGAATTGAGCCATGCTTGAAGCATTTTATGCATACATTCTTCTTGGTCAAAGCCAGATGGATCTGCCTTATTACTGATGGTTTGGGTTTCAATTAGTAGTTTTGTGCCATCATGGTAATGGCAGTGACAGCCCTGGCCAATTATGATTTGGTGCAAGGGGGCCACTAATGATATTATTTAGTACTTCTCAGAAGATGTCATCAAAATTCTTAATAGCATTTCGACTCACTGATTTATGTGATGGTTTATAGTTGACTCTTTCTTTTCTCTTTTGGATGATAGCAGGTAGGGCTTTTCCTTGTGGTCTGTGGGCATGAGTCCTGCTGATTTGCAAGATATTTTCTAGTGGACTAGATTAGTTTGCTTGATGGGCTGCTATCACTCAAAGAAAGCTAAATCAAAATCACCAAGCTACGAGGATCCTTCAATTCTTTCTGCTGAAACACCCTGTGAGTATGCACCTTGATCCTATTATACTCCTGCAACTTTCTCTTTCCATCTACTTACCTTCAGTTATGAACCATCCTGGTCATTTTTCCTGCAATGTTGCTAACGGATTTAGTGGTCTGGATTTTGCCAGATAATTTTTCACCAGCTTTAACCCATTATGCACACTGCTAAATATATGACATGCCTGCTGACACCTTACTTTCATGGTTTACATAACATGAACATTTATATTTGGATTGCTGGATTGTCTTCTTTCTTTGTAGTTACTGTCAATGAAGTGGAGGCCTTACATGAGCTTTTTAAGAAATTGAGCAGTTCAATTATTGATGATGGGCTCATTCACAAGGTAAGTTTGCTAGTTTTGTGAAGTTTCATTATAACAATGCTGTTGGCTCTTGTAACAATCTAGTTTTTGTATGGTATATAATGTTATAGCTCCATCACATTTGTATATGATGGCTTTTGTCTGTTTACTTTTGTTCATATTAATAACTTCTATATATGCTTTCTTGTCAGCAGGAAGAATTCCAGCTTGCACTGTTCAGGAATAGGAATAAAAGAAATCTCTTTGCAGACAGGGTATGCGATGCTCACTCGCCCCTAGTTTTTTTTTATTTTTTTTTATTTCACCGCTCTGCTGCAGTTACAAGAAGCAATCCTGAAATTATATTTATCTGTGCTGAATGACTTAAAAAATAACATGGCATTGCTAGGTAGATTTTGACTTCACAACCAAGGAAGCATCAATGGCTGATATTACTGAGATTCCAAATTTCTATTGATGCTATAAAGTTCTAGCCTCTTCACCTTTATTTAGTTTTTTTGTATCTGAGGATCAATTTCTTTTTGGACAAAATAGAACGTGAAATTCTATACTTGTTCTTTTCTGCTTTCTAACTATATCAACTTGGTGTTTTCTTTTAGGTTTTCGATGTATTTGATGTGAAGCGCAATGGGGTTATTGAGTTTGGAGAATTTGTTCGATCATTGGGTGTCTTTCATCCAAATACACCTATAGAAGACAAAATCGCATGTAGGTCTTATTTTTCATTTCGATATTCGATTCATGTTTTAAATTTCTGCCTAGTGAAACTGGAATAGTTATTCCTAGTAAGTTATGTTTCACATGAATGCTCTCCAGTGGATCTAATAAGCACATTATCATCTACTATAATGGTGGAATCATTTTGCAGTTACTTTCAAATTATATGACCTGAGGCAAACTGGGTATATTGAAAGAGAGGAGGTGAGTATTCCAAATTCCTTCTCATCACATTATAGAAGAAATTTCACCATTCTAAAAGAAGAAATTCTTATTTAAAAGGAGTTGGATTGCAAACAAACCTCAGTGTTTAGCAGTCTCTGGCTGTTGTTAGTGATTCTTACCTTCTAAGTGTCATGGGCCAAGGAATGTGGTAATGAAAATTTGAAGGTGATAGTGGTAAAGATGTGTTTTAAATCTACCTTGAGCGTTTACAATATCTTGCATTATCTGACAGTTGAAGGACATGGTTGTGGCGCTTTTGCAAGAATCAGATTTGGTACTTTCAGATGATGTTATTGAAATAATCGTGCATAAGGTGCAGATTACTACCTCTTCAGCTCCATTTATTCATCCTCATTGAAAGTAAATCCTCTTACGGTTCTTGTGTAATTCCACAGACATTTAGTGAAGCAGATGCAAAAGGTGATGGAAGAATTGACCAAGAAGAGTGGAAGGAATTTGTGTTGAAGAATCCGTCTCTAATAAAGAACATGACTCTCCCCTATTTAAAGTAAGTCCTACATAACATTTCTTAATATCTAAATCCCAAATTTATCCAAAAAAAATCTAGATCGTTCTAGGACGGGATTTCTTGTTTTGACTATGAAGTTACTATTAAGCTCGTCTAGGCGACCAGGTGCATATTTTTTAGTCAAAAAGTGAAATTTACAAGCCGGTATGGAAGATACACCCTCCACACCATTGATATGTCAGGATTTGATTTGTAAGAGAATTTAATTTTCTCTTGCAAATCAAACCTTATAATGTCAAAGATGTGAAAGATAAGTCCTCCAAATTGGCTATAGCAAGTAGAAAGGTTCTTTCTGGTCTTATGTCAGTTGTTATATGTACTTTAGTCACCTGATGTAAACTCCATGCTACCAATCATTTTTCCCCATATTCCAGGGATATAACTGTAACGTTCCCGAGTTTTGTGGTAACTTCAGAAGCTGAAGATTCAGAAATATGATGCTTAAAACTTCAGAAAGGTGGAATCAACAATCTCGTGTCCGATGGAGAAATATTTTGATTTCCTGTTCTTTGATGAAACGTGAACGTTGGACAAAATTATGAATAAGACTATAACCCCAGTTCAAAAACTGGAAGAAGAGTAGTTAATCGCACGAAGAAGAGCCAACAACTAGGACTCTTTCAACAAGCTGTAATTCTCATTGCTATCTTTGAAAATTTATCTGTGTTCTTCGAATGCAAAGTTGATACCAATAAATTGTATGACCCAAGATCTTGTGCCTAGAGTTCTTGTCTGAATCTAGGATCTAGAGTTCTTTGTCCAAAACTCTAGTGCCTAGAGTGAGGAAGAGATGGACATAAAGGGAGTCCAGAACTTTAGGGGATTCAAATCCAAATTATGTAGTGTAAATTGCGCGTTTTCTATGTTTGTGTTGAGAGATTTTGTGACAAGATACTGGAGACAATAAAAATCTGCATCATTGGCCGTGTAAATGGCGTGGCTCCCATGCATACTATATTTGGAAACATTCCTTTCTTACAATCTCTAATATGAATTTGGGAAAGCAATGTTTCAATGCATTTTATTATGAGAAATGATAGTTGCAGTTGTGGGTAGGCCTGTGCAAAAAACCGCTTGACCCGATCCGTCCGCTTGATCCGACCCGACCCGCACCAAAAAATCGGTTTTAACTACATCTCGGGTTCGACCCGTACAACCCGCCGCTTAAAACACAAAACCCTAAGCAGCCACCTCCACTTCTCTTTGCATCACCTCCGTTCCCCCCCTCCCCACTTCTCTTCATCGCGACGCTATCATCCACAACCCAAAAGTCTTAAATCTTGGAGCGATGGATGACGCATGGCTAAAGCTACAAGTTTTACTACAAGTCTTAAACCTCCAGCAGAACTGATTGCTGCATTGAGAGTCACAAAGCATGGGGAAAGTGAGGAGGCCGACGCTTCAATCAACAAGAGCATCGCATTCCATCTCAAAACTCAATCCAGGTAACCAGTGATTCAGCTTTTTCAGCAATCAAACCAAATGCTTCATTTGATTTTCGTTAAGCTGCCCCAACAATTAAGGCGCAGAGCTTCACCAATCTGCCATGGCCACTTGTACTCAACCTCCTCTCTCAAGCCCATCTCAGACCCCCCATAATTCCACATACCCAAAATCTTTTACAGTTTCCTTCCTCCGAAACTCGTGTGGGTTGTCCTTAGATTTGGCCACTTCAGCTTCCAATAAGCTCAACGTTGAGAACATAGAGAATCCCAACTCCGTTCAGAATCTGTTGAGGACTCACGGTTTGACGCTGAACCACATCATACGCTTAATCTGAACATTTTGTCTTGATGCCATTTAACAATAAAACTTGTTTGCCTTGGAGATGCCGATATTTTCGAAGTACTTGATTCTGGGTATAAGCGAGTCCAAAAAAAGAAAATTACGGGTTGAACCCGATTAATAACCGTCAATATACGGGTCGGGTCGGTCCAAAAACATGGATGGGTTGCTCGGGTTGCAGGCCTAGTTGTGGGTGCGCAGACGCCATGTAATCACTTTGAAAAAAGTTAATAAATTCAGAACTACATGAAAAAAAATTAATTTTTTAATAATAGATCTTACTCTTTTTAAATATAATTGCATGATATTTATATACTTCACAGTTATATATAGTATTATTTTAGAGTATAAGTTTAAATTGAAAAGGATGTGTTAATTAGTGGAAAAAATGAAGATGGGTACCCGCACCGGGCCCCACCCACCCGTTTTAACATCACTTTTTATGTTTGCCCCAGTCCTCATGAAAATGCAGAGCCTGATCCACGAGATTTGATCAGTGGTGATCCGTGCCTCATGAAAATGAATGACGGCAAAGTGAGACACTGATATATATGTCTGTGCCTCCAAAAATAGATAAGAACTCACGTGGAAATGTTGACCAAAGTGTAGTCTGTGCAGCCACCATGTTGTCAGTTTCCAACACGAATTCCAGATGCATGGTCCAGGCACTAGCACTTTCAACATGAAAAGCATAAAAAAGATTAACCATTTTTTTTTTTAAAATAGCGGGCAACCACTCGTGGCGTGGTCCCGATCTAAATTTATTAATAAAGTCATCATTTTTTACGAAAGAATATCATGTTAACATTCTAAACAAATAAAAACCAAAACCAACAAAAAACATCCGAAAACCAAACAAGACCGATCCCAACCCACCTAATACAGCGAGACAATCAGTTTACCTATTTTCGAAAAGATGGAAGGTCCCACCTATCCAATCGAAGAATTCCCTTAAAATAAAAGGGTAAAGAATGACTCTCTTCGTAAATCACGTTCTTCCTCATCTTTCCCTCTCTAGCAAGAAAATCCGCCGCACTATTTCTTTCTCAATGTTGATGAATCACCCTGAAATTCATCCCTTCTAACTCTACCAGTAAGTCCTCCCAAAAATCCCAGAGATGGAGCATGCACCTTTCCCAAGCCACTCCACGACAATGCGCAAGTCACTTTCAATTATCACATTTGAATATCGAAGCCGTTTGCACAATTGAAATCCCTCCAAAATTGCTTTTAATTCCGCACTATTATTCGTGCCATGTCCAAAATGACTAGAAAAAGCCACTATCGCATTACTCCAGCAATCTCGAATAATTCCTCCACCACCAGAATTTCCCAGATAACTATCATCACAGTTCAATTTAACCCAACCTAAAGGGGGCTTGACTTATGAAATTAACTTTCCTGGGCTTCTGCACACAGGACGGTGCGAAAGTTAAAGTTCACGCACCAACTCCATATCTGATGAAGTGAACTTATGTAAGGTCCTTGAGTTCTCGGCTATAGCACTAACCCAGTACCGAATTTGCCTCCAAACCTGTTCAGCATTCTAGTTCCTACCTTCCATTCTTGCTTTGCATCTTCTCTTCCATAAGCATCATGTAATAACACACGGCATGATTAACCATGTAACATGTTAGATGCATTTTTCGTTTTGTTTTTTATAGTCACACCAATAAACAGTTTCTCTTTGCAAAATAAGGAATCATTCTTGCTTTAGTTATCAAATCAATCAAATTATTTTTAGATCTAACTTTTTGTATGTAGATCATGAAGAACCCTATTAGTCTAGATGAAGAACCCTATTATTTCAGATAAAGAGTAGTGTTGGTGTATTGTTCATCGACGGCGGATGCTAATAATATGGTCAAATGACTTATGGTAGTAGTGCCTGATGGGAGGTATAATGGATGGAGGGCTCATCCACATTATGAACAGTGAATAAAGTGCAAAATATATGAAGGATAGAGAGATTAAACCATATTCGTGGTTCGACACTAAAACCTACATGCAGGATCTTAAGAGGAAGGAGAATTCTCAATATTGACATGTACAAGTTCTCATAGCCTCTTAGGCCTTTTGTTGCAATGATAAAAATGAATCAGAGCTTAAAAGTCCTGCTTAGAGCACTGATATTAGCCTCTTCAAATGTTGATTTTCATCAAAATTTGAAAGGTTTGTCTTTCAAAATTACTGCATTGGATTCGGTAAAAACATAAATCTCCAACTTTAAGTTACAGCATAGTTAAGTTCATCTCCATATTTGAAGACTCACTGTTCAAACTCTATAACCATTATTTTATTTATTTAAATTATTGTTTTCTAATTTTGAGACACAATATATTTAAGTTGACAAACAAAAATTCAAGAATCAAATTAAATTATTAATTAACATATAGTTAGTGTTATTGAAAAATATGAAAAAAATAAATTAAAAATATTATTATTAAAAAAATAATATTATATTATTATTTTGACTAATCCAATAACTAATCCAATGTGGGATTATAGCTAGGGAGGTTTTGGATTTATGAAAAATATGTACTTTTCATCAAATTTTAAAGATGAATTTAATAAGACCAGTGCCAATACTCTTACTAGCAGTATATTCTTTTAGTTGATGCATGTTGTTTTATGTTCCCTCTTTCTCTTTTTGTTTTTTCCTTGTCAACCTTTTATCCTCTCGCCCTCTTGAGCCCTGTGTATTTGTTAGGCTACCTTTATGCCATCGCAAAGCACACGACACATGAAAAGCTTCTGTCTCTTCTCCTTTTGAATGGTGAGCTTTATTCTCTGGCTGTGGCTAGATTACGTGGCTTGACACATTTTATACCTAACAAGTAGTAGTCCGTTGCATTGAAAGAAAAAAAAAAAAAAAAAAAAAAAAAAAAAAAAACCCACGTCTTGCACTCTTTATCCCGCCTAAACCAGAAAGAACACAATGAGGTTTCTCTCTTGCACACATTCATTTAAATGAATAATGAGTTACGTATATTCTTGTTATGATCAAAGGCTTTAAAGATTTAACTATCGCATAGTTCTAGAGCTATTGGCTCAATGCTAGTCTTTTAGCAGTTGGTTTTAGTCACGAGTTCAAGTCAGAGAATGAATGAACAACTATAAAATGTCTCGATACCATGTTATAAACATATCGTCAAGTTATTAAATAGTGATAATGAATAGAGTTGTCAAAAGAGAAGTGGCCTCAAAGATGTCGTCAAAGACATCTCAAAGTCTTACTTTATAGCTTGCGCTACAAGAAAAACAAGCACTTGTGATAGATTATTTACGATGATAACAACTATTTGTGACTAAAAATAAATTCATTTTAACAGAAAATAATTTCATTTTGTAGCATTGTAAAAACTAGTTTAAGGAAATTGTTAAGGATCCTCATCCCCTATATGCTTCTTTTATGTTTCTAATTGTCAATAAATAGGTAACCCTAAGACCCATGCAATATCCACATGGGTAGAGAAGTTACAATCAGTTAATCAAGTGATCTCCCTAATTAACTTTTAGGGAAGTTAGTTAACCATCCCAACAATTTGATATAGACTGTAAAACGAACAAAATCTAGATTTGTATAAATTCCGTTCTGCTTGAGATAATTTGAATTAGCCTTGTCTTACACAAATAATAATTCTACCATGATTTAAAAGCGATAGAGTTCTCTAAGTGCGATAACAAAAATGAACTTGAGGTATACAAATGCATTTAAATAAATCAAATATATTGAATGAATAGAAAAAAATAATAGCAAAAAAGAGAGAGAATAGCATTAGGATGTAGGGTGGTGCTAGTGGGTTGCTGCACTTATCGTTGGGCGTATCGCTAGCACAAATGTGTAGTTTGTTTGTTTGTATTTTTTTTTTTGTAAATTTTTTTAAAATCCTTAACTATTAAAAAAAATTAAAATATATATATAATTTCACTAATAATCACTTTCTTAATCACTAAGTAAAATAAAAAAAAATTAAAATATTCAAGCTTTAACTTTGAACAATAACATTGAGGAGACTAAGTTGCATTTTCCTTAGGATGTAATGATCATTTGGTTTGTAAAAAGTCTTGCTTTAATCGCCAAGTTTCATGTTTAAAAGGAACGACTCATTTGTTATTATGTTTGATACTTTTTTAGAGTATTAGCATTGAAATAGACAAAGGTAAAATCAAAATTTAGTTAATTTTACATGTTTTGCCTTTTACTTATTCCATTCAAAATATATTCCTACGTTAGATTAACTATCTATTCCCTATATAATAATAAAAATATTATTAATTTGATATTTTTAATATTTATTTTCTAATTTGTCTTTGCCATATTTTATATATCTACCGATCATATATTAATTAATAATTATTTTTTAATTAAATTATTTTTTTAAAAATCATATTTTAAATGATCATTTAAAGTAATAATTAAAACTTTTTATTAAAAATATCCTAAATTCTATATAAATATCTTAATAACCAACCAAATATTATGGAAAATTTTCAAATAGAAACTTGAATTGTTTTAGAATGATCAATATCACCCAGTGTCAATTTAAAGCAAAATAAATAAATAAAAATCAACCGTGGCCATTCCTTTCACACAAACGGGGAGCATACTCTCGTGAGTTGTGATCCTTCGTCTCGAGCTACAGACCTATCTACAGTCCGAGGCCCGATGACTTACGGATAGTCGGACAGGATTTTTTCCAATAAAATATTTATTTTTTATTATTAAAATCAAACTATTTTATCTTATATAATTATTATATTTTTTTCAAACTCTCACAAAAAATATATATAATAAAAAATTTAAAATTTAAAATTTTTAAAATAAAAATTATATTATAACAATATTTTATTCAATTTTTAACATTTTATTCAATTTTTAACAAAATATCTCATCTCATCTTATCTGAACTGCATAACCTAACCAATCATTAATTAATCTATCTACATTATAAGGCCAAATATGATGGATGGGAGGAGATTACCATAACTAGCCATAACATTATTCTTTGACTAATCTAATGTAGGTATTGGTATTTTTAAAATAAATTAGGTAAATATTTACAAACATTAGCATTTGATTAATCTAATGTAATAGATGGATATAGTCCTACATGCGGTATGGGAAAAATGAAAAATAATAAAAATGAAAAAAATAGTTTTAAAAATTCATAAATCATTTGAAAAAATAAAAATGTGAGAAACAACAAACAATTGAAATGAAATCCCAATAAATATAGAATAAAAATATTTAAAAATAAATAAACAAGGAAAAAATGTATGGAATGAAGAATAATGCTAGAGCCACCGTTGGGGGCTCCCGTTAGGCTCTAACATGTGTTTTTTTATGTATTTTTTTTAACAATTTTAAATATTTTAAAAAAATAAAAAAAATCACAACATCATTAAAAAATACTTTCTTAATCATGAAGTAAAATAAAAAAATTATTTTTTATAATTTTTTATTTTACTTTGTGACTAAGAAAATATTTTTTAATAATGTTATGATTTTTTTTTCTGATTAAGAAAATATTTTTTAATAATTTATTTTATTTTTTAAAAAATATTTAAAAATATTAAAAAATATATATAAAAAATAATTAAAGAAACATATGAAAAATACATATGAGCCCCAATGGAAGCTCCTAACAAGAGTTCAAAGCGGTGGCTCTAATATTAGTCACGGAAGGAATGTATTGACAAATGGATTATTATTAAAAAAAAAAAAAACCGTATATAGGAGCCAAAGTACGTACAGACTAGGGACCTCATAATTATCTCCCTGTTAGCTAAATGACACCACTGATTGATGTTTTATGCCCTTGAAAAAATCGTGGGATTCTAAACCAATTTATTGTGAAATGACCTAAAAACTTGGCAGCTTCTAATTGGTTGTTAAGAAAGGAACAAAGCAAAGTGGCAGCTCCTATACTTGGCGTTTAATTAAGAATTAAAGAACATTCATGCCAATCTACTAGCATTAACGCCCCGTTCATAAGTTGTATTCACATGAATTAAGTTTTTTTTTTTAAATGAATAATAATAAATTGAGATAATGAAATGAGTTTAATAATCTCATTTAAAGTGAGTTTAAATATATTTAGATGTTAAGATAAATTTAGATATATTTATAAAAAATTAAAAAAAATTATGAATCTCACGTATAAAGAGATTTTGAGTTGAAAAAATTTATCGGTCTTAGACTCTAACGTGTAAAAAGATTTTAATTTGAAATAAATTTAATAATTATAGAGTTGTATATTTAAATATCAAACACAGCTTAAAATTAGCTAAACCAAATTGATTTTAATTTAAGTTCCAAACGGGCCTAATTTAATCAAGCAACGAACAAGAACAATGATTGTAACTTTGTTTGGGACAGTTGTCGTACGAACCGTGAATCCTGCCTCATTATCTTGAATTAGTAAATTACCTGACGTGAAACGAACATGCCTAAGAGCATTCATATTGATCTATGCATCAACATATGCAAATACGGCAAAGTCATATTTGTATAATATGAGCCTAAATTCTTCTACATTGACTTATACACCTCTAAATATTTAACTAGTTATGAACAGTGTTTATGTAAATTTAGAGATTTACTATTCACTCTACAAAACACATTTTACTCATTATTTATCTCTCCTCCCACTCGCTCTCGACAACACCCCGCTAATAGGATTATTTTCATCCTGAAAGTATTCACTTCTCCCCCACATGCTTTCCTTTTCTCCATCCCTCTCTCGACTCAAACAACCCCATCGGAAGATCAAACTTGTGCACCTCTCTCTCATGACAGTTGTTGACGGAGCTTGTGATGGCTATGGACTCGTCAAGGTTGGGTTTTTTTGTTAGCTCTCTCTATTTCAAGTATGAAATCGCTAGATTGAGAAGTAAGTATTTCTCCATCTGTTTCTTCACAATTTCAATGTACTGCTATTCCTTCACAGTTTTGTTGTTCTTGGTTTTAGATTAGGGTTTCGATAGACTAGATTTTCTATTCTTGCTTTTAGATTCTAGTTTCGATGATGTTGTTATCCAATCATTTAGTCCATTGATGAGTTATAAAATAAAGAAAACTCCTACGTGTAAATTTTAGCCATTGAACTAATGCTTTGTTCTTGCTGAAAAATGATTTCCGAATTGTGTTTTGTTTAGGGAACCAAATTTCTCTGTTTGCATTCATTATCAATTAACGTGTTTGGAGCATATTTCCTTTTGTGGCTGTAGTTAAAAATCTTAGTCTTAAATATTGATGCTAATGTTCATATGAGTTACATTCATGATTTGTCTCACTGATTGTTAAATATTGATGCTAATGTTCATATGAGTTGCTATGAAATGGAAATCATTTTTTGTACCTTTATATGGAATTGTATTTTGTTGGTGGTTGATGGTGGGTGGGTACCAATCGATTGGGTGAATTTTGTTGTTGGTAGGATTTGGTTTTTGTTAGTATGTTACTGCTTGCTGGTGGAGCCACTGGAGGAATTGTTGGTGGTTGCTAGTTTTTGTTGCTGCTTGCTGGTGGTGAAGCTACTGGAGGACTTGTTGGTGGTTGCTGGATGTGGCTGCTGTTGCTGGAAATTTGTGTTGCTAGAAAATTTTCATTCCATATCCTTTCTAGAAATTTGTGTTGTAATGATCTTGGAGAAATTTGTATTGTAATGAATTTGTATCAAAATCAACTTTTTTGAACTTGTATCAAGATGATTTTGATACATGAAATTTTTATTAAGTTGATATTACAAACTGTTTTTAAGCACATAAATTGTATTAATTCATGTTAATATGTGTTGTTTATGAGCACATGAGATTCATTTTTGGTGTATATAAATTTGATGTATTTTATTATATATATGAAATTGCTAAATTTGGATGTATGAAATTATATTAATACATGTACTAGATGTTATGAAATTGTATTTGGGCAAAACGTTAATAAGAATATTTTATTATTATTTTGTCTCTAATATGCATAAGCCAATGTTGAAGTTTTGCTTGAATGACAAAGTGAATATGCAGAAGATGTAATTTTGCGTATACATATGCATAAACTAATGTCAATGCTTTAAGGAGTGTAAGATACACGCGACTTGCTCCCCAAATTCTAATTTGTGGATTAAACAATAGTCCAAATACTTTATCGCTATAAATCTTAAAAAAACAAAAATAAAACAAAACAAATCGGGAAATAAAACAGTTTTTCATTAGTTTCAATTACATTTGATTATCTCAAACTTCACCTTCAGCATCGAATATTAGGAAGACTTTCTTTTCTCTAAGAAAATAATTTTTTTTATTTATTTACTAATACATGATGAGATAAGCAATCAATACTTAGGGTTTGTGTGGATGTTGAAGTGAGTTAAGTTGAGTTGAGTTGTGATGATAAAATATTGTTAGAATATTATTTTTTAATATTATTATTATTTTGAAATTTGAAAAAGTTGAATTGTTTATTATATTTTGTATTGGAATTTGAAAAAGTTGTAATGATAAGTTGAGATGAGTTGAGGTGAGTTTGGTAACCAAACCCACCCTAGACAAAAAGAATTATTGTAGTAATCGGTATTACTTACCAAGTTAGTTTAGTTTTTTTTTTTACCAATTTACTTTTATTAAGTTAATATAATAAGAAATGATATTTGCAGAGTTAGAATGTGTAAGTTTTGTGTACTCCATTTAAAAAGTAGACAAATATAGAAATTATATGAAAAAAATAATTTTTTTAATAATAAACTCTACTTTTTTTTTTTTAAATAAATACACGTGACTTGCACATATTAACACTACATATAACATTACTCTTATATAATTAACCAGAGTAGCTTCTGTTGTAAGACTTTAAACTAGAGTCGATAATAATTGAAAGGTCACAATTTATCTACATTGGAAACCTTTCACTCAAAAACATATTGAGAGTGAAGTTGAATTCTCTTTGAAAAGCATTAATTCTCCATTTGAAAATCATGCATGCACCTGAAAATGATGGTATTCTCTTTCAAAAGCATTAATTCTCCATTTGATCATCATGCATGCACCTGAAATGATGGTTAAGTACTCATTATTCCACACTATATATTTTATATTTTATAATATTATTTTATTCTTGTTAAACTAATTAAGTTATTCTACTTATCATCTATACACCACATATTTATTGTAGAAAAAAAATAAGTATAGTGTGTGATGTGTGAGGATGATAAATAGAATTATTTTTTCACTGGATCAGAGTGAACATTATAACTTTTCACTAGGCCTCGTTTGTTTTCACAAAGTTTTTCAACTCATCTCATTGCATCTCATCTAATCATTTCTACCTTTTTAAATTCTCACATAAAATAAAATAAACAATTCAATTTTTTTAAATCTCAAAACAAAAATAATATTAAAAAATATATTTTAACAATATTTTATTCAATTTTTAATTTTCATCTCAACGCATTTTATCTCATCCGTGAAAACAACCGAGACCTAAATTTCAAAATTATTGTAAATTGTAACCTTCATTTCCATCCCAAGTACTTCATCCACAAGCCTTTGTTAAGAAAAGGAGAAATTCTTATAACAAACTAATATTAAGGATGCAAAAGAGAAGTTTATTTGTTAATATTTGTAGATAAAGTTATAATATATAATATAGCGAAACTATTTAGTCAAAATTAAATAACTCGTGAACGGCTCGCGCAAATAATAAATGAGCTATTCATGAACATTAATTAGCTCGACTCGTATCCAAATAAAAGTTCAATAAGTAGATTTTGAAATTTAAAAAAGTTGTAATGATGAGTTGAGATGAGTTGAGGATCCAAACGAATCAAACTTTCTCTAAACTTATGAACGATTTTGATAAAAGAGCATAGAACATAAACAAATACAAGTTGACACTTCTGTGTGAAATCGTTTGCCTTACTTGGGATCACCTCAAATCATTTGTTACGTGCATCGGTATAGCCACAATTTACAAAGTCTTAACGATAAAAGAAAGTTGTAATCATCTTGAATGTGGGTCGCAACTCTCAACGTGGATTGTTTAAACAATTAGTTGGATTCATAACTAATCGTTAAGCCAACGCTTCGAAACAAAATAGAGATGACTTTCTTGAAAATTATTTGACAATCTATATTGAGAAAAAAATTGCTGAAAGATTTAGCACGGATGTCATAATTGATGAATATGAAAGAGTGACGAGCTCATTTAGCATAATTAGTTATATATATATATATATTTTTTTTATATCAAACCTGTTCCTAGAAAATATGTATTTTTTATTACATATATAGAGTTATGTCATACTTTTTATAAAAAAAAAAAAAACATTTACATGTACTTTGACCCCCTAAATTAGATTTCTAACTTCTTCCCTACCAAGCTGACCTTAGTTGGGAGGGTGATCAGCATCATGTTCACGTTAAATTGTGAAATTATATTTCTTATAAATTATTGTACTAAGTAAGATGAAGATAATTGCAATTTTTATTTATTTTTCAGATAATTTATTTTTAATTTTAAGGAAATATAAAGATATTTTATGAATCACTGCACACACATTGCTCGTACTAAGGTGAGCAAAAACATCTTCCACTAGAGCGAGCAAAGAGTACTTGCCAACCTAGGCGAGCACACGGAAAACACACATGTCCACCTAACCAAAGAGGGCTCTTTTCTTAATTCAAAATGGGTCCGAAAATCAATTTGAAATATTGAAATAGTGAATAGTAGAAGCCTCACGAGCATGTCTTGCTTTAGGATCATTCCTTCAAACATTCTTCATAACTAGTGGCATTTGATATATTAATGGAAGGGGTGAATTCCACAATTCAGTAACTTAAACATGAGAAAGAAAGTTGGATTCATAACTCGCTCCTTATCTATAAAGAATAGATATTTTGATTGAATCTAATTTGCTTGAAGTTAAAAACATTGATAGTAATAAACTTTATAATGTAAAATTTAGACTATATTTGGTAAGTGAAATAGTTTCAGACTACTTCACTATTATTTACAAACAGTACATTATTATTTATAAATTATTTACTATTATTTATTATTTTTTACTAATATTTACAGATCATCTGAGATCTCTTCAACATCTAAACGTAACTAATGTATCCAAATTCCAAAAGGCTAATCATAAAAATTATTTTATTATTATTATTGTTGGCAAGATTTGAAACTATCAGGAAATTTTGATCAAGACACTTCGTGTGGTATGATATATATATATATATATATATATATATATTGATTTAGGTATCTTTGCGTTTTTTTAAGAGGTTTAAATTTTAATATTTAATGCTACAAACTACATTAATATATCACTTTCATCTTATTATATAACCGATCATTTTTTTGTCAAAAAAAAAATAAAATAATAACTGATCATTTTTATTAATTTTACGAAAAATTCAAATATTAATGGACACTGAAAAGAGAATAAGGACGAAATTTCATTTAAAAACACTTTTTTAATTATTAAATTAAAAAAATTAAAAAAAAAATTGGTACAAGATTTCGGTAGAAATTTATGTGGAAATAGTATTTTCCTTGTGAATTTGAAGATCAACGCGAGTGGCCGCGTGTAAATATAAACGGAACAGTACTCCTAAAATTCAACGGATAAATCGAAAAATTAGTTCATCCCAGAGAGTTCCTTCGGATTCAACGCGTTTCAGGTTCTCTATTAAAAACTCCAAGAAGACCCGTAAAGAGAGATCTTGCCCAAACTCCGATTCTTGGAGAATCGATTCCTCTGCTTATTCCGATTCCTCATTTAAAGAAAGATTCGTTTTTTTCCGAGGAATCCAGAATCCGATAACATATCTCTCTTTTCTTTTTTTCTCGCTTTCATGGACGATCTTTTTCAGCTCTTTCTAAGGTTTTGGTTTCAGTCAATTTCTAAGATTCTCCTTGAGAACAAACAGAAAATAAGTACTGGGTCGATTTTGCCCATTTTAGTTTTTATTGTTTTGGTATTTATGGAGAAAAGTTATGGTTCGGTGCAGGTTCATATTCTATGATCGGATCCAGTTGATGATCTTCGAGAGCTTTGTTAGAGAGCTGATTCGTGGAGTTTCTTAGGAGGTTGGTATTGTTGAAATGTGTATCTAAGTGATGATTTTGGAATTGCTTTTTCCTTTTTCGTAACTCTTTTCGGTTGTTGAGAAGATTTGGTAGAATTATTAAGACCTAGAATTTGATTATCGCGTTCTTCTTTGAGAGTGGTTTTGTTGTTGAATTGCTAAAAATTTTGTTTTAGTTGGCGAAACAACTTCGGAAAATGCGAAGAAAAAAATAAGATTCTTTGTTAATGTGTTCTGACTCTAGTTTTTTGCGAGAGCTTGGGACTCTTAGATAATACTGTTTATGCTCTCTAATTTTCTGTTAGAAGTCATGATGAACTGATCTATCGATCTATGTTGAGTACACATTTTTGTTTGTATCTTTTGTTTTTATTGGGCTTTATTAATGAAGAATCTTAGTCCTACAGTTATAAAGAAACTAAGATATAAGGTTCAATTTATTTCACTTCGTTGCTTTTCTCATTAACCTTGATGGCTATAATCACATTTGGTTAGAATCAGTTTTTCCAAGTGTTGTCCTTTTTGTTGAACTACATTTTCTTAAATCAAACAGAAGTGTATTATTAGCACATTTGATCGATTAATTTTTACCAAGTGTTGTCCTTTTTGTTGAACTACATTTTCTTAAGAATCAAACAGAAGTGTATTATTAGCACATTTGATCGATTGATTTGTCACTCAATAATTTCACATTTTGCTTCAGGTTGATTGGCACTTGTTAGTGCACCACTAATGCAATCAGTTGACAGGGACAAGAAGGAAAAGAAGAAGAATCTGAAGCGTTCAAGATCGTCTCTTTGCAATATGCCTTTGACTGACTCAAACGTTGCACCACCTCTTGACAGCTGTACTCTCTTCCCTGTTGAAGAGATTGTCCAAACCCCATTGCCTGGTTGTGGTGTGCCTTCTGCAATCAGTTTCAGTCCCGATGACAGTATAATAACTTTTTTGTTTAGTCCTGATCACACTTTGAATAGGAAGGTTTTTGCTTTTGATCTCAAGACTCGCAAACAAGAATTGTTTTTTAGTCCCCCGGATGGTGGACTGGATGAGAGTAATATATCACCAGAAGAGAAGTTGAGGAGGGAAAGACTGAGGGAGCGTGGGTTAGGAGTAACTCGGTACGAATGGGTGAAGATGGGATTAACAAAGAAAGCAATCATGGTGCCCTTGCCAGCTGGGGTTTGTTTTTTTATCCCTTACACTAACGGTATTATGTATTATGCCACAATTGGATTATATGATAAGTCCCACTCTCCCCTTTTTGAATCATTGCCCTCTTCCCTAGCATTTGCTTTTTATATTTTTTCTTAGATAATATTATATATGTCTGCAATGGGTTTGTTGTACCGTTGATATCACAAATTCAAGAGGATAAACCCTTTGGTTTCTTTCTCTTGTTTTAAGCTTGTTTATAACAATGAAGTTGGAAATTTGATGGTGGTAAGAAATTGTGTTTTAGGTCCATGTTCATCTTTTTGGTTTCCTAAGGCGATGTGTACTAGCATCTTAATATTTGTGATTTTTTTTTTCGGAAAAAGGGGGGGGGGGGGGTGAGGTTTCATGGACCCCATCATCTCATTACTGATACCATTTATAACACAAATATCTCCTCTATCATGACCTCCTTCATCACCTCTACATAACCGCCTTTGCACTTGGAATTATATCCACCATTGCCTGAGCGGTCTCTGCTGTTATCCACTCTCTTGCCATCACCACCATCCTGATTCCCTTATTGGTTCCTCTAATATATAAATCTTCAGCTTTATGACACCTTCAGCACTGGGGCTCTATTAGGATTTGTTACAAATTTGTGGATGGCAGATGGACTTGTTGTATGCATGTTAACCTGGATTTTCTTTTCTACCCATCTTATGACTTCATTTGATGGAGTTGGAACTCATCTGACACTCAGCTCAACCCACATTTCATACATTAGTTAAATGTGACAACATGGTCTGCCTATCAGGAATCCATTTTCTCTTCTAATTGTAATTATTTGTCCCATCAATGCAGTTAGTGCTTAATGATCACTACCCAAGCTCACCTTTTTCATTATTATCTTGGCATTTTGTCTACAGATGTTCTAGTTGAACTCTTGCTAGTACTATGAGCTTGAAATAGTTTGGTTTACACTGATGATTTGTTCTTCTCGCTATGGACAGATTTATTTCCAGGATTTTTCTTCTTCAAAACCAGAGCTTAAGATTCCAAGTGCAGTGTGTTCACCTATTGTTGATCCACATCTATCCCCAGATGGCACAATGGTTGCTTATGTGAGGGATTGGGAATTGCATGTACTCAATCTCTTGCGCAATGAATCGAAACAGTTGACTTATGGTGCCAACGGAAGTTCTTTGGTATGTAAAATGCTGACATGGATTCACACCTTGCCCCATTTAGCTGGAGTCATGGCAGGTTCATTATTTGTTCAATATCTATCCCCTATATAGACAACATGGTTATGGTTGGGAACAAATGAAACATCTGTGAATTGGCCATGGCCCTGCTGTACCTCGTCTGTCCAAACTCGTCAAAGAAATACACTTTCATGTGCCTGAAAGTATAATTTGACATTTTATCTTCTCATTTCAAATTGTTTCAATTTTGTGGTTGCGATAATAAGGTGATTTGTAGGTTTTCAAACTACAACTTATCAGATTGACAAAATAGTGCAGTGGTCTTTCTGGCTATTATATTAGTGATTTGTTTGCTTTACTCATAAGAGTATAACTTTTACTTTCCCTTGGAATTGTGTTGGATGGAACAAGTTAACCTTCTAGTCTCTTGAAGTTCTATTAAACTTTTTCCTTCTTGCTTATGACACTATATCCTTGCGTATTGCAGACTCATGGCCTTGCTGAATATATAGCTCAGGTGAGAATTTCATTTGATCTTCTTTTGCATTTTATAATATATAAAGCTAGGCAATTGTTTGGTTTCCTTCTTGTCAGTAGTTCCTGCTTCTGAGCATTCAAGTGTCAAAATATTTTGATTTCAGATGCAAAAAAGAAAAAAAAAAATGTTTATTTGTTCGTATTATTTATTTTTTGAAATAAAGTTGAAGATGTTCCTTATTGCAGGAGGAGATGGAACGGAAGAATGGATACTGGTGGTCATTAGACAGCAAATTCATCGCATTTACCCAAGTTGATTCTGCAGAGATACCTCTTTTCAGAATAATGCACCAAGGTAAAAGCTCAGTTGGTTCAGAGGCACAGGAGGACCATGCTTATCCATTTGCTGGAGCTTCAAATGTCAAAGTTCGCCTTGGGGTAGTGTCTGCTGCTGGTGGTCCTATTACTTGGATGGATCTTCTCTGTGGAGGAGCAGATCAGGCAAACAATGAGGAGGAATATTTGGCTAGAGTCCATTGGATGCATGGGAATATTCTCATAGCTCAGGTTTTGAACCGTTCGCACTCTAAACTAAAGATGCTTAAGTTTGATATCAAGAAAGGCCAAAGTGAAATAATATTGATAGAAGAACAGGGTACATGGGTTAATTTACATGACTGCTTCACACCTCTGGACAAAGGAGTCACCAGATTTTCTGGGGGATTTATCTGGGCGAGTGAACAAACCGGATTTAGACATATATACCTGCATGATGCAAATGGGACTTGCTTAGGACCTATAACTGAAGGGGACTGGATGGTTGAGCAAATTGCTGGTGTAAACGAGGCTGCAGGGCTTGTATATTTCACTGGGACATTAGATGGGCCTTTGGAATCTAACCTTTACCGTGCTAAACTATTCACAGATGGAATCAGACCCCTGGAGGCCCCAGTGAGATTGACTCAGAGCAAAGGAAAACATGTGGTTGTGCTTGATCATCACATGCGAACTTTTGTTGATATTCATGATTCTCTTGATTCTCCCCCAGGGTTTCAATTTGCTCATTGGAAGATGGAAGCTTAATCATGCCTCTGTATGAGCAGCCATGTACCATTCCCAAACTCAAAGGGCTTCTACTTGAGCCTCCAGAGATACTTAAAATACCAGCAAATGATGGAACTACATTGTATGGGGCTTTATATAAGCCTGATGTAACAAGATTTGGGCCTCCACCTTACAAAACCTTAGTCAGTGTGTATGGTGGTCCAAGTGTACAGCTTGTTTGTGATTCTTGGGCAAATACAGTTGACATGAGAGCACAGTATCTACGAAGCCAAGGCATCCTTGTCTGGAAGGTCAGTATTTTCTGCATAAATATATGATTGCTTACCTGGTTTGGTTTTCATTTATTAAATTTCTAAAAGGTACAAGCTAATGGAGTTTGTTGACCTTGAAAGGGATAGAATGGCAAAGAAATAAACATGTAGCTGGTCTCAATTAGTTATAAGGAATTTATAGAGCCTCCATCTGTTAATTTTGATCTAGTTGACCAGAGTAGAGTTGAACTTCTGATCTAACTGTCACTAGACTTAAACATACTCTGATTATTCAACGCTGTAAAACTAAGCATGCATATGATCATTTTCTAGTTAAGAGACATGACTAAACTACGACCAGAATTTTTTGTCACTCTCTTTGTTAGCTAGGGTTCATGGTAACTTGTTAGACATGGTAGCTACATCTACATACAAAATGCAGAGGCAGACTAAAGGAGAGTGAATTTTCATCAAAGTAGGTTTTTTTGTTCCTGGTTTCTTTCCCTGTCCAAAACTGGATGTGTTGCTTAGATATTGTAAATCTAACCCACTTATAAAAAATTACTTCAAATCCAACCCCTTTTTTGGTCAAGTCTGGAATCCCGATCCTCCACATGTTTTGAGGTGTCAAACATAAGTCTGGAGTGGATAGTGGATACCCCACTTGTTTTGTCAAACATATCGATAAAAGCTAACTTCTGCCTGCTTCTCGAGCAGGGCTTATCCAACATCATACTACCTCTTTTGAAAAATTGATAGGCGTAAGGCTCAATTTTTTATATTTTCTTACCATTTGTACAGATGGACAATAGAGGAACTGCTCGACGGGGGCTTAAGTTTGAAGGCTCTTTAAAATTCAAGGCTGGCCAGATTGATGCTGATGATCAGCTGACTGGAGCTGAATGGCTTATTAAACGAGGGCTTGCTAAAGTTGGCCATATTGGGTTGTATGGGTGGAGTTATGGTGGATATCTTTCAGCTATGACCTTGGCCAGGTTTCCTGATGTCTTCTGTTGTGCTGTGTCTGGTGCCCCTGTAACGGCCTGGGATGGGTACGATACATTTTACACTGAGAAATACATGGGATTGCCTTCTGAGAATCCATCGGGTTATGAGAACAGTTGTGTAATGCACCATGTGCACAAGGTGAAAGGGAGGTTGTTACTTGTGCATGGCATGATCGATGAAAATGTACACTTCAGGCACACTGCGAGGCTAGTGAATGCACTTGTTATGGCTGGAAAGCCTTATGAATTATTAATTTTTCCAGACGAACGCCACATGCCTCGCCGACACCGGGATCGAATTTATATGGAAGAGAGGATTTGGGACTTCATAGAGAGGAGTCTGTGAAGTAACAAGTTTTTTTTTTTTTTTTTTGGGGGGGGGGGGGGGGGGGGGGGGGGGGGGGCGCTTTTATTTTCTTTTACTTTCCAAGGGAGATCTATGTTCCAATTCCTTTTTATTATCTCTGTAAAATATGGAAGACCCGTATGGCACCTTTCAGCCTTTTTTAATAAGCCGTCAAGTGGATTTTGTGTATAAAAAGCCCCACATTATGGAAATATGCGGTAAGAGCCACTACCAAATGGTCATTTCAATAGAAACTAGACTCTCTCAGACAGTTTCACATTTAAGGTGCTTTCTTTACACCTAGGAATGTGAATAAGAAGAGTGGATAAGGGTAATCATGCATGATTTCAAAATCATCTTAAAAAAATGGGTATTCACCTCACTACATGGGTATTCACAAACCCTTGAGGATGGTTGAGAGCTTGTATCATGGACTTTGAGGATACTTGGATTGATAACTTATCCTTAGTGGAATTTGCCTATAATAATAGTTATTAGACGAGTATTGGGATGTCACGAGGCTTTATGTGGGTGGGAGGCATAGTTGTCCACTCTATTGGGATGAAGTCGGAGAGAGAAATTTTGGGACCACCCGAAATTGTAGAAAGGATATGTGAGAAAATTGAGTTAATTCGAAGGAGATTGCAAACAACTTAAAGCATACAAAGAGTTATGTGAATAAATGAGGAAAGATTTTGAAGTTTGAGATTGGAGATAAAGTAACTTTGCGAGTCGCACCAATGAAGGGCGTTATGAGTTTTGATAAAAATGGCAAATGGAGTTCTCGTTATCTTGGACCATTTCAGATTTTAGTAAAAGTTGGTCTAGTTACATATTGACTTGCACCACCACTTGCCATATCCAGGATATATAACGTCTTTCATATTTCTACGCTTTGGAAATACATACCCAAACCCTCTCACATATTAGATTACAAGTCATTGCAACTTAGAGGGAGTCATTGCAACTTAGAGGAAATTTGTCGTATGAGGAAACCTCAATCTGAATTGTAGATCCCAAAGAGCAAGTGGTACGTTGTGATGCTCTCCAGTTTATACTTCTCCCCCATTGCTCCTCAGTTCCTACACATAACACTCTCATGCTAGGGCTTGCTCACCTCATGCTTCCCCCACTTCGCCTTCAGTTGGGAACTTTATCTTAAGGTGGTATGTGGATGTAACTGCCCTGAGATTGTTCAATGTTGGTTGCCCCAGTATAGTATTATACGAGAAGGGTGCCTTCATGACTAAGAAATCGGTCATGGTGGTCGCGATATGCATCCCTTTTCCCGCCATGACCGGGAGGGTAATGACGCCTACCAGTTGGATTTGATCCCCAGAGAAGCTCTTCAGCAGTGTCGGCGAGGGTCTCAGCTTAGTGGCATCTATGCCCATTTTTACAAAAGCCTCCCAAAATAATGTCTATTGAGCTCTCATTGTCAATGAGGATGCGCCTGGTACTGTAATTAGTGACCATAAGGGTTACCACTAGTGCATCATCATGAGGGTACAATACTCCTTCATAATCTTCTTCTTTGAAAAAGATAGTTACTAAAGCATCAAGTTTTTTGTGCTTGGGTGACCTGTCCTCTACATAAATTTCTTCTTATCTTGCCCTTCGGGCATGCATCTTTCTGCTAGACAAGGATGCTCCATCCCTAGCAAATCCGCCTGCTATTGTTCTGATTTCACCTAGGGGATCCTGTCCCTATCATTATTCTGAGGCGCCTTGTCCTTGTCGTTATTACTGGCATCTTCCCTCGATGGGCACTGCTTATCCAGGCTGCTACTTCTACGGGGATTGTGTCCTCTCACAAATCGTAGTTTGGGTTTTGTCTGTTCCATGACCATTCGTTCAAGCTCTCTAGTGCCCACCAACTCGATCACTCTCTTCTTCATGGTCGTGCAATTCTCTGTCCAGTGTGAGCTTGTTTGATAGAATTTATAGTAGTGTCTGTCGATTCTAAGCTATCGGTATTCTCTTCTTGACTCTTCCTTTTCTTGCACGTTTAAATCATTGTGGATGAGTCGGGTATTATGCTCTTGTCACCTTTCATGCCTCCTGTCTTGGTGGTTCGGTGAAACTTTCTTGTCTTCCGAACTGCCTTTGCATTCCGCCATCAGCTCCCCCTTCCTTGGCTCTACAAAAGCTTGTAATGTATATTTGATGTTAATGAAGTCATCCGTCCTATCCATGAACTCTCTCAGGGTAGAGGGGGTTCTTTCTAGCCAATTCAACCATGAACGGGTTGCGTGGCTAGATCTCGCCTAACAAGGTGGCTAGAGTGATTTTCTAGTCTTGGTCATCTGTCGTCAACCTTTCTTTATTAAAGCAGGTGAGGTATGTCTTCAGGCACTCATCTTCCCACTGTTAGATGGTAAGGAGGTACGCTGCTGGGCGCCTACGACTCCTGCTGGGCATAAATTGTGTTAAAAATTTCTTGGGAGTGTGATATGCGCCTTGAAGTTCTCCAAGTGATTTACCTGGTCCTTGGACCCATCATACATCTCCATCTGTGGCACTTTAAATTTCAACGGGAGCGGCACGACCATTACTTTTGCACTATAAGGCAAATTTGTGCTGCTCAACAGTTGTTCCACCGAGGAAGATCCTCCAATCTTCTTCACCATCTCCTTGTACATATCGGCGAGGCTGCATAGTTCATCATGCAACTTCTTATTTTCCACGTCCTTCACGTTCATTCTCTCATTGCTATGTGCTTCTCCTTCTCCCTGTTTGCTATGGATGGGTATGGTAGCACCACCAATGGAGATGTTGCGGCGCTTGAATTCCTTGTTCTCTTTCCTTAGTTTTTCCATGGCGTCTTCAGTTGCTGCTAATCGTGTTTCTATGTTTGCAGGCGTCGCTTCCAATTCACGAGTTGCTTGAGAACGTGTCACAATTGGCATGAGGGAACCATGTTGAAGTCTAATGAAAACTTAAATCACAGATTGCAGTATCCTATCAATGGCGTCACTGTAAAGGACATGTCCCACCACCGGTTGTGATCGTTAACTTGCAAATCGTTAAATGGGCGGAGTGGTACGCATGTGACACCTTAACCTTTTATGCTTAAGTCAGTAATGAGTGAGAGATAATAATTCAAGAATGTTTAATTGAATCGATTGAAAGTTACCTGCGGCCCCTATATATAGGCATGGAGAATATTGGATGAATACTATGAACAGATTAACTTTGCACAATGCTTAGCCATCAAGATGCTTATCCTTGATGTATCGGAATTATCTAATCACCACGTGATCGATATTCATAATGTGAGATTTTATCCCTCCCTAATAAATAGGGCGGTTAGGGTCTTTGTTAAGCTACACGACTCATTTAAGTCCTTTATGGATGATGAGCCTTGGGCTCCCAATTTGGGCCAGACCAATATTAACTCCTTAAGCAACAATATTGTTGTCGGTACTACGAGTATTTCTTATTTGCAATGCAAGTATGACAATCGATACTTTATGTAAGATTTTGGCAACTGAATGATTTTCAGTGTTATTGTCAATTTCTTATTTGCAACTGACATATTATCATTGGTCTATTCATTTATTATTTGCAATGAAAAAATTGTTGTTGTTAATTACTAGTAGTCCGTTGATAATCGAGATTTTGTTTTTTACTGCTTTTTACAACGAACAAATACATCGTTAGTAATATATTTTCTTATTGCAACGAATATATCTGTCAGTATTATTCCTAGAATCGTTGGGAAGTAAATTCATATGCTAGATCTTATGTTAACTGCAATGATAATTTTCCAAAGGAAAATATTTTGTTGCAATTTGAGCTATTTGCAATGCCATAACTTTGATCGTTACGAAAGCTCAACTTTGTTATAGTGTCGTACAACGATAAACAAAACAGTATATCTCTGTTGATGTTGTATTTCGCAACCCGACCAACTCTGTGGGAGCCTAGTTTGTCCACCTGCTACTATAGAGAAATGAGGGCTTCAAGGTGGTGGGGGACACCTCCGATACTAAAGTCAGTGTGTGATTTCCTTATGAAGATTATGAATTGAAGTATCAAAGTGTCTGACCCCCCCCCCCCCTCTTTCTGAGGGAAGGGGTATATATATTCCTAGTCGGGGCGATCCTCGGGAAGGAGATGGTAGGGGTGTCGTTTCATACTGGGGTCGTGTGTCCTTGCCATCTTCATGCTGCACAGCAGACCTGCCAGGCTCAATTGTGGCTATTACTGACAACCCAGGAGGCACGTCGTGGCATGCCCAGCCTCGAGATTCATTAAATGCAGCATGGCTTCCTATTGTGGTGTGCCTGTTTCCGTCCCCATTAAATGCAGCGTGCCCTCGATCAGATACATCCATCCCTTAGGCCTGTTCAGACGCCGGGGTCGAGGGCCAAGAACCGTCCCTGGATGTCGGCCCGCAGTGGTGTCAGACAATTCTGCCTTCCATCGTCTGGCTAGCGCGTGTAGCCTGACTGCTTCCCCTCCTAGGCCTCCTGGGCTGACCTGGCTTGGCCTAGCCCTTGTCCTCGAGCCCTAGAACTGTTCGGGCCTTGTGAGTTGGGCCTACTCCTCCTGACCTGGTTTTGGGGATTACTCCCTTCATAGTACTCCGTGAATTCTGAGCACACACTTATGGTGGGAATTCAAAACATTCTTGTCATGCCTTCCTTAGGCACGTACCTCGTAGTTGTTCTCCCGGTCATTAATGCTTGAAGGCACCTCGGTTTCTGTCGTCTCTCCAACTTCTCGACGATTAGATTTGGTAGGGGCATTTCCCTACGTCCCGACCGTGCATTGGCTTGTGCATCACACGTGCCTGACGTGGCTTCCTACGTCTACGAGGATCCACGCCGGTTGGGTTCCATGAGGCCACCTGCCCATGTCATCTAATGTTTGTGTTGCCTCGATTTTTGCAATCTCTCCAACTTCTCGACGGTTGGATTTGGTGGGGGCATTTCCCCACGTCCCGGGACGTGCATTGGCCCGTGCACCACACTCACCTGTGTCATCAGCAACACCTTGGTTTCCATTGCCTCGTTGTATGCGTAGCCCTATATAAGGCCCTTTCTCCCTTATCTTTTCCCCGTTATTGCCTCACTCTTCTCTGAGCTTTCCTTCGACGCAACCGTCTCTGTTCCTCTGAGCTTTCGGAGCCCCTCTTCTTCACTTTTCCCCGTTGTTGCCTCACTTTTCTCTAAGCTTTCCACCGTCACATCCCTCTTTGTTCCTTTGAGCTTTTGGTGCCCCTTTTCTTCTCTCTCGCTGCCGTCTTCAGCGGTCTCCATGGTCCCAAAAAGTTCTTCCAGCACCAAGACTTTGTACTTCGCCGGGAGGAGTTGGTAGTTGTCGGTCTCCCCCAATGACCTCCAGGCATTTAAGGCGAAGTACAACATCCCTGCATCGGCAATTTTGGAGGTCTCAGGGCTTTGAGTACCCGCTGTGGACTCTAATGGTATGGCGGCCTACATGATGCTTTACCACTTCATGTTTGTGAATGGACTTCATCTCCCGTTCTGCCACCCCTTTCACGACGTTCTCAACTTCTTGGGGTTGACCCCTGCATAACTCCACCCAAATGCCTGGCAACTCCTGGTGGCTAGTTGCATCATCTATCGGAGGGTGCTCAGTGCCAGTTTTGAAGAATACTCCTACTTGATGGCTCAGGAGTTCCTGTTGCTGTATCGCGTGCTACACCTCGACGAGAGTTTGTGTTGTTTCCAGGTGCGCACAGCCAGGAGGCGCATTGCCAGCCTGGAATCTCGCCACTCGCATATCAAGGATTGGTCCTGAAAGTTCTTCTTCGTCTCAGGCTCAGGCTGGGAGTATCCTGAAAGAGAAGACGTCCACCAGGAGTTTCTTGTTCGGGCCATTTGGTCGTATGTCCCTATCTCCAAGAGCCTGTCCATCAACTTGTCCAAGGAGGAGGCCAGGCTAGCGACAGTGCTATCCTGGGTATTGACCCACCCTCACGACGTGGTGTTGTCTAACATCAACATTAGGAGTTACCTAACCGTTCCCAACCGCTCATACGTGCTTAGTCGGGACTTCTTGAACCACCCCTCGTCACCTCGGGGTCAGAAGCGTCACTTTAATCTTCCCGCGGTTGGTAGCAAGGGGAAACGACCAAAGATGGGTCACGACGAAGTCAGTGGGGTTCATTGAAGAGAGGCCAGGGGATCCCAAAGCAGAGAGGGCGCGTCTCGGAGTGAAGCTAGGGGGACCAGACCACCTTCTCCTTGTAGGGTGTTAAGGGGAGAGGCCTGGGGTCCCAACGTGTGCAGCCTAAACGCCCATATATCCTAGTTCCCCCCACCTAGGGACTACTTCTTTCCTAGGGGCTCAACGCTTGACGTTCGCCCATTTCGCTGGAGTTCATCGTCGAGGAGGAGGAAGATGATGACGTTTTTAGGGCCGCCTTCTTCAACGCCTTCATTGAACCAGCTCTTCGTGGGGGCCTAGTTGCGGAGTTGCGTCTCCTTTGAGGAGACCCTTGCATGGGAGGCCACTCTGCCTATCCCCCTATCGAGCACATTGGGGGTCTCTAGCCCCTCCTTCTGTCGCAAAGACCGTTGACTAGGAGGGTGCTAATCCCTCCATCTCTCTAAGTACCGGGGCAAGGGCTCCCTCCTCATCTACAATCTCGAGGCCCAATGATAGGGAGGAGGTGGGCCCGAGCTCCCCCTTCATTGTGGAGCTAAACAACGATCGGGTGTTAATCCCGTCACCTTCTATGCGTTCCCCCTCGGAGTCGGAGGTGGACTCCTACGTCACCTCTTTGGAGGGGGCGTCCCAGCATAGTCCTTCGACTGGAGAGTCGGGCTCAACCGAGGGGGAAGCCATGCTGGTGATCTATGAGGGCCCCCTCCCATGATGACTGAGGAACCCTCTTCGGGTCTTGCCGTATTTGGTGGACCTATGCGGCCCTGGGAGGTGGAGGCTGGTGTGCAGGAAGCCTCTAGTGTGGGCCCTTCCTTAGAGTCCATCCAAGACGTGCCGGGGCCTTCATGGCAGTTGATGGGTGTCGCAACCTCCTCCCATGTCGGGGCAGCGGTGAGTCAGACCACTGGCCAGGGTTTTGAGAGGGCCTAGGCTGAGGCGATAGAGTGGGAGGCTAAGAAACTAAGGTCTCTCTTTGCCCAAGTATGACGTTCCTATCTAGCTTTTCCTACAGATCATTTCTTTTCCTTCTTCTAACTGTTCCTCGTACTGCAAGCTGCAGATCAACTGGCGGGCGTGATTGTCGAAGAGTACGGGGAGCTCGAGGAGGAAAACAAGGTGCATCGATCCCTGGCTCTCTTTGCCTGCCTGGAGATTTGCAAGGCGAATCGGGAGGTCAAGGTCCTCTCCCTGGAGCATGACGGGTTGATAGAAGACAGCCTTGAAGGAGCACCATAGGTTTCTGAGCGAGAAGGGCCAGAAGCTCAAGGGGAAGAAGACCGCGCTGAAGCGAGAGCAGGCTAGGGTCAAGGAGGAGCTCTCCCGGGTCTCCTTGGAGTGCAGACGTCTTCGAGACAAGCATGCCGACACCCATAGGGACTTAAAGATGAGGGAGGAAAAGCTACAGTAGACCCGAAAGGGGGTTCTGGCCCTTCGGAAAAAGAAGGATTTGATGGCTCGGGAGCAGGCCTCAACCGCCAGGCGATGCTCGATGCAACTATTCAAACACTTCTCGCTTGTTCGGGAAGTTTGACGCCAGATGGCAAGGGTTCAGGGAACAAGGCTCTAGCTCGTAGCTTCGAAGTCAAGTTGGTGAATACGACGAACACTATCTTGGCTTGAGACACACAGATCTCGTCCATGGAGTCCAGCCAAGTGGCCAGTGCCAAGTACTTGGAGGAGATTAGGTCCCAAATCCAAGGAATCATGCGGTCGTGTGTTCGAATCCCACAGACAAGCCACTGTTGATGTCGTGTTTCTCAGCCCAAGCAACTCTGTGGGGGCTTAGTTTGTCAACCTGCTACTATAGACAAATGAGGGCTTCAGGGTGGTGGGGGTACCTCCGATGCTAAAGTTCGTGTGTGATTTCCTTATGAAGATTATGAATTAAAGTGTCAAAGTGTCTGAACGCCCCACCCCCCTCCCAATCACTGAGGGAAGGGATATATATATATATACCTGGTCGGGGCGATCCTCAGAAGGAGATGGTGGGGGTGTCCCTGCCATCTTCCTATTGCGCAGCAAACCTGCCAGGCTTGATCATGGCTACTATTGACAACCCAAGAGGCACGCCGTGGCGTGCCTAGTCTCGGAATTCATTAAATGCGGCATGACTCCCTGTCGTGGCGTGTCTGTTTCTATCCCCATTAAATGCGACGTGCCCCAGGTCAGGTGTGTCCATTCCTTAGGCCTATCCAGACACCGAGATCCAGGTACAGGGACTATCCCTAGATGTCGACCCGCAATGATGTCAGACAATTCTGCCTTCCATCCTCTGGCTAGTGCATGTAGTCCGACTGCTTCCCCTCTTGAGCCTATTGGGCCAACTTGGCCCGGCCCAACCCTTGTCTTTGGGCCCTGGAACTATTCCATCCATCTCCTATCAATTTATCTAACGTGGCATTATTGCGGCCAAATGGCAGCAAATCAAGACGCAACAACGTGGCATTGAAATGTCACACATGCTCTTATTAAAAAATAACAAATCTTAAAAACAAAAATAAAAAATAAAACTTAAAACAAAAAATAATTACTAAAAAAAGCTGGTGAAGCTCTCCACCAAAAGGCAATTTTTGTTCTGAATTCATTGCTTTTTAAATATTATTATTTTTGTTAATCATTAATATTATTTTTATTTTTATTTGTTTGTTTTAATGATTTTTATATTTTAAATTTTCATTTATTTTCTTCTCATTTTTTAATATTTTTCCTTAATTATTTTTTAAGCTTTTTTAAATAGTACTTGTCCTCTCAGCTTTCCATCTTTCCTTTAGTACACGTTTTCAAAAGCTTATCTAAAATTTTCTTTTATCTATCTTTTATTTTTTTTTCAATTTCTTTATATATCTATTTACACATTTACCATTTGGGACTACCGAATTATATATAAGCTTGGTTGATGATCCATATGTATCATAAGAGAAATGCCTATATATATATATATATAAGGTGTTGAACAACATGATGCAGCTAGGCAACTTGCCTCATTTGCTCTGATTCTTTTTGGAGCTACAAGCTTCTTAGACAATATTAGAATTGAACTTTCTCAAGTAAAATTTACAAGCTTTTTTAGTTAAGTTGGAAGGCACATTAGATATGTAGAAATTAAAATTAAACTTTGCTTTACACTCATTAATATTCATTAATGATCTTATTGATCTTCTGCATTTACATGCAGCATGCATGCATGCAATTGATAATGAGCAATATATACTAGTAATTGTTTATGTCCCTTCACCACACATGGTTGAAGACTGACCCTTCAATATTGTTAATGAAAGTGAAGATACAGCTTCTCCAATTGTCAAGTAAAGGTTATCCGGTCTCATGAGATCCCGAGCTTCGTCTGCATTCTGCAGTTTGTCCATAACCTCCCCCAGAGGATTCACCAAGATAAGCTGCATGTGATCAAACCACGTTAATTTGAAGTACTATGAGATATATTATATATTGGAGTTTTGACATATATACACATACATCGATCCAGTGAACAAATCACTACAACTGGTTTAATTAGAACGTATATATATATACAATGAACGGATAAGATCGACTGAGAGTTCATGTCATTACCTCAACACCTTTCTTTTCCATTGCTTTCCTCAAATCCTTGAATAGAACGATTCCACTTGTGTCTATGGAACTCACAGCTGAAAAAGTGTATTATATATAATTAATGTTACATGTATGTGTTCATGAAATGGTATATATATATTCTCAAAAAAATAAAAATAAAAAATGAATTTACCTGACAAATCCAAAATCACATATTGGAGGGTTGATTGTTTTTTAATATCTTCTTCCGCTTCATATTCTTCTATCCATCTCAAAATCCTTCGTAATAGAAGCCATTTATAGAAAAACATATTAAAAAAAAGGGGACCAAAATTAGTGCATAAACTGACATCATTTGCCAAAAAAAAAAAAAAGAAAAGAAAAAGAAACAGGAACATGAATTAATTAACTTATATATACCTTTCATTAAGGTACGTGATGTTAGCAAAATTGATGGGAGATTCAACGCTTAGAATGAGGAAACCAGGGACTGTCGTGGCTTCCTTGTAATGATGAAGATTTCGGTATATATCCGTCCCAGGTATTTTCCCCAACATCAATGTTTTTGGCCTTGTAATCTGCAGGAGGATCTTGAAAACAGATATTCCAACCTGCTCATGATTAAGAACATCACCATCAATATTCCATTTCATGCACAATATAAAAATTTCATATGGAACGAAACACCCAGCTTTTAGTGAAAATAACACCCAAGAATGCATACACTTACCGCAATGGCGAGGCCTTCTTGGACTGAGATGAAAATAACACCCAAGAATGCACATAAAGTGACGAGAAAATCGAACTTATCGATCTTCCAAATGTGATATGCAGACGGGATATCAATGAGGCCAACCACTGCCGAGACTATGATTGCACCCAATACAACATTAGGTGTGTATTGAAAGAGAGGCATGAGGAAGAGGAGTGTCACCATGACTGTCACAGACATTACTATGTTAGAAGCTGCTGTTTTTGCTCCTGCATTGTGATTGACAGCTGACCTCGAGAAAGCACCTGAATTTATTCAAAGTTTTTGTTAGTAATTAATAAAATTCAGAATGAAGAATAACAATATTTCTCACAAGAAAGTTTAGGAATAAGACTCAAACGGGTGGGACGGGACATCATGTGTGCAGGCACCTGTAGTAACGTAGCAAGAAGTGGAGGAGCCAACCATATTCATCAACCCAATAGCTATCATTTCCTTGTTTCCATCTACTCGGTAGTCCTTTAGAGCAGCAAAAGTCCTTCCCACAGCAATGCCTTCCTGTTTGAAACAAAATTAAAACAAAAATCGATTAGCATTAATTTTGTGGTTATAAAAACCAGAAAAACATGATTACAGAATATTGAATAATGGGAAATAAAAGTACTTACTGTGAGGGATAGGATGCCAGTGACCAGCCCTGTCTTCATTACCAGTCCTAGGTGGATACCATGAAAATGCATCATGTGCCATGAAGGTGGGTTCAATCCTTGTTGTAGTTTTCCAATCTACAAATCAAAACAGCTTAAAAATTAGTAATGAGGATTTTTGTTACGTTGGCCGCGGCCATAAGTGAACCTAATTTGAGTCTCCAAATAGGAAGTAGTAGGGCCTTGCAAATAACTAATTACCACGCTAATGCCATGATGATTAGCCTTGAATGCAAAGACCAGAAGGGTTGAGAGGATCACAGACACAAGAGGGGCTCCAGCTGAAACCCAGAACAGCTTTGGTTT